>NC_067399.1:129255443-129600443 GCF_016432865.1 Antechinus flavipes | reverse complement strand
ATCTCAGCAGAAATATGGGATGCTTTTCATTTCCTGACCTAGTCACAGCTAGGAAGCTCTGGCAAGCCCAGGAAGTAGTGAAATACATAATTCAAAGTCAAGGGCAGAAATCTTCATGTAAGTAATTACTGATAGTGATCAATAGTCCATACTTCAAAAGAATAGTGGTTTCATCCACTCTCACTCTGTGGACACAGATTACAACCATGAAACACCTTAGTGAATGGTTTAATGAGTTGCAATGGACAGCTTCTGCTGGGGTCCAGCCCTCTGATCATTCACTAGTTATTATATGATTATAGTTGTTATTATAGTTAGTTAATATAACCCATAAAGTGATCACCTTATTCTAAAATAATTCGGAATTCTAGAATTTCAGAGTTCAAGTAACCTCAGGATGGTTCAGATGATAGAGCAACTAATCCTAGAGTCAGGAAACCCTGAGTTCAAATTGACCTCAGAGGCTTATTAGCTGTGTGATCCTAGGCAAGTCCCTTGTTTCAAAACAAACAAAATGGTTTCAGGAACTTCCTAGTCCAATCAATCTATCTGAAAAGTGGTCATCTCGTCTTTTCTTTAAGACCTCCAACGATAAGAAACATTTTATCTTGTAGTTAATTCCACTTATGATTAACTTAATTTTTTTTTGAGATGTTTCTTTTTGTCAAAGCTAAGTTTACTTTGGAACTTCTACTCATTGTATCTCCATAGAGGCCAAAGAGATCAAACTGAATCCTCTGTTCACATGATCATATCTCAAATACTTGAAAGAAAATCAGAATTTTTTTTTCTTAATTTCCAAAGAGAAGGTGGCAAGGCAGAAGGGGCTAGAGCTAGAAAAGGGCTTGATGAGCATAAGAAGAAAACAAAGATTCTGAATGCAGTTTGGTTGCATCAGGACTTGTGAAGAGTGAAATAATTTTAATTTAAAAAAGAAGGGAGGGCTTGAATAAAATCTGAAGAACAATTTGAGGTGAAAGAGAAGAATTCAGCCTGAAGTAGGATTTAGTATTAAAGGAGAAGAAGATTGAGGAGAAAAAAACTGAAGATTAAAATTCAAGGAGAAGAAGGTTGTTAGAAAGGCATGTTAAATAAGATAAGGTAAATGAAATAATTAGGTAAAACACAATAATGTATTAGTGCTAGAGGGAAAGGAATTGAGGTATCATTATTAAGATATAAGATGATAAAATTAATTGCAAATAAAAAGTAATTCAAGTAGGTGAGATGTAGATGTTAACAAGAAAATTGAAATATAAGACCAAGTCAATGAGTATTGAGAGTAGGATGAATTTTACCCTTCTTGCTGAGTAGGCAATGTGTATACTTTTTTCTATAGCCAAGTATCTACTACCTAATGCTGCCAAAATGCAAGCTTTATTTTTTTATTTAGTGGGTGTGGGGTTTTTTGTTATTCTTTTTCCTTAAAAGAAGATGAAGGGACTTGAAAATATTCTTGGTCAAAGGAGAAAATGAACAAAAACAGAAGTGGAACTTCAATCCTACTCTTCCCTCAAAAAAAAGTAGAAAAAGATTGACATGTGAGGGAAACCTAATTTCATTCAGAATTTGTGAAAAGTAGTGTATTATCATACAGAGGATAAAAGGAAGAAAAAGCACATTTATATATCTGAAACTAAAAAAAGAAATTGGAGTTCTTCCTGAAAAAGAAGCATTTATTTATCCTCAAAGAATGGTGAAGTAGATCCATAAGACATTGTTACATGAGAGATAATTCAGTTTGTGCTAGTAGAAAAAAAAGGAAATTATAGCTGATTGATTACTCTCAAATCCAATGTATCTGAGGCAGATATTTATTAAATCTGATAATGTAGAGGGCTGGAACTCTGGAGAAGTATACTCGAAACAAGGTATTAACTCAATGGAATTGATGAGATGATGGTTCTCTAGTTCATTAAGTAAAACTAAGTATATACTATGATGATGTAATGATTCTCTAGTTCACACATATTCTGTATGTTGTAATGATGTAATTGTACTAACGTATATAAGGGCTAAGAAGGACTGGAAATGATTTATTCTATCTTTGACCAGCCTCATGATTACGCTACCTCCTTCACTCCTGCACTAACACCAAGGCTGATCCCAAGGTCCTCCAGAAAGCTAGCCCAAACATTACATGTTAACCATAATAATCGGTCTATTGTCTTCTTCAGGGTATATATACAAGAGCCTCCCAAGACACTTAAAAATTTCAGACTACTAGCCATTTCTGGTAATTCATAAAAGCAGAAATGATGTTACCTATGGAAACCTAAAAAAACTTTCCAAAGTTTACAATCTTAGGTAAGAAACCAAAACACATATCAAAGATGCATTTTAGTCACATTGAAAGAAAATAATATGGAACAGAAAAAAAACTGATTTGGGAAATGAACAACTAGTTGATTGTGAAAATGGTATCTGAGAATGAAATTTGGATTTCTATAAAGGCTTAAAATATAGAAATGACAGATTCCTGGTCAGTGATGGAGCACACCTGGAAAAAAGAGAAAGAGAAAGAAAGATAGAAAAAAGGAAGGAAGGAAGGAAAGAAGGAAAGAAGGAAGGAAAGAAGGAAGAAGGGAGGAAGAAAAAACCTGTTAAAAATATATTTGCCTGGTCACTTGCAAGTGTAAGAAAAATACATTAAATACAAAAGACTGGTTTAAAGACAGAATTGCCAGTGTCACATGAGGAAATCCAAAAGTCATATCTGGAAAACATTTCATTTAATTTCAGTGGAAGTAGCAGGAAGAGAACTAATCTTGTTTTTGGAATATAATATGAACTCCAGCTTCTTAAACTCTTGAGTTAAGACCTGATATGACTGAATGTAGGGGTCATAGAATTATGATCTGTTATCAGTAAATGTTTGATTTGTATGCCTATTTTATATACCTATATACCTGGGGTTATGTAAAAATTTCTCAGACAAAAAAGAAACCTGAGGGCAAAAAGTTTAACAAGTTCTATTGTAGACAGAATACTTGGGCCCAAAGAGGAAATAGATCATAAACCTGTCAAAGATATATGAGAAAATTGTGATGGAAATTTCAATTGTCTAGCCATTTTCTGAAACTTTCTCTAATTGCTAAAAGCAAAGCCACTAATAACTTTTCAAATTTCCTTTATTATAACTTCATCCTTCAAAAAGTAGACAAACCAAACAAAGGAAAATTCTGTTCTGGATCTAATTCTCACTAACAT
Organism: Antechinus flavipes; assembly: GCF_016432865.1. Taxonomy (NCBI): domain Eukaryota; kingdom Metazoa; phylum Chordata; class Mammalia; order Dasyuromorphia; family Dasyuridae; genus Antechinus; species Antechinus flavipes. Next base: position 129,597,233 of record NC_067399.1, on the reverse strand, counting down.
GGAATAATTGAATAACAGGAGTGTTAATGATTTATGAACTTCAGAGAAAAGTGGCCACTATCCTTTAGATTTTGTGTTAGTGAAAGCAAAGAGGGTCAAGCATAGTTTGACATGCACCCCAGATTTCTGGAGAGCAGAATTCAAAGAATTCAGAAGGATGATAAATAAGATTTCAATAATTCAGATTCTCTAAGGGATGACTGGCTGGTAGAGAAGATGAGGGAAAGGAAAAATTCTCCAGAATGAAATTTTGAAGACAAAGGGAAACAATTCTGATGAGGAGCAAAACAGAAAGCATTTTTAGATACGTATGAATACAAAAAGAACTCAAAAAACTAAATAAGATTTCAAAAAACAAAACAAATGAATGTAACAGAGAATAAAATTTTCAAAAAATTAAAATGAAAAATCTATATTGGCATAATATTAGAAGAATGGGTTTAGATACCCTTAATCTTAGAATCAGCTAAAGCTGGCAAAGAAAGATAAAGACAATAAAAATTGCAAATTTTTATGTCTTAGGGTTTTTTTTTTTTTCTGTTTTCAATTCTATATTAGGAAAGAAGATCAAAGAAGGGATGGTCCTGACAATCCAAGTAGATGGGAAAATGATGAGTGACAACAGAGAGGAAAGGAAAAGCTGTTTAATTCTCATTTTTTGCAACAATTTCCTCTGCCAAAAAAAAATGAATGCTCTTTGGCCAGAAGCCAGAAAAGAAAGGATTAATAGGGAGTGGATCCCAATTATAAACAGGATAATGATTAAAAAAAAAAAGAGTATCCTTAATGATATTAAGTCACATGGGCTCGATGAATGATATCCTTCAGTACTAAAAAAAATTGGCACATCTATTTGCTGAAGCACTGTCACTGACATTTGAAAGATATTGAGAATGGGAAGGATTCCAACAGACCTAGAGAAGGGCAAATAATGTCTCAATTTTCAATCAGGGGAAGAGAATTATTTGTCAACTACAGGCCAATGAAATAGATTTTGACTCTTGGTAAAAATTCTAAAATATAAGACAATACAATTACAATCCCTACTTCCCAATACATCAACTTTTGTCTTATTGTAATGTTTCCAGCTGCCTAAAATATAGTCAGTTTTTCCCCATATTTAAAAATGTAAAATGAAACAGAAAGTTTCATTATTATTTCTTCAAATTACCATGTATATTATATAGCTCTTCTGTTTCACAAACACATAGAAAACATTATTTATAATTTTGCACCTAATTTCTTTTTCTCCACTTCACTTACTGCTTTGAAATCTGACTTCTGAACTTGTCTGTCACCTAAAACAGCTCCTTTCAAATTCTCCAATGATTTTTAAAATTAATTTAATGATTTTTCTTAATCTGCATTCTTTTTGATCTCCTTGTGGAATTTTACACCTTTTTTTTCTACCCCCTCCTCTCTGGTTTTTTATTACATTTTTTTTTATTCTTCTCCTGCCTGATTGATTGGATTTTTTCAGTCTTTTTTGCTAAATTATTATCCATATTCCATGATCTCACATATCCCATAAAACTATGTTCTGGAACCTATTTTGTTCTCTCTGTACATATTTTTAATAGTTATCCCATCAACTTCATTGAGCTCAATTATCATAACTAAAAATAATTCCTAAATTTGTATATCCAGCCTCATTTTTCTATTATTTATTCCTAAATTATTTGCCCATCCATAAGTCTAATATTTTCATATTCTTCAAATTTTTGGTAATATTTTTCTTTATATCTAAGCCATGCATCCATTTTCACTTTATCTAGGTAAATGATTTAATATCCAATTTCTACTAGACTGCTTTTAAGCTTTTCCAAGAATTTTTTTTTTACCAAATAACAAATTCTTATCCTGCAAATTTAAGTCTTTATACTTGTGAAACACAACATTCCTACAGTCATGTGCTGCTGTAAATTATATATCCACTTTGTTCTGCTGATGTACCTTTCTATTTCTTAGCCAATACCAGATAGTTTTATTACTGCTTTATAACATAATTTAAGATCTGGGACTGCTAAAGCTCTTTCCTACATACATACATTATATATATAATTTTTTTTCTCATGAGTTCCTTTGATATTCTTGACCTCTTTTTTCTTCCAAATAAATTTTGTTATTATTTTTTCTAACTCAGTTTAATAATTTTTGGTAATATAATTGGGATAATAATAAATTAGCTTAGGTAAAATTATCATTTTGTTAACAATATTTTTTTCAATTGCTTAAATTGTATCTTAATTGTAGAAATGGTTGCTTTTTAAATAATTTTGTTCATATGATTCCTGGAATTGTTTTGATAGATATATACCCAGGTAATTTATATTATCTAGATTTATTTTAAATAGGGTATTTTGTATCATCTCTTCTTTCTGACCTGGGACACCTATATTTATGGCACAGTTCTTGTAACTTATTAGGCATGATATAAATGTTTATTCCCTTCTCTTCTCATCTAGTCTAGTTCATATATTTACATGAATCCCATTAGCCTATCCAGAAGTATTCTTCTAGTCTCTCCCGGATCACTTCAGTGATGGGGATGCTGTTACTTCTGAACCCAACCCATCTTATTTCTGTACAAATTCTAATTATTTGGCTGCCTTTTCTTATATAAAGCACAAATCTACTTAACTATTACTTTCTGTGATTTCCAGAATTGAAAACTACTCAGGACAAGCCTTTGAAGATTTGGAAAGTAAAATCAATAACATATACCTGCCATAAGCCCTTCAAATCTTCCAGAGGGAAAACTAAGTGGTGCAGTCGATAGAAAGGGAGGGAAGAAAGGGAACAAGGATTTGTTAAGACTTATTGTGTGTCAAGTACTCTTGCTAAGAGATTTATAAATATCTTATTGGAGCACAACACTAGAGGGCTGGAGCTAATATTAGCTCCATTTTACAGATGAGGAAAATAGGCAGAAAGAGGTTAAATGACTTGTTCAAACTCAAAGAGTTTGTAAATGTCTGAAGTTGAATATGAACTCAGGCTTTCTTTGACTATAGACCCAGAACATATTGTTCTGTATCAATACTAATAAGTGCTGGTTTCTTTCTTTGCAGACTAAACCTATCCTGCTATGTTATGTTTTAAGTTCTCTTCCTTTTTGACTGTCCTTTTTTTTTATTGTTTTTGTTTGGTTTGGTTTTTGTTTGTTTGTTTTCTGTTCCTTATTATGAAAGCCACTGAAAGAATTTCAGATATGATTTGTATGTAATAGAATACAGCCTAATTTCCCCTTGTCTTGTTCTAGATCCTCTATTGCCAGCCTAAAGTCATAATAACTCTTTTTATTGACAGACACATCATAATATTTACTTATATTGAGTTTTAAGAGCACTAAAATCCCCAGGTCTTCATTAAAATGAATAATGGATTAACTAAATCTACCATTTTTTTATGTTTGTTAGTTGATTTTTAAACTCAATTCCAGATATTTTCTTTTATCTTTATTCAATTGCAGTCCATCATTCCAGCTGATCAAATTCTTTATGAATCCCACTTTTCATATCCAGTGTATTTGTTGTGCTTTCCATTATCTACAGTTTTCCCCCCTGAGGCAATTGGAGTTAAGTGACTTGCCCAGGGTCACACAGCCAGAAACTGTTAAGTGTCTGAAGCCAGATTTGAACTCAGGTCCTCCGGACTTCAGGGCTGGTACTCTATCCACTGCACCACCTAGCTGCCTCTTATCTACAGTTTTGACAATTAAGCATCTACATTCTGATCTAAGCCACTGGTAAAAATAATGACAGAAAACAGCAAAAATACTCAACAATTATTGAGAAGACATCTGGGCACACATTTCTATGACCCACTATTAGAACCAATAATCCAGATTAAACTAGAACCAAATTTTATTCAATTAGTTATAATCCACCTACATATTCTGTAGTAGTTCATGTCTCTCCATTGTCTGTACAAAAGTACCATTAAAGGGCTTGCCAAATGCCTCAATGACGTCCAAGTATAGTGCAGTATTGCCAGGATCATATCATTGTTGAGTAACACAAGTTTAGTGACTTTAAGTAAGTCATTCCTGTTCTTTCCTTATTTGTAAAATAATGTATGTTTTTCTAACTTAATGATCATAAGATTCTTTGATTCATGGCAGATTTATGGCAGGGCTTGTGGTCCTTCCAACACAGATGCTTGGAGAGCTAAGCAAAATTGTCACAAGGAGTCTGCCTCCTTCCCAAAGGGAATGATGTCTCTCTCAAGAAGGGGGACTAGGTTAGTGTTTTCTCTTCAAAGCCTGTTATAGAGACCCTTTCCCCAGCAAGTGGTATGCCTAGCGATTTAGTAAGCTAAAGGGAAGCTCTGGCTTAAAAGCTTATTTAAATTGTTATTGCTTGACTCTGCATTTTTTTTTAAATCAGTTACAACCCTCAGGAGGTTTTAATCAAGACTTATTCAAATCATTTGCTTCTACATCTGTTGCCCACATTAGCTTATTATAAAACTGTAAAAAACAATGAGATAAGAAGCTCCTCACTCAGTGGACTTTTATTACACAGTCCTGCCATCAGTCATGTCATTACATATTTTATGTTGGTTCCATCACGCCTGCATTCTTAGAGTCTGAGAGAGCAGGGCCAAGGCAGAACTTACGTGGTGAGATACTCATTTTCCAAAGCAAATATATAAAATGCATGGGAACTCTAAGTGGGGAGTATATTTATATTCATTTGGCATATTTATGCACATATGCATATTAATGTATAGTATGTATTCAAAAGGTTGTTATAGTTATGGGCAGAAACACTGCATGCCTGTAGTTTAAAATCCATTTATGTGTAGAATACTTCTATAAACCTGGAAGAGAATTTTAGCAAATGCAATACTGCTTCTCAAATTATTTTCCAATTTACCTTACCTCCTGAGCTTGGTGACTTCTAACATCTTGCACCTGCCAAGTTATGAATTCCTGGGTGCAATGAAGACCATGAAGAGGAAAATGGGAATTTGTCTATACTAGATGTTGCCAAAGACTGTCTTAAATTTATTATTTGCTCTGTAACATTTTATGCTATTATTTATTCATAAAGAGAAAATTTATATAATAATAATGACATTGTAAAGACAAACTGTCTAAATATCTCTGATCTAAGCAATGACCATTCCAGATGACTTTGTTCCCTACCTCCTAAAAGCCAGATAATGGATTCAAGATGCAGAATAAGGCATGCATTTTTGACATGCATAATATGGAAATTTTTGTTGTCTGATAATGTATATTTGTTACAAGATTTTTGTTTTGTCTTTTCCTTTTATTAAATGGGGGAGGTGAGAGCGAGAGTAAATAAATGCTCATTGATTAAAAAATAAATTAAAAAGAAAGGTATTGATATTGTTTCACATTTTAGCTCACTGAAGCATGTAAGAGATAATGCATGGACAAGGGGCACATCTTCTTGGGAATTCAAGTTCTGTTCTTTGTTTCCTATCTTCCTCTTGTCTGTCTATTATTCTATTTATGGGAAGTGGGAAATGGAGTAGCTCCTTTTGTTGGCTTAAAAGGAATACTCTTAAAAACCAAACATAGATTACAAAGGCTATAGAATGGAAAAGGGATTAGTTTTAAAATTTGCAGTATATCTATTTAATAATATATGCTTACACATAATGTATACTCATTTTAAAATGTTATAACAATAATAATATAAAGAATGAGGCATAAGGTTTAGATCAGTGAATGCATTGGTAGAGAGAGCTTCTAGAAGGGTAAATAAACTACCTCTAATAATGTTGGTTAGTACTTTCTCTACAGCCTATAGTTTTAGAAAGTTTTCTGAAGAGAGCATTAAAAGTAACCAAGGATCATGTAGCCCTCATATATGAGAGACAAGAGTTGATATCAGGTCCTTCTGACCCCGTGACCAGGTCTCTATCCATTAATATGAGCTCTGAATTTGGAGGCAGAAGAGCCAAGTTCAAATTCCTCTGAAATAATTGTGTAACCTTGGGTAAAGTTCTTCGAGCATGTTTCCTCATCTTAAAAAAAAAAAAAAAAAAAAAAAAAAAGCTAAAATCCATTGTCACGATAAATCTTTGCTCCTAAGTTACAAAAAGAGAAGTGGTTCATTGTATTTTATTTTATTAAAACAAAGACTAGAAGAAAAAAATATACCTCAAAAGCAGGAGATAGTGCAGAAATACCAATTTATTTCAGGGAAACATGTAGAAATAGGATCAATGAAAAGAGAAAACTGAGACCGAGACACTTCAATATGGAGTGGGGCAGGATCAAAGACATCAAAAGTAGCTGGGAGAAAATGAGGGAGAACGGTGGAATTTTATTGGAAAATATTTTTATATTAGTTCAAAAAAAAGAGGACATAGGAAAACAAAAATGTGAAAGAAAACTTTGATGAGGGGGAACAGAGACCTAGAGAAAGCTGGAAGTTGGCCAGTGGCTAAGGATACATTGAAAAATCAAAACAAATAAAATAATAAGGTGACAAAACATCAACATGAAGGATGAATCCAGAAAATGAGTATAAAAGCATAAATGCTGAATTAAATTTGAGAAAATGTTGAACAAAAAAAAATAGCATTGTGCAGGATGAAGAAATCACTTAAAAAGATGCATGGTCTCTTTAAAATCAACGGCATATTATAGATCTGAGGCCGTAAGAACTGCAGGAGACTCAGAGCTTTGTACTTATATATAGATCAAATTTGATCAGAAAGTAAAGTAAGGAGGAAAGCTGGAGGACTTCTTAAATAGAAAAGAGGATTAACATTTAGAAACCAGCTGCAGGGGGAAACCACTAATTAAGAAAAAGAGCATGATGAATGCATATGGATACACTCATATATAGGGTTGTATGTGTATGTGCGTGTGTGTGCATATATATATATGTATATATATATGTGCATGTATACATATGTACATATGACTACAAATATGTATAACATCATCATCACTTAGACTTTTGTATTTGGTACTTTACCAACATTTTTATAGCACCTCCTCATATAATGTCGGTGCTATTGTGTGACTTGCTTACTGTCACACAGCTACTATCTGAGTCCAGATTTGAATTCAGTTCTTATGCATACTTGCTGCCAGCTAGTTGGTGCATAGAATGCTAGACCTGCAGTCAAGAATGCTCACCTTCATGAGTTCAAATCTGCTTTCAGATACTTACTACCTGGGTGACCATGACTGCATCCCTTAAACCTGTTTATCTCAGTTTCTTGATCTGTAAAATGAGCTGGAAAAGGAAATGACAAAACACTTCAATAACTTTGCAAGAAAACCCCAAATGTAGTCATGAAGAGTTGGACATGACTGAAATAACTAAATAGCAACAGAATACATGTACATTTACACATTCATAGACATGAACATACATACATGTATGCATATAAATATATAAATATGATAAATGCATATTTGTAGAGTGTCGAAATATGTTTATACATGGATTGTGATTTTCTGTATCTTTATTGTTATATGGTCTCCTGTTGTGTTATGTGATGTTATTGGACTAGTTGGACTCAGATCCATTATAAGAGTAAATTTGTGCACATATAAATGCACACACACAAACACACACATACACAACATCCAGGATGTCACATTGCTTTCATTGTTTTAAGTCTTCTTGGGGGGTATTAAGAGATAGAATTGCTTGGGAGAGGAAGAACAAAACACAAGGTGTTGCATTAGAAGAAAAAGCACTAGATCAGGAGTTTGGAGATTAGGGTTCGAGTTCAGTGACATTTAACTTCCAAAAAATCACTTTATTTATTTGGGTTTTAGCTTTCTTTGAAGTGAGGGGCTTGATGTGACATCATTATAACAATCCTGGATTTATATGGAATTAGACATTCAGAGGTTTCAGCATCAGCTTTGCTACTTCCCAGTTGTTCTTGGGGGAAGGAGGTTGAGGACAGGAAGGAGGGACAAAAATACCCAAAACCCACCACCAAACAGCAACAGAAACACTTAATATTTCTATCTAGGTCTCAATTATAAATTATAAAATGGGATGGTGGAAGGAAGTATATAGATAGACTAGATGCTCTGTTTCTCTCCAACTCTGATAGAATCATCCTCTCTACATCTCAATCTTCCCCACCATAGTTTCCATTCCTATTGCAGGTCGGTATAAAAAATTAAATGTTGGGGGGACTAGGTGACTCAGTGGATAGGGCACCAGCCCTGAAGTCAGGAGGACCTGAGTTAAAATCTGGTCTCAGCCACTTAAGACTTACTAGCTGTGTGACCTTGGGCAAGTCACTTAACCCCAATTGCTCTGGAAAAATAAAATTAAATGAGAATTTGGGAGTAGTTCTGTAGAAACTGTACTCTACATGAAGACCAGCAGATGACAGAACCTGTGACCCAATATTTATCCCAGATTTTACAATAAGGTACTGTAAATACCCAGAATGTAAAAAGGAAAAAAAAAAATCAGATTTCTTCTCTGGTATGAAGGATTGAAATTTTTACATAGTTTTTCCACATAAAAGGGGGTATTTGGGGTGCCACTGCAGTGCCCCAAACCTTCATAATGTGGAAGTGATTATGGTAGATTTTAATTTTATGAAATTTCAAAGGTATAATGCCCTTATAATCGGAAGAGATTCTACCTCAAGGTGCCAATTCACTCTTTTGAACAAAGTCAATAGAAAATTTTATAAAAAGAAATGTGGTAGGGTTTTAAAAAATAACCAACAAAATGAAATCAGGATTTGGGAGCTACAGACAATGCCAACAAGCCCTTGATATTTCAATAGAGAAAATATTCAGGGTTAGTTATTTTTACCAAGATGAACAAAAATTCAGGGTTACAGTGAATTGAGAATGACAAGTATTTGATTAGAGTCAAGCCTAATTATATCTCCTAGTTTTCTTACATCTTACTGTAAGCAATTGAATTGATTGATTAATGCTGTGTATTATATACTTAGTAATATACAATAATTACGAATTTAGATTTTAAGCTAGAAGAAAACTTAGAGATATTTGAGTCCATTCATTATACAGATGAAAATAACTTGAGGTGCACAGAGGTCAAATGGTTGGGCTAAGGTTGTCCAAGTGGTATATGGCAGAGCCAGGATATGAATCAAATTTGTTTCTATACAAATCTAGCATCTTTCTGATATGCAATGCTGACTAATTTTAGGAAACACGATGCTTAGCTGTTACTATAGGTTTTCTTTTTTATAGGAAAAAAAAGAAAATAAAGTTTATTGGAAATTTATTCCACTTCCCTCTTAACTCAGTAATACGTGCTAATGAATATACTAGATATTTAGAATATGAGGGTTAGAGTTCAAACACCATTGTTAACCAGGGGACAATTTCTCTGATTCTCCAGATCCACCTCTAGCTCATTAACTTTGCAAAACTCAATCTAAAAATGATGTTAATCACAAATGCAGGAATGTGAAAAATGAATCCATTCCTAGAAATGGACTCTACATAGTCTGTATATAAATCAGAATCAGTGATGGTGAGGACAAGAAAAAAGCTTTCCAACTGTAGTGTGAAAGCAAAGTATCAATGGAGGTTATATTACCTGCTTTTGAAAGTATTCCCTATTGATGGAAAGTAAAGTAAGCAGAGCCAATGTCAGTGGAAAGAACAACTACTACAAAATTTTTTTTCTTTTCTTTTTTAATAGCTTTTTATTTACAAGTTATATGCATGAGTAATTTTACAGCATTGGCAACTGCCAAACCTTTTGTTCCATTTTTTCCCCTCCTTCCCCCCACCCCCTCCCCAGATGGCAGGATGACCAATACATGTTAAATATATTAGAGTATAAATTAAATACAAAATAAGTATACATGTCCAAACCATTATTTTGCTGTACAAAAAGAATTGGACTCTGAATATTGTACAGTTAGCCTGTGAAGGAAATCAAAAATGCAGGTGAGCAAAAATATAGGGATTCGGAATTCGATGTACTACAAAAAATTAGAAATGAATATTGAATGAGTATGCCCCAAAGAAGGCATTTAGGAAGATACTTTCTCCTACTCATTTATAGAAATTTGTATGTGTGTTGTATGTGTGTGTTGCGGTGAAGTGGCAGTGGGGAGATGGGCAGAGAGGTCCAGGGGTGTGAAACCATGCATAGTGTCATAGCTTTTGATGTGTTGATTATGCTGATTTTTTTACTTCTTATTTTTTATAAAGAAGTTGTTATATAGTATGGATGTACAGGAGGGGGAAAATATAAGATGTAATTTAGGCATGAAAAATAGCAATAAAATTTATTTTTTAAAAGTAGTAAAAACAAAGAGATGCCCAAGAACAATGGGCATCAAATATTGGGAAGATAATATATACAATATTATGACTATTATATTCATATATATATATATATATATATATATATATATATATATATATATGTACACATACACATACACACAAACACACACTTTCCATTATATATAATATACATACACACATACAAACACACACATACCATAATAGACATGCCTTAAAGAGGCAAAACTGTGCTAAAAATGGAAATATTTCCTATAAAACTTGTCAGTGAAACTTTGCTAAATTTAGGGAGCTGTAAATAATAATCCTCAGGAGGGCTAGTTCAGGACAGCATGTCCAGTGGAAGGAGCACAGCTTTATAATTGGACAACTTGGGTTAGAATTTTGACTTATCTGCTTACTACCTATGTAACTTGTAAAATTCTGAAAATCTCTTGGCCTATTTTCTGATCTGTAAAATGAAAAGGTTGGATTAGATGAATTCTAAGTTTCCTTCTAGCTTTAAATCCTCTGATCTTATGATAGCATCTATTATCTGGAGAAGAGTTTAGCTAAGAGACTCAATGCTAGCAGGCTAGCCACCAACTGATAAAATTTTTGACCATGGTGAAATGATGACAAAAAATTAAATCACTCACTAGAGTGCTAAAGAATATATTTTAGAATCAAATGAATAAATAGAATAAATAGAAACATCTTCACCACCATACCATAGCATAGTCACTGACTAATAGGACTATAAATATAGTATTTAATAAGGACCTATTTGCGAAGCACCAGGGAGGGCACTGAGAGCAATTAAAGATTAAGTTATACTTTCTAACCTTACATTACATGTTCTAGTAGAAGCCACAAGATACACACATTCAAGAAACAATTATTACAAAACTGAAGAGTAAATTCATAATAGCCTAACTGTCAAGGTACTAAGAGAATTAATAAGAAAAGATCGCATCTGTGTCTAGGGTGATCAGGAAAACTTCATGAAATAAGTGGCTTTTGCCTTGCACTTTGAAAGCTGGAAACAATTATATGTAGTTTGAAGGTTTGTAAAGTACATTATATAGGAGGAAAGTTCCTCAACATTTTGTCTGTTTGTCCCTGATGAATAAAATATGAAGAAGTAAAACCAAAACCAATAAACAAAATCCTTTAATTGAAAAAGAATTCTGATTCAGTTAAAAAAAATCTCAGAAATGGCAAATATTAAGGTCTTGGTCTCTTTTTCATTTCTTAACAAGCTAGAAATGTTTTTTCCCCCAACAATCCTCCTATTTAACCTTCAGAAGTTGAGTATTTCTCTTCTAAAAGAATATCTGGTTTTCATCATAAATATGGGATACCATGACCTTGGCTTAAAGTCTAAAGAAACAGGTCCTTCTTTGTATTACATGTCTGCACAGCTAGGAGAGACATGGATATAGCCATTTTTAGGAAATCTTACCTCTCTACAACCTTTCCCTTGATGATCTCCTGCATGCCTTCAATTATCACCTCTATTTGGATGCTTCCCAAATCTACATATGGAGTCTCAACTTCTCTCTAGGATGCCAGAACCACATCTATGACTGTCTATTAGACACATCTACCCAGATGTCCCACCAACAAGTGTAGTTAATTTTCACCCCAGTTTCAACCTGCTCATATCCCTCACTTCTCTATTTCTATTTGTAGCACCACCTGGCTCCCAGTCAAATTACCCCATTGATTATGACCAGCAAACCTCTTTCACTTTAAATAATATTTTATTGATGATGTTTTTTTTTTTTCTTAATCATCAGGGGTAATCTCCCTGTTCTCTTCCACAGAACCATCCCATTTATCACATAGTGGCACAAATATGAGCCTGATTTCTACGGCTCTAGGAAGAAGGGTAAAAAGTCAGAGTGTGAGACTGGGTTCTATTTCAAGCTTAGATAAATGAGCTATCCTGTTCTCTCTGTTTTCCTGCTCTCCTTCAGAGATCTATTGCAATAGAGAAAATTACTGGGTTATTGAATGTCGCAACCTCAGCACCTAGAATCCTAATCTCCAGGAAAGAGGGAAGAAAATTCAGGATATATGATTAGGTTTTGTTACAAGCCCTTAGATCACGTCTTTAGGTTGGCTAGTACAGTCTCATTGCCAGTAACATGATAGATCATTAGTGGAGGGAATTTTGGGAGAGCTCAAGGTGAACAATGATCCTTGATTTTTGCTGTTATTCTTATTCTTTAGCCCTTTTTTGGGCTCCAGATATACAATACCATGGAGACAGCTGAAGTTGTTTTATTTTAGTCCATAATTTCTGATCTGGAGAGGTTTGAGAAGTCATAATGATCAAAAAATGTGTAGTCCTCTGTCTTACAGGTCTAAAACACCACCTTAATGTGTTTGGGTGCTGAGAATGACATGTAAAAAACCACATGAGTCAATGTAATGGAAAGCTTTATTACAAGCAATGAAAAAGAGAGGAGGAAGAGAGAGAGGAAGGGGATCAAACATGCAATTCAAGCAAATGCACTAATAAAGAGTACAACTCACATAAAGGCAATGCTGTGTTTGGGAATATTACAGACATGGGTCCATTCTGCAAGAAGTGGCTTCTCCAGAAGAAAAGTCTGCTTCTTTTTGAAGGGAAAGGATGTAATCCAACATACTCTTCTGAGACTGGGGTTTCTTATTTTGGATGATGTCCTTGAAGTTGTCTGATTTGAATGCCGCAAGTCAGGGCAAAATTTTGAGTTTGTTATCAGGCAGAAAATAGGTGGTGGTAGGTAAATATAATTTGGGGGAGAAAGATACATCAATCTTTGAAAAATATCATCTATATTTTTCATACATATATTCCATTAGCTTATAGCTTTCTTTAGGGGGTGACTGTCATGGTAACAGCCTCAAGATCATACATTACTAGTCTTAAAAACAATGGTTTCCATGCATAGTCTATAAGTGACAGCCTCCCTTACAAGAAAACTTTCATGATAATTTCAAAACTACCAGACTTAACCATATAGCCTACTTAAATTAAAGACAGAAGACCTGAATTTAACTTCTACTCCCACCACTAATTATTCAAATTGCCCTGGGAAACATATTTTGCTTCCTCAAACCTCAGTTTCTTCATTTAATAAATAAAACTTTTTTTTTACCAACTACCTATTTATGCTTATTTTTTTTGCAAATGCTCAAAATATTACATAAATATGAGGATCATTTCAATTTTTTGGTATCTGATTTAGTTAGAGTGTTTTGCATTAATGTATTTATGGGTTGGTATTCCTATTTTCAAACTTCTCTTAGTTGAAAATCATTCCCCTTGAAGAATTATTCCTGGAAAAGCCTTGAAGATGTTTCCTGAATTCATTTTGTATTGTGTATGGATGTGGGAGTGCCTGCATGTACAAATGTGTTACATGCACTCGTGTTTAGAGATGGAGGTGATCATTCAGATCATCTACATTCTATTGTACAAACAAAATGTCAGGGGAAGAGGAAATCATTTGAAATGTCATAGAGGAAAAAATGCTCATTTTTAAAACAACTGTGCTACCAAGAATATTAGCAAGCTAATTAAGAATTATGTTAATGAGAATGTTAAACTGGCCCATTTTCAATTTAGATTGATGCTCTTCCAAACACAAGCCTAACTGATGTTTGTTCAATAGTATGTCACAGAATCTGTGGGAAAATGTCTGGTGCATTAAGCTTAAAGTCAAGTGCTGGGGAAAATGTGTTCCAGAATTTTGCAGATGTTCTCAGATCAAATCATATTTCTCTGAAAAATGTGCAGAATATTCCGTGGAGCATCCATCATGAAAAGACAGCTCAATAGCTTTGTATCTTGGATTTTTAAAAAATCATGTAGATAAGGTTTAAGAAGGGTATAATTGACACATTCTGGAATAGGTTAGTAGGAGATGTAATAGGAATATATGAGACATCAAATTTTATTATTTGTAGAACCTGAGTTTCAAATGCTGGTTCTTACCCTTATTGCCTGTCTTGGCTTTTGGGGAAATTGATTCTCTCTCTGAAGATCATTTCCCACACCTATAAAATGAAAGGTTTATAGTGGATTATCTTCAAAGTTTTTTTTTTCTCTCTGTAAATCTGATGATCTAGTCAAATACTCTCATTTTAAAGATGCAGAAACTGAGGCTTTCAAAAAGAGGAACTATGATGGCATAGTAAATAGATTGATGGACTTGGAGTCAGAAAGACAAATTCAAATCCAGTCTCAGAGGTTTACTAGTTGACTCACCCTGAGCAATTCACTTAATCTCTCTGGGCCTCAGTTTCCTTATCTAGATTATACTCAATTATCTCTGATATTCCTCCTACCTCTACATCTGTCAATTTATAAATTATCTGGCCTTGGATAGACAGCTGAGTCGAGGAAATTTTGGTTACCTTTTGCACCAACCTGTTTTATTAGATTGGTATTACTGAATGCCCAGTTTCAATGTTCGTGCAGCTAAAGCTTCACTGATGAATCAATCCCCTTGTAATCCACAATGTAAAGTAAAGGAACTGAAGGAAGGGATACAGGGAAGACGAATAGAGAGAAAAGTGAATAGAGAATGCAAGACCACAGTGTTCATCCCCCCTCACTCATACCCCAGCAATAGATGTAAGAATCAATGCTTCATTTATTAGAAGCCAAATATCATGGGAGTCATATTTTTCTCATCCTTTGATTCAGAATTCAGAGTAATTACCACTTCATTTTTGAAGACAAAAACAGAGAATGGGCTTTAAATTGCAGCCTCAGGGACTTGACTGGGATACACAAGTCAGGTTTCCACAACCCCAGCCAGTGAAAAAAAGTGAAATGTTCAGTCAATCAGGTGATGGCATTGTCCTCATGATGTCCATTGAATTCTTGATTGTGAATGTGAAGGGTTAAGTGGAAGTGAGGATAGGCAATAATGCTTGATTTAACACCAGAACAACTGCCCAAATCAATTAATTTCATAAAAAATTAGAATTATTACATGTTGTTGTCTAGCTAAGCCAGACAGTAGTTCTGAACTCAGAGTTTTGGTATTATGTAAACACAGCAAAAGACTTGTGGAAAAATTCCTGAACTAGGATTTAGGATAGCAGGATTGTGTGAATATTTTCAAAAAAGAATATTAACTTATCCATACATATTGTCAACATAATTTTACTTGTCATGTATTTATTTGCTTGGTATTTGGCTATGTACTGTAAATTAGAAAACCTTGGAGACCTTAAAAAAAGATATTAAAGTATCATATATAAAATCTGCATATTTACATATATGTGTGTGTGTGTGTGTGTGTGCATATAGTAATGCTCATTAACACATGTAATCTTGTTCATCCTAACAATTCCAGTATGTGCCAAGGATAACAGATTCCTCTATTACTGAAACAAAAATCATTTTTGTTACATGATAGTTATACTCTAAAACTAATGATAACCAATACCATCCCAGTAGCACCACCCCTTTTATCACCATTGTTGCCTAATGTTACAAAAGGACAATCATATATGTAGGCAGAAGATCTAGGCATTGTGTCAGATATCTGCCAGATTTTATTTTATTTACAAGTATTGTAAAAATATTTATCGTCTGGGTGTTCTTAACCTGGGTTCCAGGAATTTAGAACTTGTAATATTTTGGTAGCTATAATTGTTTTAATTTCATCTATTTTATTTTGTATATTTGAAATCATTCTGCAAAAGGAAGGAGGAAAAAGGATAAACATTGTTTAACTACTTTACCATGTGCAGTCATAATGCTAAACCCTATACAAAAAACATCGTATTTTATCCTAAGACAACCTAGTTAAATAGGTGCTGTTAAAAAAAAAAATTAGTGAATTATATGTTAAATGATTTATGGTTACACAGCTTGTAAGTGTCATTGGCTGGATTTGAATTCAGATCTTTTTGATACCAGGTCAGCACTCAATCCTTTGATCTGCCTCAAAGGGTTCCATAAATTTTGCCAGACTGCCAAAAAGTTTAAGATCTCATCTAGCCCAACCTCTTATTTTTACAAATTCAGAAACTCCTGTGAAAATATGTGAACTAACTTCCAAAGATCATATACATAATAAGCAGCAAAGTAAAAGCTTGAATTCCATTGCCTTTTTGAAAACAGTTATCCACTAAATAGTCGTTGTATAAGCATTAAATTTCCTGATTTTCATTATCCTTATCTCGTAAATGGGGAACTTAATACTTCTACACACTACACAGATGTTTATAAAGCTTAAACTATTATACAAATGTGAATTGTCATTATTATCAGAAGCCAAGGAAGAAGAAAAAAAAGGAGAAACCTATAGGATCTTTTCCCCATGATATTTTGTAAGAATTAACAACTTTGTTTTGTATTGCTGATAAGACATATGGAAAAAAAAAAGAAACAAAAATTCTGGGATCATAGCATTAGAGTTAGAATGGAATCCAGGGACCATCTATTCCCATCTGCACATTTTATAGATAAGGCAACTGGTGTTATATTTAATGACTTACAAAGATATTATAGATTAGAACCCTTCATTTCACTGTGATTTTTAGAAGAGAATATAACTCTTATTTCTGAAAATTTATAATCAATAATCCTTTTATGCATTTGAGTATTACTCTTAAGTAATAGCAAGTTGAATTAGATACCCTCCCAAATGAGCACAGAATCTAAATGCCAGTGAAAACATCTCAATGGAAAAAATTACACCATAAAATTATTTTGGTGAACTTTAGAGGTCTTGTTTCTGTAATCATTTACACAGTGAATGGATAGGTCATTGGTACAGCATTGTAAATTACTGGGACAGAGTTCTATGCCCAATTCCCCTGTACTATAAAGTGTAGGGTACATTGTTAGGTCTTAATATGCAACATTTTTACATTGCCTATGGAAATGGATTTGGTGCCCTAATAAAATTTTACTAGCTTTATTTCCAATATTTGTTATTTTGAAGATAAATAGTCACAAGTTCAACAAAATCGGTAAATCCAGAATATTTTGTAGACTCAATATGTCAAACATAAAATTTCTTTGAAAAGAACAGAGGAATATTAGAAAGAACACTACCAAAAACCTATGACATAGGAATCTAAGGATAATGTGTCGAATTTAATGCTGAGTGAGTAATATGTGAAGTGAAAATCCAGGCTAATTTTCAGGTGAGATTGATTGGGGAAAAGATGAAATAGAAAAGAGAAGAAAGATCATTATCCTCTAAAAAAGAATCCTGTTGGAGGATTTATGGTGTAACGAAAAAGGAAAGGACCCGAACTAGTGAACTGGGTAAAAGTTCAGTATATATCAAATTGGTTATTTTATAGAGAATATGGACCCTGAATAACCCTTCTGGAGACAGTGCAAGGAAGAAGATAATGTGTATGTATGGTGGGATAGAATGGCGGTAACCCAGTGATGTCAAGAGGAAGAGGGGAGTCGTCAGATAAATTGAAGGCAGAGGTGAGGTTAATGCATCTTGGGAATTAATGCAGTCATAATATAATGGATGTAAAGAGAGAACAGGTCATAAATTGTTTCAGGGGAATAAGAGGGCAATAGGGGGTCCATGCAGAGTCACTGAATAATAGTTTCAAAGCATCTGCTGCACAATATGGTTTGAACTTTTTTCGAAGCCCTGTTGAACAGCTCACTTGTCACTTGGCTTGAGGAAGAGATGACAGGATCTGCCAGAAACATTCAGAAAGACTTTTAATTTTTTTTTCCTCTGGGTAGGTTAGAAACCAGCTGTTCTTGCCATGCTGATATTTTAACAAATGACTTGATCTCTGTGTTCTTGATTTACCTTGGATTTTAATATTTCACATGCGGCAAGTTGAGAAAAGAAACATGACACCAGCAGCAAGGTATTGTGCTAAGATGAGGTTGGCAGATGGATTTACTCATGCAACAATAAGTTATTTAAAAGAATGAGACCCATCAGCTCACTTCCCTCCTCTTGCTATTCATCCCTCAACCATAGGTTTGTTTTTTGTTTGTTTTGGGTTGTTTTTTGTTTTTGTTTTTTGCTTTTTTGGTCTAAGTAACTATTTTTACACTTTGAAGGGCTAGTGATTGAACCCATGATTTCATTTGTATAGGGAACTCCCAGGTGAAGAAAAACCCTATATCAATTCAAGTTACATCTTCTCTGCAACTTTTTAAAATCCTCAACAATTATCTAGAATATGGAGGGATTAAATGACTTGCTTGCAATCACAAAGCTACTGTTTATCAGAGGTATGTATGACTTGACCATAGGAATTCCAAGTTTTGAAACTGATTATTTAACTATTATTTTAGTTTCTGTGGAGACATTTGGAGAAATTTGGTGTCTTGGAAGACTGCTGGGTAAAGGGACCAGAGAACATATGGCATAGAAGAAATAGGCCTAGAGTTGGAGGCTAAAGATCTATGTCTGAGTCTAAATTCTAGGCAAGTTACCACAAGTATCTTAGGACTTAATTTCTTCAGCCATAAAATGAAAATGTTAAAACTGATACACTCTCAGATCCTATCCCATTCAGTGTATCTATGAAATACCTACTGTAGGCCACAGGGTTGAGGGGTGTATGGCAACATGACCATTGTCTTTGGTAACTGCAACCAATGGGTGGTATATCATTTTATTCTTTGGATAATGGACTAAAATGGTTCATAGCTTTAATATATTCTATTCCACCCCAAATCTCTTCTACTCAGGACCAGAAAATCGATTGGTTACAAAGGTATAATCTATGACAATAAGAGGTGGGATGTGATGGGTACTTGTACTACTAATATCATTTATAAAATCTTGCAAAATGACAAAATTAGCTTTACCAGAAACTAGCAATTTCCCCTTTTTAAATCACTTTTAGATAAAAATTAATATCATCCAAACTTTTAAACCCATTATTATCTGGCTCCATATGCCCAACAATTAATTTTCTTACATTTGCACAATCTACATTTTATCCAAATGTCCAAAAAAGTAGTTTTTGAAATTGCCATGACATTTTCCCATTGTTATACCTTTGTAGAAACATTTGCTGATGGCTTCCCTTTACTTCCTGTTTTCATTTGCCTCTTTAATCCCTTTCTACCTTTGATGTTCAGCTTCTAGTGTTAAATCTTACATATTCTGGATGGCCTTAGTTGTTAGTGATTCTTCCCTTAATGCTCTCTTATTCCCTTGAAGCAAATTATTACCTGCTTTTGCTTTGTAATAATTACATGATGACTTATGGTGTCTCAAAGATGTGGGAACATTATCTCTGTATAAATGTCTTCCATTCATTAAACTGTAAATGCCTTGAGTGGAGGGATCACTTCATTTTTGCTTTTGCTTTAATGTCTTGAACAGTATTTCATACATAGAAAATACTTCAGAAAAATTTGCTAAATTGGATTGGATTGGATTGCATTTATTTTCCCTTCTCATCCCCTCACTACATTTTAGAGTCTTCAGCTCTGGGTAATTTGCTTTTGTTCTTTAGAGATTTCAAGGAACCAGAGACATTTCTTAGCTCTGACCACTTCTAGGACTTCTAGGCATATTAGAGTGTTCTAAATCTACATTTTATGAAAGTCTTATCAATAGCATATGTTTGGCTATGGCGTTTTTAAGGTTATGATAGTGAATCTCAAATATTGGCAGGTCATCCTAAGTTAAAAAGGCTTTGAATACAACTTTATAGATTTTCTGTATCATCTCAAGGCTATATAAGTCTTGTAATAGTAAATTTCATGTATACTGTACTTAAGGGCATTTTATACTAACATACTAATGGAACAACTTCAGGGCTGATCATTACCCATAATGGCCCCATTAAGAGACAAGTTATATTGAAAAAGGCTGAGATTCATGCAGTAATACTAACATTTTAGCAAGGGTCAGGGGAAATTAGGAATATCTATATAACAGGCAGCAAGGACCTTGTCTTAACTAACATTCATATTTATCAATCAGTCAATAACAATTTATTAAACCCTAACATGTGGCAACACTGAGCTTAAGTGGAAAGACGAGTCCTTTCCCTCAAGAAGCTTGCAATTTGATTGAGGAGGCAGCTTGGAAATAAACACATACAAATAAGTTCTGTACAGGATAAATAGAAAATAATCAACAAAAGGAAGGCATTCAAGCACAGTGTTCCAGAGTTCATGAGGCTCCATTTCCATCTCTGCCCAACATCATTTCACCCAACACAAACTGAAATATGTTTTGTAGATTTTCCATATTCAAATAAAGACTCAAATGCATATGTGACCTTGCTAATTGCAGATTTCTCTACACAATGCAAATGGAAAATCACCCATGTCTAACCAGACATAGTCATTCTTCTCAATATTTGTCACAGAGAGGTCTATTCAATTCCTTGTGACATAGAGGGAATCAAGAGATCATTATCATCCCTCACTCTTGCCAAGAAGACATCTTTTAATCCTAGTGTTCAGAATTCTTTGAGGCCATAAGTTGCAGCTTGCTCACATACTCAAAACATAGCTTTTCATCGCTCTTTTTGTGATATAAGATTAATTTTTCAGAGAAAGTGATGTTTCACATTTCACTGTTGTATAAAGCATGACTAATAAAATGTTTGCATTGAAAAGTTAGCTCTTTGATGTAATAAGAAGAATTGTCTTGCCATCTTCAGGCACAATTCTTTTGTTGAGCATGTCTCCCAGTTTTATGCTTCATCTAATTGTGAGGGTTGCTGAATAGGATGATTTTTTTTTTGTTGATGCATCTTCAAAGGTATTAAAAGATCTTAACACAAGGATGAAAGATTCCTTTTTTAAATGAATGTACAAGGGGGCATTTTCTTCTACCAAAATGAATGCTTTATTTTATAATCTAGAAACAAGAAACAAAATGGAATTCTATATAATAAACATCAGTGATATCAAACTCAAGTACAAAATGGGGCCATATATACAGCTCTCTGTGGCCCCTTTTAGCTTAAAACCATATATTAACATATGTTCTATTTTATTTTATTTATTTTGTTGAATATTTCCCAATTAAATTTCCTCTGATTTGGCATTTTTGAATTCCCACTGGGGGTGTTGGAAAACCCCTATATACATTTTTCATTCAGTCATGAGAGGGTTAAGATAAAGTCTATTGTTGAATATTGTTTTGAAATTTTATATGATCCCTACAAAATCCTCACTGAGGTTGCCATCAGTTTGTGTATAGAAAATCTTGATTCCTTTCTATAATCTCATTGAAAATACAATTACTTTGTGTATTGAAAGCCCTCATAGAGAGTTTATATAGATGAGAGAGTAGGCATAGAGGTTGGTGACTTTTGTCATTTTATTTTAATTTATTTTTGGATTCAGAAAGGTTTGAGATTCCCTCCACCCATCCCATTTCCATTTTCACCTCCTTTGGGCATATTCTATATTGAGCCCTCAATATCCTTGTGATTGTATTTCTGTATGGATCATCTTTAAATAGACTTGACTCAATCTAGCTGCTTTTCAATTTCTTTAATGTTATTTCTACTTCCTAGGTAAGAATCACAGGAACTGTGATATTAGGATCCAAGTATAGCAGTTCTACTGTACTTATTGGAGAAAAAACACAGGAATGTTTTTTATAAGAATTTTTTGCAAATCTTTTCCATTTTTTGTGATATTCGTTCTGTTTTCAATTTTGAATGTCCTTAGGATATCTTTTCTTAGATGGAGAGCTTGTCATTTTTTTAGAGTAATTTTACCTTCCCTTGCTTTTTGATGCTTTGTGACAATACTACACATAATCATCCACCATTCTTCTGTATTATATTTAAAAGACAAGTTAATAATCAAACCTAATGATGCATTCAGCAGCCATTTTTGGGTAAATAAGTCAAATATTTGACAAGGTAATTTTTCCTTTCTCCTTAATTTACATTTGTTCAACTTTAAGAAGAAATTATTATAGTCAGGCTTAATATAATTTCCATTGGCCATGCAATCTTAGAAACAGATTTATGATACAAGTATAGTAACCTGCAATCATAACTGTGTAACTTTTAACAAGCAGAAAAATTGATTATTTCTTCAGATGTATCCTTCAGTCTGACTCAACAAGGTAAGAAATGAGATATTTGTGAAAGTACTTTGTAAAACTTAAAGAACTATTTATATATAATTATTTTTTTGAAGTCAGATGAAGGTTTTGAAGTCAGTGGGCCTGTGTTCAAATCTCAACTATGATGCATAATGTTTTTGTTACCTTGGGCATAAAAACTGGTGACCATTTACCTCACTTATTCTTTCAGCTGTCTTTAAGTGCCCTTAAATGGGTAGGTAGTAAAGTTAAAGTGAATATCCCACAGTTTTGACTAAGGAGTTGTACAAAGATAAAAGTGGTTCTTCCTCAAAGGGGATTCATCTGCACAATCTAATATCATTGCCATTGCAATACTTTTGATGCTACTGAAGAAGTACATGAGAGCAGGACAAGAAGAAAGGTGCCTAGAAGAAAAGGAACAAATAATTTGTCATCTCTCTGGCCTTGAGAATGTGTGCTATAGATGTATTTCTGATTGACAAGCAGGACATCTGGGCTCTACTTCTAGTACCACTATCTGGGCAAGTCAGTTCTGGAAATGAGGCAATAGAATATTAAAATTCCATCCATCTTGGACATTCTGGGATCCTCTGATATATTTCTGCTTTATATTTCTCAGATTTGTCCTTAGGGTATCCTAAAGGAGTATACAATATTACCCTTGTGTAGGAGGCAGTAGAGATAAGTAAATGGACAGCTAATGGCATCAGTCATAGCTTTCCAGCGGTATTCTCCTTCCTCCCCACCCAGCTTGCTCAAAGAACCAATGGTGAGTTAGTGGATAAAATAGAAATGATGTCTTTTGTTGACAAAGTATCGGTTATTTGTTCTCTGTATCAAAAGCAGAGACATAAATAATAGAAAATGAAGCATATTTGGGCAGTACAGAGTGGATGAAAGAGCTGCCCAAAGTGATTGGAAACAAAGGAATCAGAACTGCCTTCTGTATGAGATTGCTAACTGTTAGCAAAGAAAATCAATGCTCCAGATGCATGAAGAAGCAGAAGTAAAGAAGTGGATCTCTCCCAGACATATCAGCCTGCACTTTTGATTGGAATTCAGAATTTCAGCCCTGTGGTCCTTGGCTCTGATTATCTTCCCCAGTCCCTCCATACCATCCTCCCAGACTGGCTATCCAGATGTGTTGCCATTGAGTCAATTCTTTTATGGAACTTGTTTCCAACATCTGCTCCAGGCAAATTTGGCTATTCATTGTTCCACTCTTGTCCCCTGTGACTTTACAAGTGGCTGCTGTGATCATTAATTTTTAATTTTATTGAATTCTGTCCTTTGTGTGTGTGTGTGTGTGTGTGTGTGTTAAGGGCTAGGGGTGGTGGGTACTATATTCCTAGCTCAATAGGAGTAAATGATGTGATGAGGCAAACAGAAGCAAACAAACAAAAACCTAATGATTTTCTTTTTTAAACCGGACTGCCTTGACAGAATCATAATGTCCAGAACAAGGGAGGTGAGAATTACATAGTAATTTGTCAAGGTCAAAACACCTCCGAACATTGACAAGAGAAAATCAAGAGGAAGGGGGATAGAATCAGTTATATGAATGGAGATATTTAGCTTAGGGGAGGAAAGACTTGGAAGAGAAGTGTGATCACTATCATTAAGTATCTGGAAACTTGTCAGGTAAAAAAAGATAGGAGTAGAGACTGGTTAGTCAGTGAGTCAATGAACATTTCGTTAGCACATCCTATGCAAGGAGATAAAAAGAAAGTTAAAAGAGATCTTGCCCTGGAAGCTTTAATGGGGGAGCAACAAGCAAATAATGATGTATAAATAAATTTTATCATTTAATTTTTATGGAATATTTTGGATGAAGAATCTACCTTCACCAATAAAGAAATCCATTTTACTATTTTAGATTGGCACTTTCTCTGCCTTAAAGAATTGCATAAACACAGAGAGATTAAGGTATTTGCTGAGGCCCACATAGAAAGTATCTGTCAGTGATGAGATTTGAACCAAGATTTTCCTCACTACAAAGTCAGTTAACTATCCATTACACTATGCTGTCTTTCATCACATATAGAAAATGGATTTATTATTTTTATTATTTTTATTTTTATGTATGGAACATACGCCCTATGTTCCAATATTATTTAGCAGGACCTCAACTACTTGCAGTTCAGTTCTTTGGACACTTCACTTCAAACAAACAAAAAAATCAGAAAAGAAAAAGGAAGAAAGGATGAGAGGAATGGGACAATCAAAGCCTAACCAGGAAAAAAAAATAATGGCAAAAAATCCATACACTAAAACATTCTGGATAAATTTTAGTAACAAAGGAACATCTTAGGCCTTCCTTTGCTCTATTGACTCTTCCTTTATATACAATGCAAATAATTTTGGTTGTTTAATTTCTAAACTGTCTGCAGATTAAGAAGCAGTAAATTTGAAAGGAAGAGAGAATAAGACAAGGACTTGGTGTGAAAACTTTTGAAATAATGGCACTATTATAAAACTTACAAAAAGAAAATATAGGGCATTTCTAAATGTGACATTTTTGTGCCAGCCATCAGGAACACATCAGGGCCCAGTGGCTAGCACAGGCCTATCATCCCTGTTAATTGAGAATTTGAGGTTGGTCTAAGCTCTTGAGTTCATAACTACATTGAGGTTAAAGCTATTAGTGTCCACACTAAGTTCAGCATCACCAGCATCACCTCTGGGAATGAGGGGGCATCAGGCTCCCTGAAAAGGGATGAACCAATACAAGTCAAAAAATAACACGTTAAGGCTTCTGCTTCTATGAGGCCCTCGGGAGGCCCCTGAAATACCAACCTGGGAAAGAATAGGGAGAGTCTTGTTCTGAAAACAAACAAACAAACAAACAACTAAATAAATAAATAAAGGGAAGGAAAAAAAAGAAAAAAAATAGACATAAGTATTTAAACTGCAGAATAATTTGGATCAATTTATTACAAGCACAAAAAGTCCTGTACATCTCTAGAACTCTTGAGGGCATCACTATATGAAAGCTCATTTTAACAGTGATATTATTAATAATACCCATAAATCATTATGAAACAGTTACATTTTGCTTAGTAATACAGTCTGCTATGGAAGGCAGAGAAGCACAATTCAGAAACATTTTTGTCCAAAGTGAAATTTTAGTATATCAAGGAGTAAACATCCCTCTAGATATATCAATTAAATTGGAGTAACTTGTTTGTGAAAGTAAATGATACATGATTTTTTTTCTATCTCCAAGATGATTTTAATGTCCCTAGATAGCAAGACCCTGGACAGCTAGAATAAAGTCTTCTAAATTTCTACAATCCTCATGGCTAGGTGGATTGTGTACAGGATCTGCAATTAGGAAGATTTCTAATACTTTCTGACCAAAGGTGTCCCTCAGCATTCTGTTCTAAATTCACTTTTTTTTCCCATTTATATTACTTCATTTGGTAATCTTTACTTACCATCTCAGCCTAATGATTCTCAAATATAACTATTGTCACCCAATCTCTCTTCTGACCTTTAATCTTTATCTTTAACTACCTTTTGAACATCTTGAACTGAATGTCTAGCAGACATCTTAAACTATGATGAAAACAGAATTCATTATCTTTTCCCTTAACCCCCGCTCTTACCTCCTACCTTCCTGATTCCCATAGAGGGCAATGCCATCCTCTCCGTCTCTCTCTCTCTCACAATCTAGAAGTCATCTCGGACTCCTGCTCTCTATCTCTCATCTTCCCACTCCCTCTCCCAAATCCAAGCTTTGCAATCTCTCTACTAAGTCCTCTTATCTCCTGTGATACTGATCACTTTGGGGCAGACCCTAATCACCTCACATTGGATCACTGCAATAGTCTCCCAGAGAAGTCTTCCTGTCTCAAGTCTCTCCCTACCCCAATCTATCCTCTTTTCAACCATCAAAGTGACCAGACCATGGGTCTGATCATGTCACATATATCCCTCCAAGCTCCACTCAAGAAACTCCAGCAATTCCTTATCACTTTCTGAATCAAAGACAAAGTCCTCTACTTGACGATCACAATTTATCATAACCTTGTCTCCTCCCAGATTTCCACTATCTTACTCTCCAGCATTTTTGATCCAGTAACTCTCCCTCCAAGGACCAACCTTGAGGAGGGACCTTTTGTTCAGTTTCTGATCTATGGGTGATGTCACCTCTGAAAATTAATTCGGTGGGTCAAGTGCTATGGAGAAATGGGGGTGGGCTATGTGTCTGCAACATATTGTTTCCTCTTATTTGGTGAAAGCCTTGCCTGGTACTGCTTTGGAATGATGTTTATCTTTCTCAGGATTGACTGATACATTCTCCTGCTTTTGATAAGAGACTTCTCTGCTTCTTCAAAGTTCTCCTTTTAATATTTGCAACTACAATAAGATCTGCACGTATTGTAGCCTGAATCATAACTGTGCCCTAGACTTCCAGACCTCCACAGTAACTTGGCAGAGTGTTAGCTCGTTCCTTCATTACTGTTCTAAGTACGCTTTAGTGTATGTCTCCTTGTACCTACCAACATTTCTGGCATAGAACCTTTTGCTTCTTGGTTGACATACCCAGGAAGTTTTATTTTGAATGTTTTTTTTTTTGTTTATTTGTTTCAGACCTTTATTTCATTAGTAGAAGAAACTCAGTGAATGCTGAATAGTCCCTGCTCTGTGATTTTTCATGATAGAGACCTTCCTAGGACAATGAAAGTTTAAACCAACTGAAATTTCATATTAAATTATGTCAGAGACAAGATTTGAATCCAGAGTGTTTTTGCTCCAAGGCTGACTTTTTATCCATTAGTATATCTATTTCTATATCTTTCTCTATCTCTCTTATGTCTCTAATTTGATCTAACCTCTCTAGATATCTACCTTTATATCTCTATATCATTTGTATTTATATTTATGTATGCATAATATATATATGTATATATATATAGAGAGAGAGAGATCCACATTATCATTGTAATTGGTACTACTAATAGTATTAATTTCTCATAATAATAATAATATTTCTTATTTCTCTAACAGGTCAACTTATTTCTCTAGCAAAAATAAGAAAAATATTTCTTCAGAATTCCAAATGTTTAAAAAAATAGATTTATTATAACAACTCCAGAAGGTATGAAGTATGGAAAAAATCATTTCCACTTTACAGATGAGACAAGTGAGGCTCAATAAATTGAAATTGTTTTTGTAAGGTCAATAACTAGTATAAGTCAAAGTTAGTATTCAAAGCAAGGTCTCTTAACTCCAGGTCCAACATGACTCGTGCTAAACCACATAGATGCTTTCTGATACACTTTTTTTTTTTTTAACTTCCATTGAATGTGAAATAGTTATCCAAATTAGGTACTTTTTTATGTTATGTTGAGATTCTTCAAAGCTTTTTGCTTTGAGTAGTGAGATTCTGGATTTCAGCACTCAAAGGAGTTCTTCTATGGAAATTAGCCACATAATAATATGACCAATTTCTCTCTTGGTTATCTTGGATGAAAGGAATTATGATTCCGTTAGGTTATTAAGATAGTTATGATGTTTGCCAAGGAGATGACCATTTAACATTTTTGTCTTTATTGTACAATTCAACTTAGATTTTGTTTTTTAATTTTAACCATGGTTTAGATAGTAATTGGGTCCTTGGCTAGCCTTTGCTAAGAGGTAAGGCAATAAGTCTGTCAAATTAGTGAAAATCATTGTTACTCATATGTGTTCTTTTTTGAATTATAGATGTGGATAAAACAGTGGAATTTGTGTCAGAAAAATGTTTAAAACTTGGCTGATGTTTCCTAGCTGTGTGATCACAGAACCATCATTTAAAAATCCTTCTTCTCAATTTTTTCATCTGTAAAATGAGGTTATTTATATGGCATATAGAGACTAGGATTGATTAATAGGAATCCCATTTTTATGTGTAACTAAAGTATAATCTACCTGACGTGAACCTTACTAGAATTGAACATGCAAAGGTGTTGTTATTGGTTTGTTATTGTTGTTGTTTCTGTTGCTGTTGAACTTAATGCCAAAAAAACTTTTAATTAGCTGCTGAGTCAGAATTGAACAGCATTCAAAATACACTAACCAGTCAAGGCATTTCCTCTTTCCTGACTGAATATGTTCTACGGAGATGCGTTGTTAAGTCTCAGGAAAAGGATAAGCTTTAGGTATTTCCCATCATGGCCCATGAATATAGACATTTGTTTTTGACCTTTTTATCTTTCTTTGCTTCTTTCTTCTTTTTCTTTTTCTCTCTTTCTTTCTCTTTCTTTCTTTCTTTCTTTCTTTCTTTCTTTCTTTCTTTCTTTCTTTTTTTCTTTCTTTCTTTCTTTCTTTCTTTTCTCCTCCTTTCCTCCCTTCCTCCCTCCCTCCTTCTCTTCCTTCCTTCCTTCTTTCCTTCCTTCCTTCTTTCCTTCCTTCCTTCTTTCCTTCCTTCCTTCCTTCCTTCCTTCCTTCCTTCCTTCCTTCCTTCCTTCTTTCCTTCCTTCCTTCCTTTCTTTCTCTCTCTCTCTGTCTCTTTCTTTCTTTGTCTCTCTCTTTCTTTCTGTCTTCCTTCCTTCTTCCCTCCCTCTTTTCCTTCCTCCCTCCATCCTTCTCTTTCTTCCTTCCTTCTTTCCTTCCTTCCTTCCTCCCTCCCTTCTTTTCTTCCTTCTTTCCTTCTTTTATTTCAGTTTTCCTCAATAATTGACAAACGAATGGTCTAGAAATCAGAATACATGCCAAACTGTGTGGTCAACTGAGTTTGGTCTGCCAGCAACCTTGAGAAGTTAGTTGAAAGCCCTGCATAAAAGCAGATTAAATTCTGAAGTCAAGGATTTGTGCAAAATAAGGAAAGGAATATTACATATGAGAAAACTGCAACGATAGGAAAAAAACAGATTTGGAAAAGATTTTAATGATAGACAGAAGAGTTTATATTTGATTCTAGTGATGAGTCACTGGAGTTTGCTGAGTATAATGTGACATGATGAGAACTTGCATATTAAGGAGAATTACTTTGGTGGTGTCATGAGGGATAGATTGCAAGAGTTAAGCCAAAATATAATCATGATTTGAACTACTGTGGTGACTGTATGAGTACAAAGAAGATGTAAGAGAAATTGTGACAATAGAAATGACAAGATTTTTCAACTAACTGGAATTGTAGTATGAATTAGAATCAAAAATTGGAAATGAACCTAAGGTTTTTTTAACTTTAGTCGGTAGAAGACTGGTAGTCCCCTCAATCATAATAAGGAAATTTAGAGTATGAGTTCATTTGGGGAAAGATTTTTGATTTATATTTTTAACATACAGAATTTGAGATGCCTAAGGGAGGCCAGTTAAAAATGTCTACCAGGCATTCTGTGTTCTGAACCCAGGAGAGAGATGCCAGAGTTGATATTAGAAATCTTAGTCTTTGATAGTTAAACTCATGGGAGCCGAGTATAGAGGAGAGAACAAACCATTGGTAAATAACCATAGTTGGGAGACTTGATACGTACCCACAAAGTAGAATGAGAAAGGAGAGATTAAATAGGTAAACAATTAACATGAAGAAAATGTCATGAAAACCCAAAGATAAGAGAATAACCATGAAATGAGCATTGTCAAATGCGAGATATCAATAAATAAGGAGGAGGAACTGAGAAGAGACTGTCAGATTTAGCAATGAAGAAATAACAGGTAGCTTTGGAGAGAACAATTTCAATTTAATGTTGAGGTCAAAAGCCAAGAAAAATTTAACTCAAAATTTAAGAGATTAAAAGAAAGGCCACAAGCATTTATTAAGTACCTACTAAGTACCAAGCACTGTACTGAATACGTTACAAATATATTATTTGAGCCTCACTCCTAGAAAATAGGCCCTAATTTCCCCATTTTACATTGAGAAAACAATACTTGCCAGGGTCATCTAGCCAATCTCTGATGTTGTGTTTGAATTCAGATCTCTTTGTCTCTAGGTCTACTGCTCTCTCCACTGTACAACCTAGTTCCCCAGAAGAAAATGAGAGAAGAGAAAATAGATGCAGAAAATGTATACATTTTTTTCAAGAACAGGCTAAGAAAGGGAATAGAAATATAGGTTAATAACAGAGGTGGTAGAATCTAATGAAGATTTTTTTTCTTTTATTTTGAGATAAGAAAACAGGCATATATGTAGGAAGCAGGAAAGGACTCGGTAAAGACAGGATATTAGGAGAAAACAAGGATAATAGTAGAAGGAATCTGCAAGAGAAAAAAGGAGGGATTGGCTTCAAGGGAATATGTAGAGGAGTTTGCTTTGGGAAAGAGAAGAGCCATCTCTTCAACAGATACTGGAATAATACATTGTGACTTATAGCACTAAATACAATAGGCAAAATATAGAGAAGAAAAAAAGGGAGTGTCCCTCCCCTATTCTTAGAATCTATTATTTTTGTAATTAATAAATCACTAATTAAAAGATAAAAATCATTATTCAAGGTGACATTAGATTTTTTGATTGCTTCTTCTTGCTGCTGACTCATAGTAAGCCTAAAGTGGCCTAATGTTACCAGATCTTATTCAGACACATTGATGTAGCACAATGCTTCTGCCCTCTTATATTTGTGAAAGGTTTCTTGAAAAAAAAATATGACTTTATATTCAACACTATTTTATTTCAAATCATTAGATTTATCCCAGTGATCCAGCCTTTGGGATAAGTCTTTTTGTTATATCTTAAGGACCACTGTGTCCTGTTATATATTCTGCTACCACACTCTGGGGATAACTAAGCTTTTCCATGCCCCCTAAAGCTGAACACTCCTACATGTAGATAATAAAGATGCACACAGGGACTATTTCACTTTTCTATTGGTAGCCACAACTCTTTGCATACTCCTGGGAACATAGTAAATGTTTAATAAATGTTTTTTCATTCATTCATTCATAAAGGGCAACTAGTGCTTTCATACCAGTTTTTTATTTATCTTGAGCACCAACTCTCTATGAACTCTGTTAGTCCTTTCTTCCCATTTAAATGTCTATGTGTAAAAGAGTTCATTTTAATAGAAAAATATATTAATTATTGTTATTTCAGAATGACAAGCATTAGAGTTCAAAGGTTAATTACCTCTTCTCCATTCCAATAAACTGGATACACTAGACTGAGTCAATCTTTCTCTCTTACACCTTGATTCAATCCACATTAAAAAAAAAAAAAGATGGCTAGTATATGTCATCATTTTTCTAATAAATTCCAAGTGGATCTCTTGGGCTTTTTCCCACCAGTACAATTATTGAGTTAATCTGGGTGCCAGGCAGCTGAGCAGGCCATTCAGGATGAAAAATGCACATTAGGGCTTGAACTCTGTGGAGTGGCTGTCTACATTGATCACATAAACAGCATAATTAGCAAACCCCTTCCTTCACACTAGGCTTTGTGGATGCAGCCTGTTTTACTGAGATTGTGATTACCATCAAGGGTACCACCTATCACATGCACACTCCAAGTGGGTGATCATCCTAGCCTGCCTGTGTTTTTCACTTTCTATATGAGCTTCTTGAAACAAAACCAGCCACAGATTGTCTCTTAGTCAGCTTTACCCTAAACTGAAGAACAAAGCCAATTTGCTTGTTTTTTCTTTTTTTTTTTCCTCTATAGAAAGCAAAATGAAAGAGACAGCATTGAAAGGTACCTCACATCTTTTACAGATTAAGAGCCTTCAGCTTTTTTCCTGAATAAAAAAACAACCATTTCTTCTTCATCTTTTCTTCTTAAAAAAGTTTGGAGGATTTTATTCATTAATTCTAAACCAAATGATTAATTAAACTACCTCCCAGAGCCCTTCTCCTTCCCATCAGCTTTGGTAGTAATTAATCAAGACAGAGCGCAGCTTTTAATAGCATTTAAGTTGTACTTGAGCAAATTATTTTGGTCTTTTCTTAGAAATGCTATTGTGTGCACACAATATGAGAAGAATGTATATAGAAATATAAATGAATGTTTGTTAGCTCTGGCCTAGAAAGGGAAATTCTGAGGTCTGGCTGGATAATGCTTGCTCCATCATTCATTCTATGAGCCTTTATCCATTATACTTCTGGTAATGAGGAATTTCTCAATCAAACTCATCCCATAGCTAGCATGTGTGTGTGTATATATATATATATATTAAATAAATAAATAAATAATATAAATATTAAAAATGTGTGTGTGTATATATATATATAAATAATTAAAATATATTAAATAAATAAATAATATAAATATTAAAAATGTATATATATATATATACACATACACATAATGTTTCCATAGTTGTTCAATCAATTCCCAAACATAAACCTTCTAAGTATTTTAACTTTTTAGGATGTACCTTGAAATTTTTGGAACTGAATTTCTAGAAAAATACCAATCATAAATATACTTAGGGAAAAGGAAGGAGTACTGAGTCCACAAAATATTTCATATATATCTTCATTACAATGTAGGTAAAGTAACTCTGCTTGAAGAGAATGACTTCTTTACTTCACTCCTCTGCTTAAAAACCAAACCCTCATGCTATATCCTAGATACAATGAATTCACCATTATAGTGGGCCATCAGGAACTAATTTTTCCATGTGAACTTCTGTATCTGTCTGGGTATTTAATTTCCTAACCATAAAATGAAGGGGTTTCTTCTTGTTCTAAATCTATGATTCTATACTATAATTTGCTTCTTCAATCAATCATCCAATATGTTTCTGTTTATATTCCCAGCACTTAGTACAATTCATTCATTTTTTTGTTCATCTGTTCCTTCATGCATTTCTACACAAGAATGGCAGATATGTCTAGGATATGTCACCACTGAATATAGTGCAAAAATTGCTCTTTTCAACAATCAACTCTTGATAGAGTCTGCAATGATCATCTATGAAGTCTAGTCCTTTCAGTCTTCATTAACTCCTGAATTCATTACCAATAATTATACTCCAATGTCCATAGTTTTTATATAACAGTGTAATAAGAATGTTTGCCATTGATGATTACCATATAAAGTTGTGTATATGATTTGTTTTAAAAGCTATAGATTAAAAAAAAGATATGGATAGGATGGAACTAAGATGGCAGAACATAGCTAAATTCTTCCAACAGTTTCTTCCAAATAATTTTAAAATGTTTCTTCAAAGAAAATTGAAATGTGGTGGAGCCGAATAAAGATCAGAGGGACACATTTGTCCAAATTAATGCAATTTAGGATTTCCATAGGAAAGACTGTTAACATCAAAGTGGGCATAGCCCAGGACATGGGAGGAACATCCAAGGTGAGCCTTGGAAGTAGCCATGGCAGATGCAACATTTTTAGGAGTTTTCAGTTTTGAGACAGTAAGAGTCAGACAATTAGTCAGCAAAAGGTTTTAGAGCATCCTTTCATAGTAGTAGGAGCACCTGGCACTCTGGCAATTTTATTGCCCATCAGTACTTTTTAGTCTCAGTTCCAAGACAGAACTGAGCACTTAATTTGGTCACTAGGACCAAGAGGAATATTAGTACTGCAGCTGCAGGAGAGCAGGGGCCTAGATTGGATAAAGATCAGAGAATCAGGATAGCAGGAATCCTACCTCTTCCACTTTAGAAGCCCTAAACACTTGCAGAAGTCCAGAATGAAAATAGCAACACAAAAAGCTCAAAGCTTGAGTACCTTACTACACCAACAGGAGCAGAGCCTAGTTTTCACATGCATTTCAAATTAAGAAGTAAGCTGGGAAAGTGAGCAAACAACAAAAAGAACTTTCTGGTAGAGTATTACTTTGATGGCAAAGAAGATCAAGGTCAACTTCCAAGAAGACAACGATGTAAAAATAGCTAAAAACAAACTCAAAGAAAAAAATTCCTAATTAACCCAAGGCTAACAAGATTTTCTGGAAGTTAAATAATACATGACTGCTATAGAAGAAAAATTGGGAAAAGAAATTAGTGTGATTCAAAAATAATTATGACAAAAGAATTAATAGCTTAGTAAAAAAATAAGGGCACACAATACTGTAGAAAAGAAATTACAAAATAGAATAGGAGGAGATGTGGGAAAACTGGAACACTAACACACTGTTGGT
Source organism: Antechinus flavipes (assembly GCF_016432865.1). Lineage (NCBI taxonomy): Eukaryota > Metazoa > Chordata > Mammalia > Dasyuromorphia > Dasyuridae > Antechinus > Antechinus flavipes. The sequence goes on along the minus strand of NC_067399.1, from coordinate 129,562,917 downwards.
ATAATTGAGAACTGATTGAACCATTCTGGAGAGCAATTTTAACTTATTCCTGAGGGAGTAAGTTAATAAAGCTATGCATATTTTTTCACTAGGCAATACTATTACAAGAACAATCTTTAAAAAAAGGAAAAAAAACACTTATCTGTTCAAAAATACTTATATCAGTTCTTTTAGTTGTGGAAAAGGATTGAAAACTGAGGGTTTGCCAATCTATTAGAGAATAGTTAAACAAATTGTGGTATATTATTGTGATTAATACTGTTGTGCAATAACAAATGATTAGCAGAATGCCTTCTTTTTTTTTTAATTAAAGCTTTTTATTTTTCAAACAGTGGAGAATTCTTTAACATTAGCCATTACAAAATCATGTGTCCCAATATTCCCTCTTTCCCCCATGCCTTTCCCTAGTTAGCAAGTAGTCCAATATATATTAAATATGGTAGAAATATATATTAAATCCAATATATATAGACATATTTATATAATTATCATGCTGCATAAGAAAAAACAGAAGAGAAGCAAAATAAAATGCAAGCAAATAACAACAAAAAGAATGAAAATGCTATGTTGTATTCCACACTCAGTTCCCACAGTCCTCTCTGTGTATAGATGGCTCTCTTCATCACAGAACAACTGGAACTGGTTTGAATCATCAGAACTGATCATCATATAATCTTCTTGTTGCTGTACATAATGATCTCCTGGTTCTGCTCATTTCATTTAGCATCAGCTCATGTAAGGTCTCTCCAAGCCTTCTGAAATCATCCTAATGGTCATTTCTTACAGAACAAAAATATTCATAACATTCATATACCACAATTTATTCATTCTCCAATTAATGGGCATCCACTCAGTTTCTAGTTCCTTACCACTACAAAGAGGGCTGCCACAAACATTTTTGCACATGTGGGTCTCTTATCCTCCTTTAAGATCTCTTTGGGATATAAGCCCAGTAGAAACATTGCTGGGTCAAAGGGTATGCACAGTTTGATAACTTTCTGAGCATAGTTCCAAATTGCTTTCCAAAATGGTTGGATGTATTCACAATTCCACCAACAATGTATTAGTGTTCCAGTTTTCCCACATCTCTGCCAACATTCTTCATTATTTTTTCCTGTCAGCTTAACTATTCTGAAAGGTGTATAGTGGTACCTCAGAGTTGTCTTAATTTGCATTTCTCTGATCAATAGTGTCTGTTCAAATCCTTTCACCATTTATCAATTGGAGAATGGTTTAAATTATTATAAATTTGAGTCAATTCTCTATATATTTTAGAAATGAGGCCTTTATTAGAACCTTTGAAATCAAAAATGTTTTCTCAATTTATTTCTTCCCTTCTAATCTTGTCTGTATTAGTTTTGTTTGTACGAAAGCTTTTTAACTTAGTATAATCAAAATGATCTATTTTGTGATCAGGAATGATCTTCAGCTCTTTTTTGGTCACAAGTTCCTTCCTCCTCCACAGATCTGAGAGATAAACTATCCTATGTTCTTCTAATTTGTTTATAATATCATTCTTTATGTCTAGATAATGAACCCATTTCAACTTTATCTTGGTATAAGGTATTAGGTGTGGGTCAATATCTAGTTTCTGCCACACTAGTTTCCAATTTGCCCAGAATTTTTTTTGTCAAATACTGAACTCTTATCCAAAAACTGGGGTCTTTGGGGTTGTCAAACATTAGATTGCTATAACTATTCACTACTTTGTGCTATGAACCTAACCTATTCCACTGATCCACTGATTCTATTTCTTTCTTTCTTTCTTTCTTTCTTTCTTTCTTTCTTTCTTTCTTTCTTTCTTTCTTTCTTTTTTTCTTTCTTTCTTTCTTTTTTTTTTCTGAGGCAATTGGGGTCAAATGACCTGCTCAAGGTCACACAGTTAGGAAGTGTTAAGTATCTGAGGCCAGATTTGGACTCAGGTCTTCTTGACTTAAGGACTGGTTCTCTATCCACTGCACTATCCAGCTGCCCTGGCCTTTTCTATTTCTTAGCTGATACCAAATGATTTAATGACTGCTGCTTTATAATATAATTTTAGATTTGATACAGATAGACCATCTTCATTTGCATTTTTTCATTAATTACTTTGAAATTCTTGACCTTTTGTTCTTCCAGATGAATTTTTTTTCCCTAGGTCAGTAAAAGAGTTTTTGGGAGTTTGATTGGTATAGCACTAAATAAATAGATTAGTTTAGATAGTATTGTCTGTCATCTTTATTATATTTGCTTGACTTATTCAAGAGTACTTGATATTTTTCCAGTTGTTTAGATCTAATTTTATTTGTGTGGAAAGTGTTTTGTAGTTTTGCTCATAAAGTTCCTGACTTTCCCTTGGCAGATAGACTCACAAATGTTTTATATTATTGACAGTTATTTTAAATGGAATTTCTCTTTGTATCTCTTGCTATTGGATTTTGTTAGTGATGTATAAAAATGCTGATGTTGTATGTGGATTTATTTTGTATCCTGCAACTATTTAGCAACTTGCTAAAGTTGTAGATTATTTATAATAGTTTTTAGTTGATTCTCTAGGGTTCTCTAAGTATACCATCATATCATCTGCAAAGAGTGATAATTGGTTTCCTTATTACCTATCTAATTCCTTTAATTTCTTTTTCACCTCTTATTGCAAAAGCTTGCATTTCTAATACAATATTGAATAGTAATGGTTATTGGAGGCAATAACCTTGTTTCACTCCTGATCTTATTGGGAATGGTTCCAGTTTATCTTCATTACATATAATACTTGCTAATGGTTTTAAATAGATGATATTGACTACTTTAAGGAGAAGTCCATTTATTCCTATACTCTCTAGTGTTTTTTTTTAATAGGAATGGATGTTAGATTTTATCAATTTTTTTTCTGCATCTATTGAGATAATCATATGTTTAATGTTAGTTTGGTTATTGATATAGTCAATTATGCTAATAGTTTTCCTAATATTGAACTAGTCCTGCATTTCTGGTATAAATACTATACCATAAATACTATGGTATAAATACTAATACACTATGATAATGGTGTATTAATCTGGGAATGACTTTCTGTAATATCTTTGCTAATATTTTATTTAAGATTTTTGCATCAATATTCATTAGGTCTATATTCATTGGTCTATAATTTTCTTTCTCAATTTTCATCCTATATGGTTTAGATATCAGTACCATGTCTGTCTCATAAAAGGAGTGTGGTAGAAGTCCTTCTTTTTCAAATAGTTTACATAGTATCTGAATTAATTGTTCTTTAAATGGTTGGGAGAATTAACATGTAAATCCATCTGGCCCTGGAGAGTTTTTCCTAGGGAGTTTATTAATAGCTTCTTCTATTTCTTTTTTTAAAATAGGACTATCTAAGTAATTTATTTCCTCTTCTGTTATTTGGAGCAATCCTTATTTTTTGTAGCTATTCCTCCATTTCACTTAAGTTATCAAATTTATTGGCATAAAGTTGGGCAAAATTCGTGCTAATCATTGCTCTAATTTCCTCTTCATTGGTGGAAAGTTCTCCCTTTTTCATTTTTGAGTCTAACAATTTCATTTTCTTCGTTCCTTTCATCTAATGAAATTAACTAAAAGTTTATTTTGTTGATTTTTTTTCACAAAACCAACTTTTAGTTTATTTATTAATTCAATAGCTTTTTTACTTTCATTTCATTTTTAAAATTTCAAGGTTGGTGTTTGATAGGAGTTATTAATTTATTCTTTTTCTGGCTTTATTAGTTGCAAGCCCAATTCATGGATTTTCTCTTTCTCCTTTTTATTAAGTAATAAAGTAATAAGTAAGCATGTAGAGATATGAAATTTCCCCTTATTACCCTTTTGGCTGCACCCCACAAATTTTGGTATGTTGTCTCATTATTGTCTTTCTCTTGGAAGAAATTATTAATTGTGTCTATGATTTGTTGTTTCATCCATTCCTTCTTTAGAATGAGATTATTTGATTTCCAATCACTTTTTGGTTTATTTTCCTCTGCCCTTCTATAGAATGTAATTTTTATTGCTTCATGATCTGAAAAATATACATTTACTATTGCTTCCTTTCTGCATTTGATTTTGAGGTCTTCATTTCCTAATATATGGTCAATTTTTGTATAAGTTCCATGAACTGCAGAGAGGAAAGTGTACTCCTTTCTGTCTCCATTAACTTTTTTCCAAAGATATATCATATCTAGCTTTTCTAGTATTCTATTTACCTCTTTATCTTATTTCTTATTTATTTTCATGGTTTAATTTATCTAGTTTTGAGAAAGCAAGTTTGAGATCACCCACTATTGTTTTGCTGTCTATTTCTTCTTGCAACTCTCTTAACTACTCCTTTAGGAATTTAGATGCTATACTACTTAGTGCGTATGTTTAATACTGATATTGCTTCAATATCTATCGTACCCTTTTGCAAGATACAGTTTCCTTCCTTATGTCTTTTAATTAGATCAACTTTTGCTTTTGCTTAAACTGAGATCAGCATGGCTACTCCTCATTTTTTTTTTTACTTCACCTGAAGCATAATAGATTCTGTTCCAGCCTTTTACCTTTTACTCTGTATATATCCCTGTGCTTTACATATATTTCTTGTAAACAACATATTATAGCGTTCTGGCTTTTAATCCAGTCTGCTGTCCATTTCTAGTTTATGGGAGAGTTCATCCCATTCACATTTATGGTTAAAACTACTAATTCTATATTTCCCGCCATCTTATTAATTCCAAATTATAATTTTCTCTTTTTTTTCCCCTTTCCCTCCTCCCCAATATTTTATTTATGAGCACCACTTCTTTATGGTCATATTTATGAGCCCTACTTCTTTAAAGCCACCCTCCCCTTTCTTATACTTTTACTCAATTATTTCTGTTTTCTCTTCTACTAGCCTACCCTTTCCTTTTCCCCTTTCAGGATCCTCCCACTTTCCTATAAGGTGATAGAAATCTAATATTCTCTCTTTGAACAATCTCATGAGATTAAAATTCACACAATATTCATCTTCCTCCCTTCTTTCCCTCAATTATAACAGATTTTCTTTGTTATATCTCTTTGTGATATATAATTTCTCTCATTTTACCTCTATTTCCCCCTTTTTCTGGTATAATCCCCTTTCTACCTCTACTTTCTTTTTTATATTATAACAGCAAAATCAAATTATATATGCTCTATCTATGTACACCCATAACAGAGATGCAGTTCTCAAGAGTTCTTTTCTTATTACCTTTTATGCTTCTCTTGAGTTCTATATTTGGAAGTCAAAATTTTTGTTCAGTTCTGGTCCTTTTATCAGAAATAAATGGAATTCACCTGTTTTGTGAATGTCCATCTTCTTCCATGAAAGAAAATGGTCAATTTAACAGGATAGTTAAATATAATAAATATAATAGTTCCTTTGCCTATTGGAATCAGATTCCAGGCTCTTTGATCCTTTAAGTTGGAAGATGCTAGCTCCTGGGCAATCTTTATTGTGGCTCCTTTGTATTTGAATTGTATCTTTCTGGCTGCTTGCAATGCTTTTTCCTTGGTCTGATAGTTCTAAAGCCATGATATTTCTAGGAATTTTAATTTTGGGGTATCTTTCAGGAGGTGTTTGGTGAATTCTTTCAATGGCTATTTTATCTTGTGATTCTATGAAATCTGGGCAGTTCTCTTTGATGATTTACTGAAAAATAATGTCAATGTTATTTTTTTCATCATGTTTTTCAGGAAGTTCAATAATCCTTAGATTGTCTCTCCTACGTCTATTTTCCAGGTCAGTTGTTTTCCCAAGTAGAAATTTTACTTTTTTTTTTTTTTTTTGGTTTTGTTTGAATGATTTTTAATGTGTTATTGAGTTATTCATTTCCTTTTGTTCAGTTCTACTTTTTAGTGAATTATTTTCTTCATTTACTATTTTAGTTATTTTTGTATTTGTCCAATTGAATTTTTAAATGAGTTGTTTTTTTCTATGGATTTTTTTTCCATTTTACAAATTCTGTTTTTTTTAAGTAGTTGTTTTCTTTTTCCATTTCACAAATTCTGTTTTCAGGGAGTTGTTTTCTTTTTCCATTTATCAAATCTATCTTTTAATGTGTTGTTACATGCTTTTTCCATTTCACTAAGTCTATTTTGTGTAGCCTTTTCCAGATCCTCTTGCAAAGTTTTTGGAAATGATCTGCTTTTAGTCTCCTCAGGGTTTGAAATCTGTTCTACTCTTTCACCATAAAAACCTGTCTATGGTCAGACCTCGTTTGGCTTTTTTACTCGTTTTTTTTTAAAGTTGAAGTCTGTTTTTAGGGCAAGGACATTTATCTGAGTTTCCTCTACAAGTGGCAGGGATTGTGCTGAGTTGGTGCTGACTCACTCCTGCTGCTGGGTTCTGGCATTCTGGGGTTCATTCTTTACCTTTTGTGTTTGTATTGGATGTTTTATAACTTCTCTGCTGATCTGCTGGCTTGGAACTAGGGCAGAATCGCCAACCTTGCTGTAGATTCTTACCCTAGATTCTCCACCCTGTAGAGCTCCTACTGCCCTGGGTCTGTATTGCCTGCACTCTGCATCTGTGTTTGACCTGCTTGTGCTTGCTGCCTCCCTCCTGTTTCCAAGTGAAACAGACCTTTTCTGGCAATCTTCGATATTATCTTCTGCTGATAATTTATTACACCCCCAATATTTGTGGGCTCTGTTGGTGCAGAACTGATTCAAAGGCTGGGTTTGGTAATTACCTGAGGGTCATGGGAGAAGGTCAGAAAGAAGGTGTGTCCTCTCCACCACCTTGGCTTTGCCCCCTGAGTAGAATGCTTTCAAAAAAACTTAGAAAAACTTACCTGAATGAATGCAAAGTGACGTAAGTAGAATCAGGAAAGCAATATATATATATATATATATATATATATATATATATATATATCTATATATATATAGATATATATATATAGATATATATATATATATATATATATATAGAGAGAGAGAGAGAGAGAGAGAGAGACATATAAACTTATTTATAGCAATTCTTTTTGTGCTGGCAAAAAATTGGAATGCTCTTCAACTGGGAAATGGCTGGGTAAGTTGGGCATATGACTGCAATAGACTAGTCTTATGCTATAAGAAATGATGGAGATGGTCTTTTCAGAGGGACAAACAATAAGAACAACAGCATGGCAAGGCCTGTATGACCAGAGTACAATGCAAACAGGGAGATTGTTGAGCAAAGTAATAGCAATATTGTAATGATGATCAGCTGTATAAGACCGATCCACTCTTCTCAATAATATAATATATAAACAATTCCAAAGAACCTATGATAAACCAAATGCTATGTACTTCCAGGAAAAGAACTGATGAATTCTGAGTGAAATTTTGAAATATTTTTCTTGCCTTCTTGATTTTTCTTTTTGTTTGTGATATAGTTAACATGGAAATATGTTTTACATGATTTCACACGTAAATGTGATATATTCTTTGCCTTCTCATTGGGTGAGGGAAAAATTGGAGTTAAAAACCTGGAACTCAAAATTTAAAAAGAAAAGAAAATCTAAAAAAAAAAATAAGGCTCTCTATATACAAGAAATTAAGGAACTTAAAAAAATCTAATTAAAGGCATTCACATATAAGTTTTCTAATCCTCTTCCTCTAAGTCAAATCTCACTTGTTCATTTACAATATAATTTTCCTCCCTATATATCTGGAATCTCATGTCTTCTTTCCTTCACGAACCCAGATCGATCTTTAGAAATTAACTCTCACTTCAGGCTCAGTATTATTCTAGTTGTGTCTGCTATAAACAAGAGTACCATGGATAGATTTAAGGAGATCTATGATCTTGGGTAAAAAAAGAAAAGTAACACCTTTATTACAACATAATTGGTTTCCTTTATAATTCTATTTATTTCATTTCATTTATTTAAACAGATTATTCCATAGGGGTCCATAGGCTTTAGCAGTCTGCCAAATGGCTTCATGACACACAAAAAGGTTAAGAACCTTTCTATTTTTTACAATGAAGAGTTTCAGAACTGGAGTAAGAGTAATTCTAATTATTAAATAATATATTTAAAGCAAATCTAGTCTTAGACACTTACCAACCATGTATAGACCTGGGTGAGATGTTTAACTATTATTTACTTCAGTTTTCTCATCTGTAAAATAGAGATAATGATAATACGTAACTACCAGGATTGTTGTGAGGATAAAATAATTCTAGAGTGCTTAACATGGTGGTACTATATAAATGTTAGCTATTAATATTTTATTCACTCAAACTTAGTGATCTCTTTCTACTAGTTGTTACACTTTAATAAGACCAAAAAAGTTGAAACTTGATACTTTTACAGCTGGAATTATTGTCTAATATAACCTAAATTTTATTTACAAATACTCTTGAAATTATTTCCAAGAGCTATTCCCAAAGGGTAACATGACTGTTAATACTCTTTGCCCAGCAAGGCCATTAGTGGTCTGTACCAAAGAGATCATAAAAATGGGGAAAAGAGCCACATGTACAAAAATGTTTATAGCAGCCTTCTGTGTAGTAGCAAAGTATTGGTAATCAAGAGGGTGACCATCAGCTGTGGAAAGGCTGAACACATTGTGGAATATTGATGTAATGGGAATATTGTTCTATAAGAAATGATGAGCAGGCAGATTACAGAAAAACCTGCAAAGAACTACTTGAATTAATGCTAAGAGGAGTGAGCAGAACCAAGAGAACATCACAGAAACATTGTACAATGATCAGCAATACAATAATATAAGTCAATTTACAAAAGACTCATAATGAAAAATACTATACATATCCAGAGGAAAAACTATGAAATCTGAATGCAGATTGATGCATTCCATTTTCACTTTTTTTCATTTCTCATGATTTTTCTCTTCTTCTGATTCTTCTTTCACAACATGACTAATGTGGAACTATGTTTAATATGATTGTACATTGTATACCCTATATCAGATTGCTTGCCACCTTGGAGAGGGGGCAAAGGAAGAGAAAGAAGAAAAAATAGAAATTAAAATCTTATAAAAGTAAATGTTTCAAAATATGTATTGATATGTGTATGTATGTTTATGTATGCATATGTAATATATGCATATGTATGTATGTACGTACACAGACACATACATACACACATATTGATAGATATAGATATTCCCAAGAATTTAGCATCTATGAGTGAAATGAGCAGGACCAGGAGATCATTATATACTTCAACAACAATACTATATGATGATCAATTCTGATGGACCTGATCATCTTCAGCAATGAGATGAACCAAATCAGTTCCAATGGAGCAAGAATGAACTGAACCAGCTACGCCCAGTGAAAGAACTCTGGGAGATGAATAAGAACCATTACAATGAATTCCCAATTCCTATATTTTTGCCTGCCTGCATTTCTGATTTCCTTCACAAGCTAATTGTACAATATTCCAGAGTCTGATTCTTTTTTGTACAGCAAAATCATGGTTTGGTCATGTATACTTATTGTGTATCTAATTTATACTTTAATATATTTAACATCTACTGGTTTTCCTGCCATCTAGGGGAGGGGGTGGGGGGAAGGAGAGGAAAAATTGAAACAAAAGGTTTGGCAATTGTCAATGCTGTAAAATTACCCATGCCTATAACTTGTAAATAAAAAGCTATTAAAAAAAGAAGAAGAAGAAGAATTTAGCATCTAACATTTAAGAACTCCAGGGACAGATTCAGTTCAATTCAATTCAGAGCTTACTACTTCCATTCTACTCTTGAACATCTTTAATTAATAGGACACAGATGTGCGCGTGCGCGCGTGCACACACACACACACACACACACACACATCCTTTCCTTAGGGCTAAAATCTACATTTCTGTAACTTTCATGCATTTACTATCCTCTTCTCCAATTTTCCCAAACTGTACTTGAGATTCTTTTAAATATTTTAAAATTGTCATCATAATCATTCTAAGTCTCCTCTTTTCCAAGCTAAGCAAGCCTAATTCCTTCAATCAATTCTTGTGTGGCAAGGTCTAAAATTTGTTCATCATCCTAGTTAAATCAATCAAATATTTATTAGGAACTTTTTATTTATCAGACACTATGCTATACTCTGGGGACAAAAAAAGGAAAAATCTACCTTGAAGGAGATTATAATCTTTTCCGAAATATGCCCCAATTTGTTGATATATTTGGTACCACAAAATGAATGTGATATTCCAGGAGTGTCCTAATCTGGGCCAAGTTTGGAAGAACTATCACCTCCTCTTTTCATTTTGAATTTTAAGTTCGCATTGATCTTGTCCATTTAAGCCCTCAGGTTCTATTCATTATAACTATTTTTAATGACATGTCTCATATTTGCTTCACATTTTAAGGTTTCCTATTATTCCCTTTTCTTTCCTTGAAGAAAGATTTTGTTTCTGAGCCTGCGATATTAAGCGCTGATTCATCTTTCTGACGGAAATGACGCACTGTGCAGATTTACAAGGCTGCCCTGAAAAAATCATGCATTATTTATGGCAGCTCAGGAGAACCACCTGATATTTCAAGCCAGTCAACGCTGCTTGTTCAAGACAATCAAGGAACCAGGGAACAATTAGTTAGGGGGATTTGACAGCCAGAGAGTAAATTACTTTTATGAGCAGGACTCTGGAGCCATCAGAAAGAACTCTTTAATGAGTACACTGGCTATTCGTTATGGTCTATTAAACAATGTATATGTGGATGTTTGCTGTTGATTGTGTACACCCCACTTTAGGCCCATTCACAGGCCTGAGTGGGTCATTTCTCACACTTGTTTTTGGAAGAACAACTTGGAAAGGGAAAAGGACTGTTTATTTATTATAACAAAGAGTGCAGTCTGGCTGGTTGTAATTGGTTAGCTGTGTCACAGGTTAGAATCCCAGATCCTCTTGTCAAGGAGCATAGGATAATTTAATCAGCTCTAAGAAAGTAGGGCATGGTAGAAAGTATACTGTGAGAATCAGAAGACCAAGATTATATTTCTTGCCTTATCAATAACGGGCTATATCATCAGTTTCTTACCTTCCTTAAAAGCCTTAGCTTCCTCACTTGTAAAATGAGGATTATATTGTTCTCTCTCTATTAAAAAGATTATTTTCTATGTCCTTCATAGATCCTGAAATTTGTATATAATTGTTCATTATTATCATCATTTTGAGTTAGAATTCTTATTCAAAATAGAGGCCATAGATTGCTAGGGGCCTGATCCCAAAGAGTGTGTGATTAAACGTTTGGAGAGTAGGGTGATGGCTCACATCACAATGTCCCTGAGAGAGTCTGTCATCAACTTAGTTCCAAAAGAACCAAACGACTATTTCGACCATTAGAGTTCAATCTCCCTGTTTCTTTATGTCCTCATTCCTGGCATCCCATTGATGATCCAGTGTAGTCTCTTCATGGTGATTGTAGCTTAGTTTCCACACAAGTACTTTCAATAGCTGCAAAAGCAAAATTCCCCCACTCAGTTCCTTAGGCTGCTAATAATGACCTTCAATAAGTAGGCTCTCTGCTCCAGGTGGTGGATGTTAAATAAGAAAGATCATAGGGTTGTACTATTGGACCACTATGATATCAGGGAGTTAGTTCCCAATTATCTCTCTGAGTTCATTGATTCTAGGTTGACTTTGGGAATATAAAGGGGATGAAAGATGAGGAAAATCTTAACTTTTGGGAAGGAAAGTGAGTAAAAATATGGATCAGTCAAGACAGTTAGATATAAAGCACAGAATCAAAAATCAGGAAGGTATGAGTTCAAATTTAGTCTCGGATATTTGTAATCAATGTTACTGTGGGCAAGTCATTTAACTTGTTTACCTCAGTTTCCCTCTCTGTAAAAAAAAGGATAATAGCAGAACCTAATTCTCAGGGTTATAAGAATCAAATGAGATATTTGTAAAGTACTAAGCATAATACCTACCACTTAGTTGGTCTTTAATGCATGATTTTTTCCTCTGGGGGAGGACCCAAAATTGGAAAGGAGGAGTATTTAATTTGAGGTTACAGCATTTTCTCCAGAAGACCCCAGTTAATTTTTTAACATAGATCACATGCTGAGTAGGACAGATCCAGATAAAGGACCAGCAAAGACCTAGAACAGAATGTGCTTATGTGATAAGAATTTTTTCCTATTGCTGTTAGCCCTGAGAAAAACAAGGAAAAAAGCAGTGATGTACTGGAACTTGTATTTCTTTTGAGAGCTGATTGTTTAATTTTCACTGTGAACACTTATGCTTTAATTATTGTCAAAATTATAAATCAGGACTTGATTTATCATTTTGTTTATTTTCTAGACTTAAGAGATGGAGAAATTGTTAATGATGCAGGAAAAAAAAATACATTTTGAGTACTTCTCTCTAGATCCATCCCTACTCCCAAAAGTCAGTTGTTTAAGATATTTAACTGCATATCCCTGGGTAGAAATATCACATACAAACTTCACTGATCACTTTTGTATTTTTTCCCACTATGTCTATGTCTTGGACTTCCCTGACCATTAGATTATAGGACCATGAGAATGCTCCCCTAGGATACGCTCATATTTCATTCACTTTGCTGTCACTAGAATGAAGGTCTTTGAGTTGTTACTGCTGTTTATTCTTTATTTTAAAAGAGAACCAATGACATCTCAGGGGATTTCTTGACTCATGCATGAATTGGATTTAAGCAAGGCAAAATTGCACAAAGCTGTCAGCTTCCCATTGAAAACAAAAGTCAGGAAGAAGGGCAATGTCCTGGAATGACCTGTGAGTATTTAATCTGAGCTTTTGTGGTTCATTCACAGGGCCTTCTTCAGCTGCCTTCATAGCCATTGGAACAATTTACTCTCGTCTACTCATTGTGACTGGAAGAAATCTTCACAAACTTAGGGTTACCCCTACCAACTCATCAACAGGTTTTGTTCACCTTGGTTTAACCTTGGTTTAACGGGGGTGGCTGTTGCACATGCTACAGCTTCTTGGAACCAAAGGTGAAAGCTGTGGCAGGTGGGCACTAAAGGTGAATGAGAAGCCCTGCAAAGGGATCAGCAAGCCTGAACACCCTATTCCCTATACACTATTAGGGGAGGGTCTGACACTGATCATATAAGATTCAATGATGGACTAAATGGGATACTCATAATCACTGAAAAATCAATAAAATAATGCTCAATTATCCCTAATATAGCAAGAATATGGACAATGATATAATGCACTTAGCTTTGGTAGTTGTGGCCCCCAAACTTTCCTTGGAAACATGTCTATTCAGCAAAGAAAGCTATTATGAGTCATGATTTTTTTATTGTTGTTTAGTCATTTTTCAGTTGTATCTGACTTTATGTGAACCTATTTACGGTTTTCTTGACAAAAATGCTGGAGTGGTTTGTCATTTCCTTTTCTAGCTCATTTTATAAATGATAAAACTGACAAAAAATTAAATAAATTGCAGAGTCACATGTCTAATAAGTGTCTGAAGCCAAATTTGAATTCAGGTTTTCTTGAGTTCAGACCCAGTGCTTTATCCAGTGTGTTACTTACCTGCCTCAATCAGGGGAGGACTGACCCATATAGCTGAGAGCTTTTATATCCTGTGACCAGGAATTCGTATCAATATCTCCAGAGGCTACCAGGAGCCTGTGTTAAGAAAGCTTGATCTTTGCCTCTTCCCTGGCAACCAGATCCAGGTTTGGTACTTGTAGGAGAAAATGATTTTATATATATATATATATTTGGTGGAGAAAGAAAAGGGAATCCTGATGGAAATTATAACATACCAAATACAGAGATCAACTAACGGGTCATTAAGTGAAGAAAAGCTTCATGAACTTCAGAAATTTACCTTGAATCTTCCCACCTCCCCAACCCTCTCTCCCCCAGCATATTTTATATTGATCAAGCATAGTGTACAGTAAGAGAGCTCAGATGGTCCCATTATCCTCTGCCCTGTGATTGCTATTGTTCTGTTATTACTGTTATTAATTATCTGTTATTGTCAGTTTTATAAGTCAAAGTTTAGAAAGGATATTACTAAGTTAGAACATATCTAGAGGAAGGTTACTAGAATTGGGAGGAAACCTAGGAAATGGAAGAACTGGGGCTAGTCAGCCTCAAGAAGAGGGCTTGGAATATGATAGTTGTCTCTAAATTTTAGATAGACCATCACATTTAAGAGAGATTACACTTGTTCTTTTTGGACTCTAATGGGTGGGACTAGTTGTCAAAAACCTCTAGAGGCTTTTAGTTGCCTCTAAGATAAAAGAAATACAAGAGTAGAGAGTTAGATTTTAGATCTCTATATAGAAGACATTCCTAACCATTAGAGGCATTCAGAAATGGAATAGATTTTCTTAGGAGACATTACTGGAAGCCTTCCAGCCGAGCTCGGCTCTATGGCTCCACCACTCATCAGGGATGATGTAGAAAGGGTTCCTGTTCAGATATGAGTCGAACAGATGGTCTTTGAAGTTTATTCAGACTGGAGAGGTCAGTGAATTGTTCCCGAGGGTCTTAAGGCTCCCAGGATTAGCTTTAAAAAGTATAAAAGATGAATACTTTGGCAAAGACATTAAGGGAGGAGAAGCTGTACTAACCTAAAATGAAATAATTTTTTAAAAAAAGGAAAAGAATTTTTTTCCTCCTGGTTTTATCCAATTTTGAAGATCTAAGCCCATGTAAAAAGGCTTCTTATAGACAGCAGAAATTCTCAACTTCTGACTTCTTGTCTAAAACCTATGCCTTTTTATGATTCAGGGAGCCACAAGTGACCAAGATTTTGCCTCCAGGCAAATCTTGACTCCGGTAATTTCAGTGTTATAATTGAAGCTTAGCCTTTCCAGGGGAGACCTTCATGGTCAGCAAGACACTGACCGCTCATTTTTTGTTGTTGTTTTCTTAATGAGTTCCCGCTACTGCAATTCCCCTGGTTTCCATTCAACCCCTTGCATTTCAGCTCCAATTGTATATCCTAATTTTGTTGCTTGAGTTTCTGGTTTACCAAAAACTTTATTAATAAGACACAGATGAAATCCTGGAAGCATCTCCTCCTGGGAGGTGACTTTCAGCTCATCAGGAAGCCTAACAACGTGGTAAATAAAAATCACTCCTCAAGGAATCCTAAACTGGAAAGCAGCCAGGAAATAAGAACAAGGAAAAGGTCTTGGGTTTAGTGTTTAGGTGACGGTAGTGGTAGTTGTATTTAGCTCTGTGTGTTAATATTCAGCTCATTTTATAAATGTATATGAATATTCATCTTACTTGAGTTAAGGCTTATTTAGCATCTCTGTTTAACTGCCTGATGGAAAATGCCCAGAAACTTAGAACGACAGAGTCACAGTTTCAGCCATGTAAAGGAGTTCAGAGAACATCCTGTCCAGCCATATCTGAACAATCATTCCAAGATATGGTCACCCCATCCAACTTCCATTCAAAGATTTCTACAAACAGAAGGCTCACTATCTTCTAAAGCAGTCCTTTATTTTCTTGGACAACCTCAATTATTAAAAATCATTTTTTCTTTCATCTTACATGATCCTGAAATCTGTCTCATTAACTTTACCCCATTATTCCTAGTCCTGCCCTCTGGGAGCAAAGTGGGACAAATTAATCTCACTTCCATCAGTGGACCTCTATGTACTTGAAGTTAACAATCAAATTCCTTGAGTCTTCTCTCCTTTAAGATAAATATCTCTCATTCTTTAAATTGCTTATGTGTTCATGGGAATTATAGATTTAGCGTTGCAATAGTGTATGGGCCCATTTGATAATTGGCCATTTAACAAGTGAGGAAACAAGATCAGAAAAATTAAGTGACTTTTAAAATTTCATGCAAGTAGATGTCTGAGCCAAGATTTTAACTTAGAATTGTGAATTCAAATCCACTTCCTTTCCATAATACTAGGTTGTTGATGGCATTATTCCATATAATTTAAATATCTTGATTGCCTCCCCTAGATGTGCTCAGCTTGCGAATAACCTTCTTCCAAGGTAGCTATCAGAAGTGAGCTCAGTATTCCAGAGTGCATCTTACCAGGCACTCTATCCAGTAACTAGAAATAAAACTAGAAATAAAAACTACATTTCCTGAAGCTTGACCCTTCATCTCTTTGCCTAAGTCCTATATTTGTATTGGGCAATTCCCAGTATGAGAAATAGACACAGAGACATTAAGGAAATATTCAATAGTTTTATATTTACACCATAAAGTTGGCAAGTCTTTGCAAATGAAATTTCAGGTATTTGCTATGCCATGGAGTATGCTGTTATTAAACCAGATAATCCAAAGACAATCTTATTGGCAATTTATTCTATTTCCTTGGGAAGAGACTGTAATACTGTGTGTTGGTACCTAATTCTGTTGTCTGCATTACTTTAATATGCTTGTTTGGTACTCATTTTTGACACTTTTCCTAATAAAAAAGGTGTCCTGTAATAATTGCCTAAGCTTTTAACTCTAACTCAAGGGATTGTTTCATTTTTCACATATTGGCTAAAACAAGGTTTTATTTTGTGTTATTCAATTTCAATCTGAAAAGGTTGATTTCTCCAAAGAACCAGTAACTCCAAAAGATATAGAGGGAAATTGCAAAACTTTTAAATTTGTTCTTTTGTTCCCTTCCTCCATTGTTTATTGTTTTTCTCCCTATATATATTGAGGAAACAAAATGATGGTTTTCACCTACCTTTGGACATGGGACAGATTACAGGGGATCCTTGGGTTTCTCACTTTTTTGCTCTTATTTTCCTTTTTCCCTGGACTAAGCAAAGGACAAAGGTATGATCTTGCTCTCCTTTTTCCTCCCCTTTTCTCTCACATTCTTTTTAATAGGAATTGAAAAATGTTCTCTACTATCTAGGCTAGCCTCACTCATTTTAGCATATTTACTATTCATAATCAAGTGTAACACTTTTCACAGGCATAATTGTGTCTTAAGTTTCTAGGATTACTTAAACTAAGGGGTTTATATTTATTACATAGAATTTATTATTGATATATTGGTTTGTTATTGAGGTAGTGATTCACCAAGTGGACCTTGTTCTAAAGATCTAAGTTGAATTTTTTTCAAGCTCAATGTCATACATTTTAATTCTCGGTTCTCAAACATTTCAACTTTCTCCCTAGAATGTCCAACCTTTTCTCCTCCTTGCTGGAAACTCCTCCAATTTTTTTTTAATAATAAATTTTTATTTTCAAAATATATCAAAGATAATTTTCAACATTCAACCTTGTAAAACGTTATGCTCCAAAATTTTTCTCCCTTTCTTCCCTCCACACCCTCCTCTAGGCAGCAAGTCATCCAATATACATATGCAATTCTTCTATACATATTTCCATAATCATCATGCTTCACAAGAAAAATCAGATCAAAAAGGGAAAAAATGAGAAAGAAAACAAACAAACAAGCAAACAACAACAAAAAGATGAAAATATTACATTGTGATCCATATTCAGTTCCCACAGTCTTCTCTCTGAGTGCAGATGGCTCTCTCCATCACAAAACCATTGGAACCAGCCTCAATCATCTCATTGTTGAAGAGACCCATGTCCATCAGAATTGATCATCATATAGTCTTCTTGTTGCCGTGTACAATGATCTCCTGATCCTGCTTATTTCACTCAGCATCAGTTCCTATAAGTCTCTTCAGGCTTCTCTGAAATCATCCTGCTGATCATTTCTTACAGAACAATAATATTCCATAACATTCATATACCATAACTTATTCAGCCATTCTCTAACTGATGGGCATCCACTCAGTTTCCAGTTTCTTGCCACTACAAAAAGGGCTGCCACAAGCATTTTTGCACATATGGGTTCCTTCCCCTCATTTAAGATCTTTTTGGCATGCAGGCCCAATAGAGACACTGTTGAATTAAAAAGATATATACAGTTTGATAGTCCTTTGAGCAAATTGCTCTCCAGAATGGCTGAATCAGTTCATAACTCCACCAACAATGTATTAGTGTCCCAGATTTCCCAATACACTCCAATATTTAACATTATGTTTTCCTGTCATCTTAGCCAATATGAGTGATGTATAGTGGTACCCCACAGTTGTCTCAATTTAAATTTCTCTAATCAATAGTGATTTAGAGCATTTTGGAATATGAACTTAAGTGAAATCAGTAAATTCATTATTGTACTAAATTTTTCCTTATTTTAAATGTTGGAATTTCCTTTTAAATTCATCTTTCTAGAAAGAAAGATAACTAGATAGATAGATAAATGATTTCTCAAATGCTTGCTATGTACCACATACTATGCTAAATCTGTTTATCCAAATACAAACAAACATGGGAGTCCCATCTTCAAGAAGCTTATACTCTAATAGGGGAAAACTATATAAAGGGGCATTGGGAAGCATGAGTATATTCAAATATGGATATGGCTTCTGGGGAGAAAGTAAAGAAGTTGGAGGAGTTAGTTGAATGAGGAGTGAAATGAGCATGGAAGAAATGTAATTATTTTTGTGGGGCTTAATTCTATAGACATCCTAATAAGACAAAGATGCACTGAGGAATTCCTCCTTGTTTCTCAGGCCTTTTCACATTCTCTTATCTTATTTCACTCTTCATCCATTCATTAACTTTATGTACCAATCACAGGAAAATATTTCTAAAACACATCTTAGAATCTTCCCAAGTTGTGCATTTGTAAAGGCTACCTGGATCATTCTTAAAATACAATCCCTCCTTTTCTTTTTTGGCTGAAATTAACTTTGTGTCCTAAGTGCCCGCTATTTGCAAAACTCTGTGCTGGGCACTGTGCATACCAAGGAACAAATAGTTCCTGACTTTATGGAACAGAATCCATTATAAGTGAGATGGTCTTTTTATTCCTACAACTGCTAGTGCCTGAGCTGAGCAAACTTTTGAAAGCAGAATAATACTGTACTTGTGTTAGTGGGGAAGAGGGAGCAGTTGAGTTGTGAGGAAAGGAGGAACATGAAATAAGGCTGGAAAAGAAAGGGGTCCTAGTTTATGAGCACCTTTAATGCTGGTATTAGGATTTTTGTTCATGTCATGGAAACTAAGGAAATTGCCAAGCAATGCAGTAGATTTTCCCCTAAAATCACTGTTGAACACCATGAAGTATGTTCACATTTTCTAAAAATTAGACTAGGATAATACATTTAGTGAACTGAGGCTGTGGCAATAATTAACTAAAGAAGGCCCATTTGGTTTAAAAGCTTTTTATTTCCCACACTTTTAAGATCTTGTCCTCTGGGTGAACCACCTCAGGGCACTAGTAAAATAACATCCAAGAATGTTAATTAAATACATAAAACAAGGACAGGAGTAACTAAAGGAATTTCATATCATAATAAGAAATATCAGCTAAGGATGTCACCACATTCTAAAAAGACAGGCCTGGTGTGTAAGGCTGCCAGACTGGAGAGAGCAAAAAGATGTCAAATCTAGGAGCTATCTTTGTTCCCATCTACAAGATTTGTCTTGTTTTTATTTTGTCGTGTTTTGCATAAATCTTTAAGCATGTGTCATTTACCAAGACACAATAGAATCTATTAGAAGAAAGAAAGTAATTTTCCAGAGAGATAGGAATAGGGGATGATTCTGTGACTTGGGAGCTTCCAGTGAGGAGCATTTTTTTTATCTAACACAGGTTAGAGATGTTTATGAAACTATAGTCTTAGAAAGTTGCTTAGAGCCCAGCTCCATATGGCCTCTCAAAAAAAAATTATAATTTATTATCAGTAAATGTTTGATTTCTATACTTATTTAATACTTATATATCAAGGGTCATATAAATTTTTTATGTGAAAATTGTTATAAATAGAAAAGTTTAAGAAGTCCTGCCCTAGAACACTGATAATTGAAATGAGTAGTTTAGGATCACTCAGGCATTATGTATTACAGGTATTCTGCTTGGTCCACAGAGGGTATTTAATAAATACTTCCGGATGATTAATAATAATATTCAAAGATAAACTAGGAGCTAGTGGTCATATGGTTCAGCTCTTTCTGCATAAGTTCAGTGACTCATTCATGGCTACATTAAGGTAGAAAATAGCAGATCTGGTTTTCTAGCCCAAATTTCAAATTGAAATAGCTTTCCTCTTCACAATGTTGACTCCCCTGCTGAAAATCTTAAATTTTCAATTCCATCAAATTTAAAAGCCATATGTTAGGAATGGACACAAGGTAATAAATGTTTTGAAGGGCCTGATATGAGTATTGGGGGGAGGGGAGTATGAAAAACTATGGTGGATCAAAGACAGTATGACAACTATTGATTACATTTTTTCTTCTTCCTTTAGAATTTGAGTAGGAGATATCCATGGGCTATCTCCATCCCAGGGTTAGATTGGGACTAGATCTGTTCTTTCATTCAGTAGTACCTCTTATAGAAATAAATTCCCTTGAACAATGAAAATTGGCAATTCTCTTCAACTTAGACTATAGTCTTAGAAATGTGACTGAATTTTTAAAAATTTATATGACTCAGCCAGAATTATGCAATCTTTCTCCTGAGTTGGTGTCCAACTTGTGGAGACAAGAGTGGATTTGTATTTTCATAAATATAGGGAATTTTTAGAAGAGAAAATCCCTTCTACCAATGATGGCCATCTCTTTCTGTAAAGCTTATAGTCTTAAAAAGTTGCTTAGAATATTAAGGTTACAGAGCCAGAAAAAAAACCTGAATTCAGATCTTCCTGGGGAAGAGGCTGTGCCCTATACAAACTACATCATTTTCATCTCCAACATCTCAGGATAAAAACCTAATAATTTATACTAACCAGGGAGAATGACAACTGTCATAAATGTTGAATGCAGAGCAGGAGGGAAAAAAAAAATCTTTGTACTTAGACTCAACTGATATGGGTTCAAGTCTCATTTCTACAATACACCAGTTTTATGATCTGAGTAAATTTCAATGCCAGTTGATTATCTGTTTCATCTTCTACAATGGAGATAATATTCCTTTCATACCCAGAAGGATAATTAGGAGAATCAAAAAAAAATCTAAAAACACACATTTGATTTTATTATTTGCAAGATAGGATATCAAGATGTTTTGAATTATGCACAATATAACACCTTACCTTCTCAAAACCAGTCAATAACTATGCCTATTCCTTCAGCAAAAAAAAAAAGAGAAAAAAAGTAAATCTTCTCTGACAGCTTCTTCATGATGCAGAAGTTATGGCCTTAGATTTTTGAAAGCTATGGCAGTGAAGTATAAACTCTACCAGGTGCTACTAAGTGGTAAAGACTTAGCTATTTACTTTGTTGGTTCTTTGAACACTAGCCTTGGTAAGTTTTGATAGGCTCATCAACTAAATGTTTGTCACTAGAAGATGAATCTTGGGACCACAGTTGTGAATGAAATCATCTGCTACAGAATTGAGGAGCTGAATACGATCCATAGTAGTGGAGGGAGTACCCACACAGATAAAATCATGGAATTTTCATACATTTGCAATAAATTTCTTTAATCTTTTTTGATCTTCATAAAGATGGTTTATTTACCCATTTTGATTACCCCTGTTTTCTTCATCTTTATCCTTTGTGGTGTCATAGCACAACCAAAGTACATCAAGTCAAGACATTAGCTTGAATATTGTCAATGAATTATTAGCTACATAATCATTGGAGAGATACTTCCCTTTTCCATACTCTGGTTTATCTTTATATTTATTTTTTTACCTTCTTTATATGTTTTTCTATTTATTTTTTAAGAAATACTATTAGACTAGTTGCTCTTAAAGATCCTTTCCATAAGATTTTATGGTCTTCTTTCAATATGCCATTCAACTCATTTCAATTTTCATTCAATGATGACTTCAAAATGCAGTTATCACAACTTCTTGAGAAAACTGATGTTGATAGATTCAGGAGCTATATTTTTCCTAAGTTATGATGAGGGACCTTCCTATTCTTTAGGGACCAATATAATCATTGCTTCTCCATTTATGGCACTAAATATTTAATGATGGGCTGCATTCAACTTGATTTGGGGAAAGGACACTTATAGCTGGTCATTTTGGGTGGGCTGTTGCTATATTTCAGTGAAGGATTATGAAACTCTTATTCAGTTTTTATGATCCCATTTGAGACTTTTTTTGGGAAAAATACTGGAGTGGTTTGCTGTTTCCTTCTCAGGATTATTTTACAATTGACCAGCTGAGACAAACAGGAGTTAAGTAATTTTCCCAGGATAATACAGGTAATAAGTGTCTAAGGTTGGATCTGAACTTAGGTGTTCCTGGTTTCAGGTCTAACACTCTGTGCATTGTACCACCTAGCTACCTTATGAAGCTCTTGACTATCCACTAAAATCCTTATTTTAATTTCTGCAGTTCCTTAGGATGGAAAACTAGTGTAATGACAGTGACCCTATGTAAGCATAGACATTCAGAGCATTTAATATTTAACTTTTATTATTTAGAGGAGAAGTCTTTTAGTGCAAAGAAGAGAAACACACGCTTATTAATCAATATGACTTCATACAGCCCAACTCTTGCAAATCAGTTTTAAATGGTAATTGGGAAATATTTAACAAAAATCATCAAAGTACTTATTGTAATTAACATTGTTAATTTGTGGTTTTATAAATGCACATTTCTGTGTTGCCTATAAGATTTTGGCTATTTGCATTTGATATTTGTTGTAGACTTCTCTAAGGAGTCCTGCTGTCTTTTATTACTGTTTTCATTCCTTACCTGAAGTTATTCTAACCATTCAAGATTACTTCTCCAATTCTGATGGTCATTTTTAGTGGTTTTCCAAAGAATCTCTAGACTCTAGACTCTAAGTATAGCCTAATTTTTGTTATTTATTTGGAGGTGAGACAGCTCTAAATTACCAAATGGTATTTTTGGTGGAGAATGCTTCCAAATAATAAGCCTTCCATCACTTCCTTCTCCACTGTACTTTTCTATAAACACTTGCAAGTAAAACTCTGAGTCAATACTTTTGCTATATTTTTACTGACCTTCAGAAAACAAATTTTGAAGTCAAATATTTTGATTCTTAATAAGTTCTTCATCTGTGATTCCTGAAATGAGGCTTTTACCATATATAAGATATAGAGCTATGTTTTCACATATCTGGGAAACTTCTGGATGAAGGAAATTCCTCTGTCACTACTAGTCATCCATTTCTTTAAATCTGATAGTCTAAGGAGTTGCCTAACTTTTTAAGAAGTTGAGTGACTTGTTTAGGGTCACAGAACCACAAGACATCAGAGACAAGATTTAAATTCAAATATCTTCCATGTATCCTTCCTTATACATGTATCCATTCTCTCATTTCAGAGAAGGCAAATTTCTAGAAGGCAGGAATTATCTCATTTTTGTCTTTGTATTCTCAGCTCATAAAAATTTTCTTGACCCATAAAAGGGCTTTGTAAATGGTTTATTATTTATTGTAATACTGGATTTCCCTTCTCAACTGAAAAGCCATCATCACTATCAAAAATGGAATTTTCTTATTGTGAAGACAAAGACTCAGTTTTCCCAACATGAGAAGAAGAGAGGTAAGAGATTGGTTAGCATATGTATGTGCCCATTCCAAGGGCAGAAGTCTAGAAAGAACTATCTTGGATCTCTGTGCCTCTGTAACCTAGCATACCCAAGTTATCTTCTAGTTATTCCTCTAAGATCTGGTTGTATCTTTTTTGGTATAAAACTCTTTTCTTTGTTCTCCTCACTTGTATTGCTCCTACTTCTGGGTATTTGGTTTGGTTTGTTTCAATTACCTTTGTACCCTTTGACATCTGGCACAAAACCTTGTACACAGTGAATTAAATTTTATTAATTTTTTTTAGATTTAGAGTCTCTCCTTATGTGAATTAAAGAATGCTATTAAAAGCTATTGTTTCATTCATGCATTACTTACCTGTCTGATGTTTTTGTAATATCTCTACTCCATATCTTTTATGGAATAGAATAGGGGGACCCCTTTCCCTTCCATATGACTATAAATAGTCCATCAAGTCATTGGGAATTATAAGGCAGGGCAACCTTTCATAGAGGGTTGGAAGTAGATAAACAAAGGAACTCAGACTCATGTAATCAAAAGCTATTGGAAGAAAGGAAGGAAAGGAGGAAGGAAGTGAGGAAGGAAGGAAGGAAAAAAGGAAGGAAGGAAGGAAGGAGGGATAAAGAGGAAGAGAGGATGGAAGGGTGGAAGGATGGAAGTGAGGGAGGGAGGAAGGAGAGTGGGAGGAAGGAAGAAAAGGAGGGAGGATAGGAGGGAGGGAGAAAAAATAAATAGATAGATAGATAGATAGATAGACAAATGATAGACAAATGGATAGATGATAGATTTTAAGTGTTTGTGTAATGCACTTTCAAAAAGAGACATAACATTCATTTAATTCTAGCATAACATTTCACTTTACAGAGGAGGAAAATGAATCTCAGAGAGGAAAATAATTGATCGAAAGTCCTAAAATTAGACAATTGCAAAGCTGAGATTAGGCTCAATTATTTCTTTTGACTCTCCATTCAGTTCTTGTTTGCATTACATGATTTCTCACCAAGTCAGGCCAAGTTAAAAAAAAAAGAGCACTTATTGTATGAGAGGCATTGGCTTTAGCACTGGGGATACAAAAAAAGACAGAAGAAAAAAAAAACAAATAAAACAGTGCCTGCTCTCAAGTCAGTCATGGCTTAAGCAGGGAGCCAACATACAAACAATTATGCACAAAGATGTATACAGGATAAATTGGAGATTATCAGCACAGGGAAGGTTTAACAAGTCCCCAAAACATAAAATCAGAGGGAATTCCATCAAAGTTCAGTTGGGATAAAGATGGGGCTAATTAGGGGAAAGGGGGGCATGTTAAAAATAGGGCAGTGGAGAGGTTATTGGATTGAGAGGGAGAAAACTTGATCTTGTAAACCAACTCTGCCATGAACTATCTGTGACATTTAACTTTCCTTTCCTTGAGTTTGTGAAGGCCCTTCTGGCTCAAAAATGGCATGATTTTTCCATTTCCAAGAAGGCTACAAGTCCATTGCCTTTCTCCAAGTGTGGCGTCTCAGTGAAGGCTTTGTTCTTGTTGCCTTGTGGAATGTGGAAATATCTATACCTATATACTTGTATTTCAAGATGTTCCTGTAACTTTTCTACTTCTTGCTTAGCCCACCTCCTACTTGCTTCAGTAATCGACATCTTCTTCACTTAGAAGACAAATGACATCTCCCTTTGTGGCTGCTTTTTTGACAGTTTTCTGTCAGATATTCACAAAACTTGCTGGGAGAAGGATTTAACAAGAAGGACGGTGACATTTCCAATGAAGGATGATGACAGGATGCCTAACTGCACATTATGGGAATAAGAACCTTGGAAAGGTTCTGTGGAAATTTCAGTGACTCTGCCTGGTATTTTACCATGTCATGCTCTACTCTGAGTCCTTTCATGCCATTCAATTCATGTTAAATTATGTATACATTGTAAATGCCACATCACAGAAGGGCAAATTTAAAACTCTTATTTCAAGTCTTCACATCATATTAGCATGGATGGCACCAATCGAGAAGGACATTTGTTTCAGTTGAGTTCTTGGCACAAATATTGCTCTTTCCTGAACAAATTGCAACACCCCCAAAATGCTGTTCCCCATAGGTGGGTGGAACGGAATCATTTTTCTAGCCTTGATAACTGAATGAATATGTATTTTTGATGGCTGCTTTAGAAATGCTCTCTTGCCAGAGTGCTAAAAGCAGTAGTTACCACAATCTGCTGTAGAGATATTTAGTTCCTGAGAAATGGCATACCCTTTCTATTACACTGAATTTTACAGGTATGGAAGATTGTGAAAAAAATGTTTCTTAAAGTGGTTAGATTGTCAGGTTGGCAAAAAAGACAGTAGCACTACTTGGAATAAATGAAGAAAAGAACAATTCTTTTGGTATTTTTCATGACAAATTTGGGCCTCGTATAGTGTAATTTCACTTTTATTTTGGATTCTCCTTTGACTACTGGGGTCTTAGCATAATGATCAACAGGTCATTTTTTTGTAAATACATACATATGTAGTTTAATTTGCTCAACTTTTCAAAGGCAATAACTATTTTGATGTTGTCCTTTGTAAATATATGTGAAGGGAAGGGCTTAAACTGTGATTTTTTTCATTCTTTTTTTTTTAAAATTTTATGGATACCAGAGCAATGCCCAAACTTTCAATCTGTTACCCTTTGCTTTAATTAATCACATAATCAAATCATTGCTTTTTTTCAGTTTTGGTGTTTTATACCTCCTTTATAGAGCAAGTTGTTATTTACAAGATATTAGATGGCACAGTGAATCAAGAACCTGGCCTGGATTCAGGAATTCTCACCATTCTGAATTCAAACATGGGTCTCAGACACTAACTGTGTGATCCTGGGCAAGTCACTTATCCAGAAGAACAAATCACTTCAGTATCTTTGCCAAAAAAACCCAAATGGGTTCATGAAAAATTGGACAAACCTGAAAACTCAACAACAACAAGAGCATATGGATATGAGCAATGATGTGCTGGTAAATGTTCAACAACCAGTTTTACAAATATGCATGATGCACTTTTAAGTTTTGCCTATATTAGTAACACTTTCTCCACTACTTCCTTAATTCTAAACAACCAACAAAATAATAAAGGAAGCAAAGATTCAAAATGTTTAAAATTTTTGTGATGTAAATGCTCAAATTGAAAATTTAACAGTTGGCTTTGGCTAGCTGATTCCAGATGACAAGCCATATTTCTTTCCTTTGATTTTTTTCAAGGAAGCAAAAATCATGGTATCATGAAAAATGTGCTAGATCTTAATTTTGCGGACTTGAATTCAAATTTATAATAATAGCCTTGTATTTCATGATCTCTTATATCCCTTCCAATAACCACTAAAAGTACTATTATTTATACTTTTTAGATTAGGATACTAAGGCTAAAGTAGGTAGAACAACTTTCTAATGACATACAGCAAGGACATGGTAAACACAGTGGACCAAAGAAATCAGGTCATAAAGTCACAGGTATACAAATAAAAGTTATTTAGAAAGTCATTAGATCCAATGCTCTGATTTTATAGATGAGAAAACTGAGGCCAAAGAAATTGTGACTC
This sequence comes from Antechinus flavipes, assembly GCF_016432865.1. Classification (NCBI taxonomy): domain Eukaryota; kingdom Metazoa; phylum Chordata; class Mammalia; order Dasyuromorphia; family Dasyuridae; genus Antechinus; species Antechinus flavipes. Next base: position 129,535,906 of record NC_067399.1, on the reverse strand, counting down.
ACTCAGGAAAACATGACCAGTGAGTTGAGGCAGGGTTTGAACTTAGGTCCTGTTTATTTTAAGGACTAACACTTTTTACCACACTATCAAGATTCATTCAAAGATTTATAAAGAAAAAATTAAACAAAACAACAACAACAAAATTCAAAGTGATTATTGAGATCAATTGCCTTATTTGACAGACAAAGGAACTATGACCCAAAGAGCTTAGGTGAGTTTTCTAGTCATACACAAGGAGGATATAACTGAACAAAGATAATCTGACTTTAAATCTGATACCATTTCTATAGTATATTGCTGTCTTGTAAGGAAGTAGTAATTTTTTAAAAATACCCTGCTATAATTAGGCACAGCAGATACTTTTTGAGAAAATGAATATTTTGATACATAAATGTTCACGATGAGAAGCTTTCTGATAGCTAGTCCTATACTCTTTCCACAATGCCACATTTCTCTTTAATTAAATTATTAACTGGGTAATTAATTTATTTTAATTTAGTATTTAATTTTCCCTAATTACACATAAAAAGAGAAACTATTTTCATTTTGAAAGTTGAGTTTAAATTTTCTTCATCCCTCTGCAGGCTCTTTACTGCTAAAGCAAGCAAGTTGTTATGGATTATATCTGTGTAGTCATGTAAAACATAGTTCCATATTAGTCATGTTATATAAGAAAACATAGACCAAGTTAAAAACCCATGAAAAATATAGAAAATTTTTAAAAACATGCTTCAATATGAATTCAGACTTCAGTTCTTTCTCTAAGGTTGATAGCATTTTTCATCATATGTCCTTTAGAGTCATTTTGGATCATTTTTATTGCTAAGAATAGCTAAGTCATTCACAATTCTTCACCAGATAATATTGCTAATATTGTGTACAATGTTCTCCTAGTTCTACTCATTTCACATTATTTCAGTTCATCTTTCCAGATTTTCCTGAGAGCACCTAGCCCACCTTTTTTTTTAATAGCACAATAATATTCCATCACAGTCATATACCACAAATTATTTATCTATTTCTTAATTAATGGGCATTCCCCAAATCTCCAATTTGCCACCAGAAGTGAAGTACTATAAATATCTGGTTCTAAATTTCTCTACATAATGGTTGAAGCAGTTCACAACTCCATCAACAATGCACTGATGTCTCAATTTTCCCAGATCCCCATTCAATATTTATCATTCTTCTTTTCTGTCCTATTAAGTAATCTAATAGGTGTGAGGTAGTACCTCAGAACTGTTTAAATTTTCATTTCTTCAATTAATAGTAATTTAAAACCTTTTTTCTTATGGATATAGATAGCTTTGATTACTTTATCAGAAAACTGATGTGTGTGTGTATAAAAATCATTTGTCAATTGGGGAATGACTTATTTTTTAAAGTTTTACTCATTTCTCCATATATCAGAGAGGTGAAACCTTTATTAGAGACTCTTGCTATATTTTTTTTAGTTATGATTGCTAACTATCTCTCTCTTCATTCTATTTCCCTCAATCTTTATTCTATTATCTCACTCCTTTCACCTTGTCTCTCCTCAAAAGTGTTTGGCTCTTATCCTCTTCCCCTCCTATTTTCCTGTAGTATAAGATAGATTACTATACCCAAGTTAGCATGTAACTAACTTTCTTTGAGCCAATTCTGATGAGAGAAGCTTCAAGCACGTTCTCTACCACCTCATCCATCTTCCCCTCCATTCTCCCCTACTCTACCTCTCTTTACCTTCCTTTCTCTCAAGACATTCCTCTTTTTCACTTCTTAATTTTATTTCATTTTAAACTCATACCTGTGCTTCATGTCTGTAAATGCTCCTTCTAACTGCACTATTAAGAATAACTTTACAAGTTATAAGTATCATCTTCCCATGTAGTAATGTAAACAGATTAGCCTTATTAAGTCACTTATGATTTCCCTTTTCTGTTTATCTTTTTATGCTTCTTTGGAGTCTTGTATTTGGAAGTCAAAATTTCTATTCATCTCTGCTTTTTTTTTTAATCAGGAATGCTTTAAAATCTTCTATTTAATTGGATGTTTATTTTTTTCCCCTGAAGAATTGTATGGTTTTATTGGGCAAATGATTCTTGGTTGTCAACCGAGCTCTTTTGTCCTCTGGATTATCACATTCCAAGTCCTCTGATCCTTCAATGCAGAAGCTGCTAAAACTTGTATTATCCTGACTATTGTTTCTTTCTGGCTGCTTTCAATATTCCTTCCATAATCTGGGAGCTTGACTACAATATTCCTTGGAGTTTAAATTTAGAGATCTCTTTGAGGAGGTGAGTGATGGATTTTTTTCTAATTTTTATTTTCACCCCTGACTTCGGAATATCAGGGCAGTTTTCCTCAATAATTTTTTGAAAGATGATTATTTTTGTTCTGAAGGATTTTGGAGAGAGCTCAGATAAGTCCCTGCCTTTTCTCTGTTATCTTGATTCTATCCCACAATGTGTGGTGTCTAAGTCAATATGTAACCCATAGTAGCTGCCTTTTCTATCTGAGTTCAACACCAACGGTATACTGTATAACAACATTTTGTATAAGAAAAACTCAGTTGATCAGAAGTCCTCAGAATCATTTCAGCTACAATCTGGACTTTGTTCTTCTACTGATCAGTCAATCACATAATATTTTTAAACACTTTTTATATGCCATGGCTTGGAGATACAAAGAAAGGTTAAAGGTCTTTTTCTCAAAGAGCTGACAATTGATAAGGGAGTAAACTACAAATAAATAGGTATAAGTTGTATGCTGAATAGATGGAGGGCAATTACAGAGGAAATATACTCGTAGCTATAGGATTTGAAATAGGTCTCCTGCAGAATGAAAGTGGGATTTGAGGTATGTCTTGAAGAAAGTCAGGAAAATTTAAAGTGGGAAGTATGGGAAAAGTCTGCAAGATATGGGTTTCAGCCAGTATAAAAGCCTGAGGATAGAAAATAGAGCATACTGAATGAGAAACAGGAAGTAGGGCAATGTGCCTGTATTATAGAGTAGATGGAGGGAAATAATAACAACAACAACAACAACAACAATAAAAGCTTAGTGTAAGAAGAATAGAAAGGTAGAAAGGGATCAGGTCATGAATAGACTTAAATACCAAACCAAAAGCTTCATATTTTATTCTGGAACAAGAAGCTCCTACAATTTACTAATTAGAAGGTAGGGATTGTTAGATCCATATTTTTTTTAAAAAAGTCACTTTGTCAGTTGAGCATGGATTGAAGTAGAGAGAGATTAGAGAGAGGAGGGCAGATTAGAAAATCTTTATAATATCGTAGATAAGTGGGGAGTGTCAGTACTACAGAGTGGATATGTAAGTGTAGTAAAGGAGATGAATTCAACAGCACAGATGTGTAGCCTAGAGAAATTTAGTATAACATAACCCCTTTCCCCTTTACTGATGCCTGTAATAGAGCTGCTCTTTAAGGGAATTCAGCATAGACCAGGGTTCAATGATTTTGATGAGAACATGCTTAGTGATAGGTGCTACTGGCTTCTGAGGGTAGGAACCTGGAGGGAAGAAATTCTCCTGCACTATATCTTTAGGCACAGTTGTCATTTAAATAGATGGCTTTCCCTCCTCCACTCTGATTTAGATAAGACATCACCCATTCCTTCTGACAAATTTGTGAAAAACCAAGAGGATTTATTTTTGTTGTTGGTGTTGGTGGTGGTGTTGGGAGTAGTAGTTATTGGAAATTTGCTTTTAAACATTTTAATTCAACATATGTCCTTAAACCCCTGAAAAAGAGCCTTGACCTCTATGAATAATCACTAGGCAGGCTTCAAATCCTCACTTGCTATGAACAGTAAATATTTTTGGGAGGAGGAGGGAAAGAGATATTTTGAGAAAAGGGATACTTTGCAGAAAGAAATACAAATCCTAATAAAAATCTTGTGTCTGCACTGTATGATGCTGGTGCTGTATTTCAGACATAAACAATAGTCTCCTGTAAAACATCTACAAGGAATGCTTTTACTTGTGTTGGAATACCTCTTGTGATAACAAAATGGATGTTGGTAGTTTGCACTCTAAAGTGTTCAAGGTATATGCAAGTCATGTAACTTGTCTAAACCTCAATTTTGCCCTCTGTATGAGAGGGATAGTACAAAGAAGTGATTCCAATACATCAAGGAAACTTTTTGTAAACAAGAAAAGTCTTCAATAGAGTTATTTTAAACCCTTGAACAAAAACCTAGCAGGTGAGCTAGTGTTGTGTAATACAAAAAATATTGAGTTCAAATTCTAACTCCAGTACTTAGTAGCTTTAGGAAAGTCATTTGATTGGATCACAAATAATGTGAAGGACAAGGACTCTCATTGTTCATCTCTCTCCTTCCCTCCTTCCCTTTTTTCTTTCCTTTCTTTCTCCCCTCCCTCCTTCCCTGTCTTCCTTTCTTCTTTTTTTAACCTTCCTTCTTTCCCTTCCTCTTTTCCTTCCTTCCTTCTTTTTCCTACCTTTGTATTCCTAGTACTTATTATGTAGTAAATTATACATATTAGTTGAATTAAATTGTATCACCTTAAGAAAGTTTTCTCATCTGTAAAATGAGAGTGATAATTCTTTCACTACCTTCTTCAATAGGGAGTTGTAAGTAAAGTGCTTTGCATCAACAGTAACTGACATCTAGAGAACGCTTTAAATTTTACAACATGCTTTCTTCACAATAACTGTTATGAGGCAAGTATTGTAAGTCTTAAGGTTGAGAAAACTGAATCTTAGAGAGGCTCATTTTTAGTGTAGGAATATATGTTTGGAAAATAGCAAAACTTGATCTTAAAATCAGCACATGTGACATCAAATTCAATAATCTCTCTATTATATCTGGCTGTCTCTCTTTTAGGATATATAGGAAGATGTTGTTGATATTCAGATCAGATCATTGGGAAGAAAATGACTAAGAATCAAAAAATCATAAAGACTAGGCCTGGAAGTGATCAGAGATATCTACACCTTTCTCACAAGGTATGGAAGCATTTATACTATAGCTTCCCAGAGAAATGTCCATCCAAGCTCCCCACAAACTATTTATAATTTCCCAATTATTCAACTGGAATGCTTTTCCCATGTTCCAGTTTATTCTCTATATGTATTTGAAATATCTAACAATAATACATATATTTTGTGTGTCATTGATTAATTCTTCTGGATTAGAGATTCTTACTTTTTTTCTTTTTTTCTCCCCAAAACCTTTATGAATCTGGAAAAGTCTATGGAGCTTATAGATACCTTCTCTGGATCATCTTTTAAAAACAAAAAATAAAATACATAGTAATAAAAAGGAAATCAATTATGTTGAATTATAGCTACTAAAATGTATATAAAGAAGCTCGCAATCTTATGATAATGTAACTCTGCTTTAGAAAGAAGAAACAAACAAAAACAGTGTTCTCAGTAACTAACAAAGTAAGATGCATGTAATAAGAGATGTTTAATAAATGTCAAATTTAAATTTATATCACTGTTTAACACACTATCCCTTTTTCTTTGGAGTTGTGATTTCATTAAAGCGGGGGAGGGGAGAACTCCTTTTATATAGGACTTCCCTCTACTTGCACAGATCAGGAACTCATCTTTAAGGTAATCTTAGAGACTTGTTTTTGGCACTAAAAGGTTAAAAAGCATGTCCATAGTTCCATAGCAAGCATGTCACAGAGGTAAATTTTAAATCCAACTTTTCATCTCTCTAAGAATGGTTAGATCATGCTGCCTTGCAAACTAAAAAAAGAAAAAAAAGAAAAAAAATATGTTCTAGTAAATTTTACCTAGGTGCTCTGTTGGAAAGCATATTGAATCAGAAACTGTTTTTTATTAAGTAATCTGGAACCCTTCCAGAGACATTGTTATAGGGGCCATGAGACCCTAATCATAGTATTACTCTCCATTGTTGGCGTTTACCCTCATCATAGACATAGTGTCTTAGAGGAAGAAAACAGCTTCCTAAATTAACACACAGGAGTTAGGCTTACATAAAGTGGATAAATTTGGCAAATATTTCTATGATGATGAAAAATTTCAATCTGTATAACATGTGAGGTAAATCCAAACTTTGCCTGAAATCAAAGCTTTGTCTTTAAGTCCTTAATCTATATAAATTATAGCTATAGATTTAGAAGCAACCATTCAAAGTATCTAGTAGGATTTTTTTTTGTTCAGAAAAGAAAATTGTAGTCCTCAAAAGGAAAGTAGCTTAAATACTTAACACATTTAATAAGAACTGGGAATTAAACCTAGATGTTCTGAGTACAAATTGAGCCTTTCTTCCATGCTATTATATCACATCTGACAACTACATAAGACCTTTTAAATTCAGGATATTCAGAGTAAAATTCATCAGCTTTTTTTCTAAAATTGCTCTCACTTTCTTTTAAAAAAAAAATCTCAGAAGTTAACCATAACTCACTAACTTATTTTTTTTCCATTTTACTTCCTTTGTGATCTTTCACATTCAGTTAATTAACATTTTCAATTGATTTTACTTCAGGAATATTCTTCCCTTTTATTGTTGTTGTTCAGTCATATTCAGTTCTTCATGATCCCATTTGTGGTTTTCTTGGCCAAGTTGCTAAAGTGGTTTTCCATTTCCTTCTCCAGCTCATTTTACAGATGAGGAAACTGAGATAAACAGAATTAAGTGACTTACCCAAATCATAGGACTAGTAAATCTCCAAGGCTAAATTTGAACTCAGGAAGATAAGTTTTCCTGACTTCAGGTCCAGCAAATTATTCACAGAGCCATCTAGCTTCCCATTTTTGTTGCTTTCTTTCCATTTCTATTGACACTATTCAAAAACAAACTTTGATTACAACTTATTTAGTGTAGTGGCAGTTCCTAATTGGTATCCTATTTTAGTCTCTTCAATCAGTTCTTTCAAAACAACTGCTTTTACCTTCCTTATTTATAAATCTGGTCATGCTATTACTTTGCTGAAAATCATTCAATGATCCCCTTATTCCCAGGAAATCAAATTTTTCTTTCATCTTTATAGATTTGTGTGTTTTTGAGGTAACGATTTGCTGAATAGACCATGTAAAGGGTACTTCAACTTAAATCTGCATGTTCATTAACGAGCTAGTTCATTATCGTGTACATCTTGGTGAGACACTGCAAATGGTCCAGAACTGAGCTCAAAAGAAACAAAAGGAAATAAGTGGATTGGATTACATTAGATAAATTATTTTATCTTTTCAGTGAACCAAAGCTTCATCCTGAAATTTTACCTATATTTCAGAAAATAATATTTTGGTGATACCATAATGTTCCAAATCACATAATTAGATACTCCCTAAAGAACTCATATGTAAATTACCCAGAGGGCAATGGAAAGATATAAAGAGGTATTGATAAGCTACAATATATTATTAATGATGAATTTCACATAAGAAGAAACACAAAACTGTACTCAAGAAATACATGGCCAGAAAAGGTGGTTTAGTTATACAATGAGAATGAAAAAAAAAAGTAAACATTCTTCAAGATTGCCCTTGTATGCATATAATGTTATGAAAACAAGAAGAGGTATCATGGAGCATTGGAAAGAACCTCTGTTAAAGAGACTGAGGAGGAGAGAAAATTCTCCAGTTGTAATTTTCTTCATCTGTTGAAGCTGGTGTATATATAAATGTCCTGGGATCTTTCAGCCTTGGTCTTTGCAGAGCAGCAAAGCCGAGCCCACAAAAAAAAAAGTCACACAATTTTGTTTTACAGAGTGAGGCATGTATTATCATAATATAGATTGCAAGGGAATTCTTAGCTCAATTACAAGCATACCAATGTATTTGAATTACCTAGTACATGGATCATTGGGGGAATCAGAAACTCAATAGCAAACAAGTCAATAAATAATTATTTTATATAATCAAAACAGAATCCTTTACACTAGACCTAAATATATGAGTTGTAAATTACTCCTGTAAAGAGGATGGAGTTATGCTACCTCTCAGCCCACTTTGGGTATTTATGGACTGTGTCAATGCATTTCTAAGAGTAGAGGTAAGAGAGACAGTCAAACAGACTGTCTGAAAAAGGACAGACAGAGATACAGATAAAGATAGACAGAAAAAGACAGAGGAGACAATGACAGAAACAAAACAGCAAGACAGATAAACATAAAGGTACCAAGATGCAGAGAAGAAAAAGAGAGATAATCAGCTAGAAAAGCAGGCAGACAGAAATAGAGGAAGAAAGGCAAAGATTCTAGTGCTCTTGCTCTGATATTTACCTTCACAACATTTTTTTGTCCCTAGCTATTTATATGTTATCTTCCCTACTAGAATGTAAACTCATCGAGAGCAGGGACTATTTTTGCCTCTTTTTGTATCCCAGGAACTTAGCACAGAACATGGCACACAGTAAACACTTAATATACACTTGTTCATTTTATGAGTTGACCTGAAATGGTAACGGGCATTTCCTCTTTTTCCAGGATACCCCTACAGCAATGATATCCCAGGTCCAATCACAATCCCCCTCTTGTTCTTTCATATCAGTTGTTAGCCCCCTAAGGAAACATGTCTTAAGGATCATTGTATCTATTTCAGAATCTTGTACTGTAGTTTGCCCTAAGGAAGTGTTAATACATACTTGTTAAATGAATGTATAAATGATTGGAATGAGAAATAATATAAAATACATTATTTTCCTGGAAAGTTTCTGCAAATCAATAAGAGAATGTTTCTGTATCTATATGTATTTCAGAATCTCTCTACTAATGATTTCAAACCATGGATCATTTTGAGTTTTACCCACAAATATATTAATTGCTATATACTTAATACTAATGATGTAATTAGCCAGGATTCAAAGCTTTGAAATAAAAGGTCAAAAGGACAATTCTAATATTTTTGAGTTTCATCTGATTCTTTAGCTATAATGAAATTTGAGTAGAATCTTGGGTTTGAGTACCAGTTCTAGCAGCTGTTTGACTATGATAAAATGCCTCTCATGTACAAACATTTGTGAGATCAAAGGTATGTGAGGAAAGTAGCTAGGGATGGAGTGATAAGAACCCTGAGCTTGTAATAAGGAAGACTGAAGTTCAAATCCTGATTTAGATACTTGATAGTTTTATGATTGTAGGAAAGTTTTTAATGTATTTTTGCCTCACTTTAATAAACTGTAAAATGTGGGCAACGATAGCTCCTATCTTTCAGGGTTGTTGTGAGAATCAAATGGTATATTTGGCTTCAAAAATAGTTCTTAATTACACATGTTTAACTTATATTGATACTTGCTGTCTAGGAGAGAGGGGAGGGAGGGAGAAAAATTTGGAACACAAAGTTTTGCAAAGCTGAATGTTGAAAACTATCTTTACATGTATTTTGAAAATAAGAAAAAAACATTAAATTTGAGAAACAAATTTTAAATGGTTCTTAGCATAGTATCTGGCACATAATAAATACTATCTAGATGTGTATTCTGTTTCTCCCTTCCCTATCCTTCAGAAAACTTCATAAAACATCTAAGTCACCAAAGGGTTTCAATCCATCTTCTTTATTGGCAGAGAATATTTGAAATTCCAACTCCCTCCATGTATCTTGTCTCACATTATACCTTTGTATAAGGGACTTTAAAAGAAGTAATCTTGGTATAGTCTGAGCTCAAATCCTAGCTCAATCACTTATTTTAACCTAGGAAGTAACTTAACTTTGGGGGACCTAGGTTGCCATCTGTAATATGAAGTAGTTAAAGAAGATGGGTTCTAAATTACCTTCTAATTCTAAATGTAGGATCATAGATTAAAACCTGGAAGGAAGCTTCAGGATAACAGAATCCAACATCCTTATTGTATTGATAAAAAGTTCTAGAAAAGAGAATATCTAGGTCAGGGTCACACAGCTAATCAATATCTAGGACAGGAATTAAAAGCAAGTCTTCCCGATTTGAAGAGCAGCACTCAATCTGTTTTATCATAACATATATCATGTTTTCTCTCTTCTTTGTCCTTTTTTCTCCTACCAAATTCCTTTTTTATCTCCTACCTTTTTCTTCTCTCTCTTCACCCTTCCCTTCCCCCTGTTTTTGACTGTCCTTTTCTATTTCTCTATTTCATCTCTCTGTTTGACTAAATTATGGAAGGGTAGGGTAGAGGGGCAACACATAAACCAATTATAGCTGAACTATAGAATACATGAGGGGAATAGTGAAAAAAGTATATAACATTAAAACCTATTGGGAATCTAATTAGTGAACAGTTTTAAATGATTTTACTATAATACTAAATTATATTATATTATATGCTTGAAGTAATAAGTAGTAAAGTAATTACTAATAGTTAATATAAGAATTTCTGTTCCTATTTTGCAGATGAAGAAACTGAGATATTAAAGGGACTTTTTCAAGGTCACACAGTCTATACTTATGTGAAGTAGGATTTGAATTCAAAATTTCTTAACTCCATGTCTAGTGTGTTATACACTATTTCATGTCAAAGTAGTATTTATATAGTTTGTCTAGAATTGTTATCCACCACGGACTGAATTTCAACTCTATCATCTGTAAAAGGGGTTGAATGATATAGTATTTAATATTCATTGAACCCTAACAATTGATGACTCTATGAGGTAATGACAGGAAACTTCCTCCCTAAGACAGATTTGTCATATAATTATTATATTGCTCTAGAAATTAGTTATTGGCGATCTGAATTAGTGACAGCAGCTCAGGCCAGGAGGCCCTTTCCTATTCTCGCAATAGGGCTCCATGGTAGCTTTCAGAAGTTGTCAAAAAGCAAGCAGCTTAAATTCTGGCCCAATAGGGGGAAATAATGGCTCACTTAAGGTTCCTGTGATTGACAGTCAATGGGGAGCATCTGCTTGCATCATCAGGTGCTCTAGGGAGGCTTTCATGTTAGAAATGGTTCTAATGTGACAGGACTTTCAAGTGATTAAAGGCAAATCTTTGAAAATCACTGACTTCTTTTAAGGCTCTTGAGACATGTGTAACAGCTGTTCAAGTCTTTGCTTCAGTAATAGTTTTCTGGAGCTCAGGCTCTCTGTTGTTTCTCCTTATACCATAGCTATTCATGCTTAAATCCCCAGTTACCTGTGACATTGTTTTAGGAAAATGCAGTAGCCCAGAAAAGGGGATCAGGTGTAACTTTGTGTGACTTGTGGTATTCATCATTGAACATAGGTATTCCTCTAGAGATGAGATTTTGAGTGATTTCATCACTGATTATCTATTGTGCTTCCTAACCACTGAGTCATTATAAATAGCCACTATTACTCAAAGATTAAGGAGCTGCATTAACTTAAACAAGTTTTGAACCTAAACTTGAGTTGTAGGGAAGAATTTTATAAAATCCTGATGGAAATCAGGAGCTGAAAACTTACTTAATAGGTCCATCATCACCTAGATTCATAACCCAGCTCTGAGTAACTTATTTTGTGAACTTAGGCCAGTCAATTTAAAACTCTAAGTCTCAGCTTCTTCATCTTTAAAACAGAAAAAAAAATCCTTTTTCTACTTATTTTATAGGCTAATTACTAGAAAAAATTTTTTGAAATTTGAAAATATAATAGAAATGGAAATAATTGTATTTTCTATTTCTCATCTTATTCAATGGAGTTCAGATAGAAATGATCTTGAGACAAGTTACTAGAACAACGTTGTGTAGACTATTTCATATATGGATAAAATTATTGTTTATAAAGTTAAAGTATTAAGATATAAGTTTATGTTCTCTAAACTTATTGAGAGCTGTAATAGAAAATGGAATAGGGGGAATGATATGTAACACTTCATTCTTTCCCCACATGATTTTAATCTCTTTTGCTAGGTCTCTAATTCTAACATCTCATATACCTTGGAAATTATAAACATTTGACATGGAGACAACTATCAAAAATATTATTTTTAAATTTTTGTGGATCAATTTTCCACCTGGACAATTGTAATTGTCTATAATAAGGGCCTAGTTCAAGTACAGTTGTTTTGTTGATTTTTCAAAGATATTTTGATGTCTATGTTTGTTGGGTGGGAATTCATTATCTGTCAGTTTCTAAAGTGAAATACTGCCTACCTAGTTCTGTCTTTCTAGGTAATAAATTTCTTTTTTCTGCTTCTAAGTGATAATGCTGTAAATCCATGTTACTTAAGGATTCTTCTTCTATAATTTTAGTAAATGTATAACTTACGTTAATGATGTAATCCTGAATTACCATCAGAAATACTCCTATTTCTTACAACAAATCTTGATAACTCAGCTGTGTTTGTCCAATTATTTTTGTCAGAATATTTTTGTATTGTTGGTTGACTTCTTATGTACGCTGCCAAAGGACTGATTTGTATATCACTCTTGGATCTAAAAAGACAAAACAATTTTAATTAGCATCAAAAAAATTCAAAAGTGTGTGTGTGTGTGTGTGTGTGTGTGTGTGTGTGTGTAAAAGTATTAGTGGGAGATAATAAGGTATAGATCAGTGTAGGTCAAATAGAAAAAGGACCAGTAAAACATCAAGATAGATTTCTACAGCCACACATTGACTTAGAAAACATTAACATCATCTATGTTCTATTGTATGATTGTTTATTTTATTAAATATTTAAAATTATAGTTTAAGTTAGTTTAACCTCAGGAATATTGCCCTGCTTCATGTGCAGTGATTTCTGCTTACTCCTAAAGTATTCTGTACTCTCTGACTTGCTTATAATATGCTATGAGAATGTCTTATCAATCTTCTTCCTCCTTCATAATGAGGAAGTTTTGATTTTTTGGATAGCTACTTCCAGTTGATGGGCCCTAGGTTTCAGTAATATATTTTGTTAATATATTTTAGCAGCCAGGTAGCATAGTGGATAACGTTGCCAGACTTGTAGTCAGGAAGATCTAAGTTCAACTACAGCAAATTATTATCTGTATGATCCTGGGAAAGTCAATTAATTGCATTTTATAGTTTCAGAAGTGTACATTTCAATGAGGATTGTGCATGTGTTGATTGCTTTAAATGTATTTTACCCATTCAGTTTTGATTTCATGATGCCAATAAATCTCTCAATGTTTCTCAGCAAGTTTTCTCCTTAACATCTTAAAATTCAAAGTGTCTTGCCTTGGGAAAACTAAGATATATTTATTTACTACTTTAAGCCATTTGTTGAATTTCAACTTTAAATTCAAGTTTGAAATTTTCAATCTATATTTTGTCTTGTACTTTAGTGACTTTACACTTATTAACTCTAATTTTTTATTATTAAAAGAGAAAAATTCCACAAGAAGGCGCTATATAATATACATTTGAGGGAGCAGAAGAGACATCCACATACAAGAGATGACCAGTAAGTTATTTTGGTATGACTACCTTTTTATTTAGAAGCCTTACTTACTGTAGTTCTGTTTGGTAGAGAAAAAAAATGGATTTAAACTGTAACATTGGATAATGTCGTGGTTTATATCAATTATTGTTGACAATATCATGTTTCTGTATTCTTTAATTAGAAAATAGTTTCCCATATGGACATCAAATATTTTAGCATTTTCACTCTATTCATGTCTATTTTATATATTTACAATATATAAATAAAACATACAGAATAGAGCTAAAAGCTTTGGGATAATCAATAAAGACAATGTAAATGTTATTGCGCTTTGGGGTGGCTTGTTCAATAATTACCTAATCTATATTGACTTGCTTTTTATATCCTTAGACTTCTTGCTACAACTTTTTGCTCTTAGTCAATATATCTTTTTCTTGTAAATTTTTATAGAATATTTTTGTGATACAGGCTGTGAAGTCTTTGTTTATGAAATACATAAACATATACTTGACATATTTGGAGAGATAACTAGTACTTTGATGTTTTGTAACATATATGTGGTGTTTTCTTTTAAAAAAAATATGGACTCATGCTTTGAACAGGGAAAGCTGATAAAGTGAGGAAACTATAATAGACAACTGTAAAATGGGCAACTCAGCCAGATCTACCACTTTCCAATTATGCCTAAAAGCTAGAATTTTCCTTTAATGAATGAATGAATGAACCAACAAATGAATGACTGAATTAAACATTTATTAATCAAGTATAATATGCAACACTATGCTAAGTGCTGGAAATACAAATGAGAAAGTAAGATAGTTCCTTTTCTCAAGGAATTCATTTTAATGGGGAAGACAACAACTGCCAGTCAAATAGAAAATTCCATCATCCATAGAATTCAGTGACAAAGTGAAGGGTAAAGGCTCTTATTTAATCTCATTTCCACTGATAAAAATGATATAAGTTTTTGATATATAATTTTTCTTGACAATGCTTATGACTTTCACTTTTTTAAGTGGGTTTTCAGTAGCTGTGGTTATAGCACCTGCAGGAATATTTGCCAGGCTACATCTTCACAGGAGCTGCTTTTCAGGATGATAACTGAGGGCACTGGCTTGGAAATATTGATACTCCAATGGCTCTTGTGTTAAGGGTCCTAGAATAGCTACAGTATCTATAGAGCAGTGATTACCAAGTCTGACTTGACTGTCATACTCTGTCTTGTCTGGTTTGCTGGGCTATACAAGCCAGGCCATTGATTAGCAATAGGTGAGGATGTCTGGCCCCTTGTTCACTGGAGTTGCTTTCCTGATGATGTTTATGAAGTATGGACTGGAAATAAAAATGGTATTCTAGGAGATTTGCCACTCCCTGATCCCCTGTGGCTATCTGAGTGCTACTGGAGTTGGTCAGCAATAGCTGACCCCCTCTTTGCAATGATTTCTTTTAAAGCTATGCTAGAGCTAAATCACACAATCTCTTGAGAAGGATTGTTGAATTTTTAGCATCAACACTTACATCCTAGAAATCAACAAATGCTAAAAAATAGGGCTTCATTATTTGTTTCATTGATTGACTAAACTTAAAATGAAGAATGTATTCACAATGCAGATTAAACTGAAAAGTGTGTCGGATGTTCTTTCTTTTTCATAATTACTTATTAATTATTTACCTTGGTGATGTTGATTCTAAGCTGAAAACAGGTCTAGTAGTTGGGGAAATGGGAGAAGATTTTTATTTTGAGTTTTTATTGAGCTTTTTGGGTTTAAAGTCCTCAGCCATCTCCATCAACATCTGAGAGGAAATGTTAGTCAAGATGATGGTAGTAGTGGGGATTTAATTTGCTTGATATCTACTTCTGCCTGATTTTCCCTTAGGGTCTATTTTTAATATAAATTTATTTATTTTTAATACACATAGCTTTATGAATTCTGTTGGGAGAGAACAATCAAAACAAAAGGAAAAAAAGCTTGGGAGGAAAACAACAACAAAAGAAGTGAACATAGCATGTGTTGATTTACATTCACTTTCCATGGTTCCTTTTCTAGATGCAAATGGCATTTTCTGTCCAAAGTCTATTGGAATTGTTATAGATCACTGGATCACTGAGAATAACAAAGTTTTTTGTAGAGTATATTGCTGGTTCTGCATGTTTCACTCAGCATCAGTTCATGTAAACTTTCTAGGCCTTTCTAAAATCAGTTTGTTCATCATTTTTATAGAACAATAATGCTCCATTACCTTCATATACCACAGCTTATTCAGCCATTCCTCAATTGATGGGCATCTGTTCATTTCCCATTTCTTTGCTACACAAAAAAAGCTGCTGCAAACATTTTTGCATATGAAAAGGGTCCTTTTCCCTTCTTTATGATTTCCTTGGGATACAGACCCAGTAGTGGTACTTCTGGGTCAAAGGCTATGCAGTTTGATAGCCCTTTGGGCATATTTCCAAGTTGTTTTCCAGAATGATTGGATCATTTTGTTCTCCAGAATGATTGGATCATTTCACAACTCTTCCAAGGATACATTAGTGTTCCAGTTTTCCCACATCCCCTCCAACAGTTATCATGATCCTTTCCTGTCATCTTAGCCAATCTGAGAAGTGTGAAGAGGTATCTCAAAGTTGTTTTAATTTGCATCTGTCTAATCAATAATGATTTAGAGAATTTTTTCATATGACTATAGATGGCTTTACTTTCATCATCTGAAAGTTATATATTCATATCCTTTAACCATTTATTGATGATCTTTAATTAATTAAAGGGTCTTTAATGATTCAGCTTGGATGACTTGCCGTCTATAATTTAGCTGTTCTACCTGTCAGATTGGCTAGAATGACAGGGAAAGATAATGGGGAATGTTGGAGGGGATGTGGGAAAACAGGGACACTGATACATTGTTGGTGGAATTGTGAACACATCCAGCCATTCTGGAGAGCAGTTTGGAACTATGCTCAAAAAGTTATCAAGCTGTGCATACCCTTTGATCCAGCAGTGTTTCTACTGGGCTTATACCCCAAAGAGATACTAAAGAAAGGAAAGGGACCTGTATGTGCCAAAATGTTTGTGGCAGCCCTGTTTGTAGTGGCTAGAAGCTGGAAAATGAAAGGATGTCCATCAATTGGAGAATGGCTGAGTAAATTGTGGTATATGAACATTATGGAATATTATTGTTCTGTAAGGAACAACCAGCAGGATGAATACAGAGAGGACTGGCGAGACTTACATGAACTGATGCTGAGTGAAATGAGCAGAACCAGGAGATCATTATATACCTCAACAACGATACTGTTTGAGGATGTATTCTGATTGAAGTGGATCTCTTCAATAAAGAGAGCCTTAATTGATCAAAGATGGACAGAAGCAGCTACACCCAGAGAAAGAACACTGGAAATGAATATAAACTGCTTGCATTTATGTTTTTCCTCCCGGGTTATTTATACCTTCTGAATTCAATTCTCCCTGTGCAACAAGAAAACTGTTCGGTTCTGCAAACATATATTGTACCTAGGATATACTGTAACCCATTCAACATGTAAAGGATTCTTGCCATTTGGGGGAAGGGGTGGAGGGAGGGAGGGGAAAAATCGGAACAGAAATGAATGCAAGGGATAATGCTGTAAAAAATTACCCTGGCATGCGTTCTATCAATAAAAAATTATTTAAAAAAAAAATATATATATATATATAATTTAGATGTTCTAATGCTCATTATATTCACAGTATGAAAGAAAGTTTTTTTTGTTTTTATTTTTGTTCAATTCCATTTGAATTCTGTATTTTTTTTCTTGTGACCATAAAGATGACCAACTGAAGGACAAATAAGTTACCAAACTGAAAGCCAAATGATTTATTAGCATGCAAAGGAAGGGGTTCAGGTTTTTGGTTTTTTTTTTTTAACTTTTCATGACTGTTTAGGGTTAAGAGCCAATCTGAATCTTTATTCATAGGAGACTTTGCCATATATCTGGGGTTTGTTCTCAGAATGAGACACTCTTTCCTTTTCAAGGACAGTAAAGAAGAGTAAATAAATACTTTTATAATTGTAAAAAAGAGTGCATTTATTCCTTTCCTGGTTCCATTGTACTATGCCCTCTTTCATCATCCTGAAGTCTTAGTTCAGCTTTGCAATTCATACACTGGAAGAGTCCTCTTCCCATATTATACTAGAGTCACTTAAAATGACTCAGAAGAAACCATTTTAAATTTTTCTATATGAGATTTATACCTTGGAAGTTGGAAATGCTACAAATTGAGGCTTGATTTATTGTTTTGTCTTAAATAAGATGAAGATGGGAAAAATTTGTTATGGGCCAGAACTCTGAACTTGAAATAAAAGATTCTTATAAGGTGTTAAGTCAGTGGAATTGATAAAGACAATGGATGTTTAGCATAGTGCTTAATAAGTTCTCTAGTTCAGTACATGTACTTAGTACTTAATATAGTTCTACAAGATTCACATCTATGATAAGAGAGCATATAAGCTTGGACAAACTCAGCCAGAATCAGAACTAGGAAAGACAGAGACCATGATGGTGGTCCTCCTGTCTCTCCCACAGAAACCAAGATGCATTCAGGAGGACCTCAAGAAAGCTGGCTCAGGCCCCAGGCAAGGTGATATTTAAGGATTTGGACTTTAACACTTGGCTGTTATTGTGGTAATTACTGAACTGAAAGGAAGGCTGCTCTCAGAGATTCCAAAGAAACTGAACCAAGAAGAACATTACAAAAATTAATAATGCGAATTAAACTTCAAAGTATCATGACTCGTTTTTGTTTTGTTTTCTTTTGTTTTCTTTTGCAGAGCTAGTCATTAAGTAATTACTATTGGCATATCATTGCTGCTCTTCCTCTGGGGGAAAAAATGAGGTCAATTTTAAAATGAGAAGGATTTTGAAGAATGTAAATTTCTTAAATTTACACATTGCTTCTTTTTGTCTAAAAATTTAATATCTAGTCCACTATAGATTATTAATTGATTCATAATTAATTAATTAGTTTACCGTTGTAGTTGATATTCAAAGCCCCTTCCAAATCTAAGCCCTATGTATCTATACTATAGTTTAAACCTTCTATTTATCAAAGTAGAAATTGAGGCACAGAGAAAACTGGATTACCCCCAAATAGTATGGCTGTGAGTGGAACTCCTCATATAACTGCTAATGCAGTATTCTTTTCTATACATGCTTAAGGCTGTCAATCAGTAAACTACTACATGTATAATGCTGTGCTAAATACTGTATATGGTACAAAGATATAAAAAGCTTGATCCCTATCCCTTTACTTGTTTGGGGAAGAAAGATCCCTGAAAAGTTAAATACTAATACAATACACCAATAGCAGAAATTTCAAAAGGCTCTAAATAATGAAATCATTAAATGACTCAGGAATACCAGAAAACAGGTGCAGAAACAGGTGCAAACAGGTGAACTAAATATTGTCGAATGCTGCTTGTTAGTTACTAAATTGAGTTCCTGTGACAAGTAGGAGATTCAGGAGATTTTGGAAGGTGCCAAAGGAAACTGCCTGGGGAGTTGGTAACTAACAGAACAAAACACCTGGGAAGAGAGGTTTAGGAATTATATTTTCTATCTCAGATGTCTGTATCAGAACACAATCATGGGAATTAAACAAAGCAAACTTGAAATGTTTAGAAAGGAGTAAATTACAATCCCATTGATCTTCAATACAATTTACCAGCCATTTATTTACTATCTTTTTATGGAACAGACACTGGAACTACAAAGGTGAAGAATGGTATTTGTTATTCCTTGAAAACTAACAAAAAAGGCAATGTGGGTGGGTGAAGACTTCCGCCTGAGTCAAAAATAAGAGTTTCAGTGTCATCTAAGAAATATTTAATCAGTGCTATATTCCCACATCTATTCATCTAGGGCTTTATTATGAGACTACCGATTTCCCTCCATAGGAATGAGAATCACTTCAAGTAAACCATACTAAGAACAGTTAACTCATTGAATGCAGGAAATATTTTGTTCTATTAAGTTTGTATCACTGGACTTAGCACAATGTCTTGCACTTGAGAAGTGCTTAAGGATACATGTGGAAAGAATGGCATAGCTATTTCTCCAAACATTCTGTTTTTTGCCTTTATAATAGTTCCTTCTTCGGTTTTAGTACAGATATGTGTTTATATGATATGAGAAAGATCAATTAGGTATAGCACATCAGTCCGAGTTGAGGAGAAATGTGTATGAAAAGAAATTGTATACTATATACTAGGTAGTAATGAAACTGACTTACCTGCATTATACTTAAAGTCCCTTGCAACTAGCTTGCTCCAGCATCTCATTTTCACAAGATTTTGATGAGACAAACACATGGACATTTGAAAGTTTTATAAAAATGGAACCTATTATGTATTGCTATTATGATTCCCTAGACTTGGATGGTCTCCTCTCCACTCTAAATCTAGCATCTCAATTAGGATAGCATCACTTTCACCAGAATTACACTCGGGATTACATCCTTATCTTGCCCCCCCCCCCCATCTCAATTCTGCTTCCTAAATGGAACAATGGAGCACAATGGAAAGAAATCATTTTCCAGCATATAATGCCAAATGTATTCTCAGACAATTGGTAAACCTCCTGATTTTGACTAGTTTGTGTTACTCTAATTGTATTCCTATATACTAAGTATCTTAGGAACTGCTAATTCTTTCCCTTCAGAAGATAACAGGACAAAATTGTTTATAATTGTTATGTATAAGGTATGGGGATTGTGGTTGAATCAATCACTCACCCCACCCATCTTAGCTCTGATTATGGTGGTTAATACAACTCCACTGAGTTAAATCAGGTGATGAACTAAGTAGGAAGCAGTTCTAGACACCTCTGTTTAATAACTATATTGAAGGTTTTAAGTGCAAACAAGTCATTTATTGCTTTAGTGACATTGCATATGATAAAATTGAGTGACATTGCATACTTAGATTAGTTGAGGAGATTCAATCACACCCCGTGGTTTTTAAACAAAATAGCAAAAGTTTTGAACCATAAGAGCATCTATTAGTTTATTGGTCTAAGTTTTCCAGTCATTGAAGATGAATCATTTAAAGGGAAGAGAGTTGTTCTTTGTCTTGGGACACCCATTGACCAAATTGGCAGAAAAGGTCACTAGATTGAAAATCACAATTGAGAAGAACTTTGGGGGATGTAGCTAAGATGGTGGAGTAAAACCAGGAAACTGCTCAGGCTCTCCCAGCTTCCTTGCAAAAGCACTTGGCACAAAGCCTCTGAACAGAATCTGACATAATGAAACCACTCTCCAGCTCAAGATAGATTGGAAAAAACTTCATGGAAGATCAGTCTCACAGGGATGAAAAGGATGTTCTGTACAGGTCAGATAGACTCTGGGAAAGCTGGTACAAGGGTCTTAATCAAGCAAATCAGCAACTAAGACCCTCAGTCTTACCTCAGAAGAACAGCAGATCAGGGGAAGCAGTGTCTAGTCCCAAATGAGAAAACAAACTCTGGGAAACCAGGCAGTTTTCAGAAAAAAGTAGGCAAAATTACTCCCTGCAAATACAAGTGATACTTGTGCTCAAAGCCAAGGCTCAGAGGTGCAGAGAAAGCTTAGGTGTCTTCTTTACCCCAAGAGCAGAAGTCTATCATAAAAATAAAAGAGAGAGAGAGAGAGAGAGAAGAGAGAGAGAGAGAGAGAGAGAGAGAGAGAGAGAGAGAGAGAGAGAGAGAGAGGAAAGAGAGAGAGAGAGAGGAAAGAGAGAGAGAGAGAGAGAGAGAGAGAGAGAGAGAGAGGAAATAACAAAAGAAAAATAAAGAAAATAGCAAGAAACTGAAAAGAATCTTAACCATAGAAAGTGATGGAAAAGACCAAAACACCATTTCAGATGAGGATAAAATGTCCACAGAGGAAATTTCAAAGAGTGATATGAATTGTTCTCAAGCCCAAAGAGACTTCTTAGCACTTTAGTACTCATAAAAGACATTAAGAGTCATATAAGAGAGGTAGAAGAAAAAATGGGAAAAGAAATGAGAGGTATGACAAAAGAGAGTCAACAGCTTGGAAAAAGAAGGATATTCCTTAAAAAATACAATTGGCCAAATGCAAATAAAATAAAATATAAAACAGAAGCAAATAACTGAGTATATTAAAAATAGAATCCTACAATATGTTGTTTACAACATATTTGACACAGAGACACATACAAAGTAAAGGTAAAAGGCTGAACCACAATTTATGCTTCAGCTGAAATTAAACAAACAAATAAACAAAGTAGGGATTGCACTTCTGTTCTCAGATAAAGCAAGTCAAAATAGGTCTAACTAAAAGATATAAGGAAGGAAAGTATATTTTGATAAAGAGTACTATAAACAATGAAGTAATAATGATATTAAATGAATATGTATTAAAAGAGCATGCAAATTCACAGAGAAGACATTTCGCCAGTTATAGTAAGAAATAGACAAGAAAACTAAATTAGTGGGGGACCTTAAACTTCCCTTCTCAGAGTCAAACAAAGCTAACCAGAAAAGTAAGAAGAAAGAAACTAGGGAGGCTAATAGGATCCTAGGAAATCTAGATATTATATTCCTTTTCAGACCACAATGCAATAAAAAAATTATATTCAATAAAGAGCTAGAGAAAGATAGACTAAAAATCAACTGGAAATTAAATAATCTAATTCTAAAGAATGTGTGATCAAACAACAAATCACAGAATCAATCCATAATTTCATCCAAGAGAATCATAATAATGAGACAGACAGCATACCAAAACCTATAGGACACAGTCAAAGAAGTTCTAAATGGGAAATTTCGTATCTGTAAATAGCAACATGAATTAAAATAGAGAAAAAGGAGATCAATAAATTAGACATAAAGTTAAAAAAGCTAGAAAAAGAACAAATTAAACCCTCAATTAAATATCAAATTAGAAATTCTGAAACTCAAAGGAGAGATTAATAAAATTGAAACTAAGAATAAAATTGAACTAATTAATAAAACAGAGTTGGTTTTATGGAAAAACAAACAGAATAAATCTTTCATTAATTTGATTAGGAAAAGGAAAGGAAAAAAACACATCATCAGCATGAAAAATGAAAAGATTAATTTATCATAACCAAAGAAAAAATAAAGCAAAAATTAGGATCTATTTTACTGAAGTATATGGTAGCAAATCTGACAATCTAATTGAAATGGATGAATATTTACAAAAAAAATATAAATTTCCCAGGTTAAACAAAGAGAAAATAAATTACTTAAATAGTCCCATTTTAGAAAAAAAGAAATTTAATATGTCATTAATGAAGTCTCTAAGAAAAAATATCCCACACCAGAGGGAGTCACAAGTGAATTCTACCAAACATTTAAAGAACAATTAATTCCAATACAATGTAAACCACTTGGAAAAATAGATAAGGAAGAAATCCTGCCAAATTCCTTCCATGACACAAATATGATAATGTTACCTAAACCATGAAGAGCCAAAACAGAAAAAGAAAATTACAGACTAATCTCCTTAATGTGTATTGATGCAAAAAAAAATTAAATAAAATTTTAGCCAGATTACAGCAATTTATCAATAGAAAAAGAATAATATACGATGACCAAATAGGATTTATATCAGAAATATAAGGCTCATTCAATATCAGGAAAACTATTATAATAACCAACCATATTAATAACAAAACTAACAAATCATGATAATCTCAATAGATGCATATTTTGACAAAATACAGCACCCATTACTATTAAAAACATTAGAGAGCATTGTGATAAAGGGAACTTTCCTTAAAATAATGAGCAGTATCTATTGAAAATGAACAGCAAGAATTATTTTTAATGGAGAAATGCTGAATGCATTCCCAATAAGATCAGGGGTGAAACAAGGATGCCTATTGTCATCACTATTATTCAATATTTATACTGGAAATGTTAGCTTTAGCAATAAGAAAGGAAAAAGAAATTAAAGGAATTAGAACAGGCAAAGAAGAAATGAAACTTTCACTCTTGACATATGATATATCATACTATACTTAGAGAATCTTAGAAAATCATCTAAAAACCTACTCAAAATCATTAATAGCTTTAGCAAGTTGCAGGATACAAAATAAAGCCACACAAATCATCAGAATTTCTTTATATTAATGACAAATTCCAGCAGCAAGAGATAGATAAATTCCATTAAAAATGACTGTAGAAAAAAATAATATATTAGGTATCTACCTGCCATGATAAACCCAGGAACTGTATGAACACAATTATAAAACACTTCTCACACAAATAAAGCCAGATCTAAACAATTGGAAAAATATCAATTGCTTATGGGTAGTGTGAGCTAATATAATAAAAATGACCATTCTGCCTAAATTGATCTACTTGTTTACTTGTGCCATACCAATCAAACTGCCAAAAAATATTTTATAGACATAGAAAAATAGTAAGAAATTCATCTGGAAGTACAAAAAGTCAAGAATATCAAGGGAATTAATGAAAAAAATACAAATGGTGGCATGGCAGGACCAGACCTAAAACTATATTATGAAGCAGCTGTCCTCAAAACCATTTGTCACTGGCTAAGAAATAGAGTGGTAGTTCAGTGGAATAGATTAGATACACATGGCACAACAATCAAGGTTCATAGTAATCTAATATTTGATAACCCCTAAACTCCAGTTTCTAGGATAAGAACTCAATATTTCACAAAAATCCCTGGGAAAACTGGAGAATAATATGTCAGAAACTTAGCAAAGAACTACATCTTCCACCCCATACCAAGATAATGTCAAAATTGATATACAATTGGGACATAAAGAGTGACACCATAAACAAATTAGGAAAGTAAGAGACAATTTACCTATTAGATCTTTGGAGAAGGGAAGAATTTATGACCAGAGAATAACTAGAGAACATTATGAAAAGTCAAAGTGGACAACTTTGATTACATTAAATTAAAAAGTTATCGCTCAAACAAAACCAACAGAAACAAGATTAAAAGGGAAACATAAAAGGGAGGAAAATTTTAAATCAGTGTTTCTGATAAAAAGTCTCATTTCTAAAATATATAAAGAACTATGTCTATTTTAAGAATAGAAGTCATTAACCAATTGATGAGTCAAAGGATAAGAACTGATTATTTTCAGATAAGGAAATTAAAGCCATCTATTGTCATAAGAAAATATGCTCTAAATCACTATTGATTAAACAAATGTAAATTAAAACAACTCTAAGGTACCACCTTCTACCTCTCAGACTGGCTTAGATAATAAGAAAAATTAATGATAAATGTTGAAGGGAATGTGGGAAAACTGGGACTAATGCATTGTTGTTGGGGTTGTGAAATGATCCAACCATTCTAGAGAGCAATTTGGAATTATGCCCAAAGAGTTATAAAACTGTGTATACCTATTGATTCAGAAGTGCCACTACCAGTTCTGTATCATGCGGAAATCACAAAGGAGGGAAAAGGAACCACATATGCAAAAAATGTAGCAGCTCTTTTTGTGATATCAAAGAATTGGAAAATGAGTGGGCACCCATCAATCGGGGAATAGCTGAATAAGCTGTGGTTTATGAAGGTAATGGAATATTATTGTTCTATATAAAATTATGAACAAACTGATTATAGAATGGCTTGGAAAGATTTACATAAATTGATTCTGAGTGAAACAAGCGGAACAAAGAATACCTTACATACAATAACAGCAAGATTGTATGATGATCAATTATGAAAAACTTAGTTTTTCTCAGCAGGTTAGTGATCCAAGGCTATCCTAACAGATTTGGGATAAAAAAGACCAACTTTATCAAGAAAAAGACCTATGGAGATTAAATGTAAATCAACACTTGCTATGTGCACTTCTTTATTCTGTTTTTCTTCTTTGCCCATAATTTTCCCCCTTTGTTCTGATTCTTCTCTCCCAATATGATTTATGAAACAATGTATGTTAAAAAGAAAGAAACATTTCTTTTTGTGATTTTGTTAAAATCACAATTAAAAAGATAAGAGCCTAGACATTATATTTCAATAAATTATCAAGGAAAATTTACCTGATATCCTAAAAAAGAATGTAAAACAGAAATTGAAAGAAGTGATCACATCCTTAAGACTCCAAAACTTTCAGGAATATAATAGAGAAATTCTAAAGTTTCCAGGTCAAGAAGAAAATATTATAAGCAATCAAACAATTCAAATATATGGAGCCAATGTCAGGATAACACAAGACCTAGCAACTTCTTCCTTAAAAGATCAGAGGGCTTGAAATACAATATTCTGGGTGGCAAAGGAGTAAGAATTACAAGCAAGAACCATCTAAACAGCAAAACGAGTTATATCTTTTTTGGGAGGTGAGGGGTGTTGTAAAGGGAATGGACATTTAATGAAACAGAAGACTTTCAAGCATTCTTGATGAAAACACTAGAGATAAATAGAAACTTGACTTCCAAATACAAGAATTAAGAGAATCATAAAAAAAGTTAAAAATGAAAGTGGAATCATAAGGGATTCAATAAGATTCAGTTATTTACATTTCTATCTGGGAAATTTCTAAAACTTTATTGTAATGAGCTCACTTAGAATGAGTATACAGAGATGGTACTGTAATAAATTGATTTTAATGGCATTATTTAAAAAATAAAATTAAGGGTTGAAAAGATACTCTCAGGACCCCACAATATTTCCACAATTCACAAGTGAATTTTATCAAACATTTAAGGAACAATTAATTCTAATACCATATAAAGTATTTGTAAAAATACACAGAGGAGTCTTAGCAATTTTTTTTTTACAATGTCAACATGGTACTGATATCTGTGCCAGGAAGAACAAAGAGAGAACAATCACAATAAAAGAATGTGAATAGGCATTTTCCAGATAAAGAAATCAAATTTTGGAGGAGATATGGAAAATTGGGATTGTTGACAGGATTGTGAACTGATCCAATCATTCTCAAAACCAATTTAAAACTATGTCAAAATGATCATATTTCAGCATACATACCCTTCTCTTTGATTCAGCAATATCTCCACTAGGTTTATATTCCAAAAATATGCAAGAAAAAGAAACACACACACACACACACACACACACACACACACACACACACACAGAGTAGCTTTTATTTTTTTGTAATGGCAAGAACTGGAAATTGAGAAGATGTCCATCAATTAGGGAATAACTGATCAAGTTGTGGCATATGATTGTGATGGACTATTATGCTATAAAAATAATAATCAGGCTGATTTCAGAGGAATCTAGAAAGGCGTATTAATATATGCAAAGTAAAGTGAGCAGAACCAAAAGAACATTGCACACTGTAACAGCAGTATTATATGATGATCAAATGTGAATGACTTAGCAATTCTCAGCAATAAAATGATCCAAGACAATTCTGAAGGAGTTATGATATAAAATCCTATGCATGTGCAAAGAAGAAATTTATAGAATCTAAATGCAGATTGAAGTGTACTATTTTTCCAGTTCATTTATTTTTGTGTCTTTTACTGCCTTTTGACAATTTCCAAATTGCTCTCCAGAAGAGATAGATTAGTTCATAACTCAGCGAATAGTATGTTACTGTTTCAGTTCTTCCATATTCCTTCCAGCATTTGTCATTTTACTTTCCTTTTTAGCTTAGCTAATCTATTTGGTGTGAGGCAGTATCTCAGAGTTAGTTTAACTCATATCTCTCTAATTAGTAATTGAGCTTTTTTTTTTTATGTGACTATTGATAGCTTTGATTTATTTTGAAAAGTACCTATTTATATTCTTTGATCATTTATCAACAGAAGAATAGCACATTTTAAAAATCTAAATTTGGCTCAAATCTCTAAGTATTTGAGAAATAGTCTCAAAGAAACTTGTATTTATGTATCCTATTTTCCTTTTCCTTTTGGCTGCATTCATTTTGTTTATGTAAAAACTTTTTTAAAAATTTAATGAAACCCAAATTATCCATTTTATTTTCATGATCCTCTCCATCTCTTGTTTGGTCACAAACCTGGAGTCAGAATCTTACATCAGACATTTCTTATACATGTAACTTTGGATAAATCAACAATCTAGGTAACACCTTAACCCTATAAATTTTAGAGAAAGGACTGACCTGATGGAGTCATCAACTGAGGGTTTTCTATGCCAATAAAATTGCATGTCTATATTCAACATGTATAGGACTGCTTACCATCTTGGGGAGGGGGTGAAGGAAGGAAGGGGAAAAGTCAGAACAGAAGTGAGTGCAAGGGATAATGTATAAAAAAAAAATTACCCAGGCATGGGTTCTATCAATAAAAAGTTATAATAATAAAAAAAATTGCATGTCTAGACCCTATCTGTGTCCTAAAGGATCTTTATGTTCAGGTAATATTATTTGATTGTATGGTATATAGCATAAGATTATTTAACTTCCAAATGGTTTTCCATTTTTTCTGGAAATTCCCAAATAGGAAATTCCTATACATAACTAAAAACACATACACATATACATATAAAGACATACTAATATACAAACATCATACACATATGTGTATGTGTTT
This sequence comes from Antechinus flavipes, assembly GCF_016432865.1. Classification (NCBI taxonomy): domain Eukaryota; kingdom Metazoa; phylum Chordata; class Mammalia; order Dasyuromorphia; family Dasyuridae; genus Antechinus; species Antechinus flavipes. Next base: position 129,508,128 of record NC_067399.1, on the reverse strand, counting down.
GCTGAACACTGGATTATGGTTAACTCAACCAATATTTATTTGTTTGTTTACTTATTGCTGAATCAATTGGGGTTAGGATCACATAGCTAGGAAGTGTTAATTGTCTAGAGCCCGAATTGAACTCAGGTCCTCTTGACTCCATGTCTGGTGCTCTAGCCACTGCACCATTTACCTGACCTGTCAATTAATATTAACTAATGCCATTCACTATGATAAATGCTGAAGTAACAAAAAAACAAAACAAAACATAAGACAAAATATTCTTACTCTCAATGAACTAACATTTTAATCTCTGGTCCCTAACAAGAGAATAGTGTCTTCTCTTCAGAGCCTTCTTTTAATCCAAGCCTTTAATCCTGAACTTCTCTTTTCTAATTTCTGTTCTGCTTTCCTCCAGATTGTGTTCTTTCCCATAGCCTTTGTCATCTCATTTCTGGGTCATAAAAATAGCTAGGCATTCTAAGAAGTAAAGAAGTGAAGGGAATGTATTCCAAATATGGGGGATATGTTGTTCAGAGCAAAGAGATGAAGCATGGAACATCATGTTGAGGGCACAGTTACTATATTAGCTTGTGTGAATTAAGTTTTTGTGAGAGAAAGTGATGAAATAATAATAGAAGAAAGTCTAGAACCAGGTTGTCAAAGACTTAAAATTCCAAACATGGGAGTTTTTAATTTATCCTAGAGGAAATAATGAGCCAGAGGAGTGTTTCTTTCAGGAGAGTGAAATGGTCATGCATACACATTACGATCACCATTTTGGCAGATAGGTGATGGCAGGAGGAAGAGACCAATAAAGAAGTTACTGCAATAGTACAGAAATGAGGTGATGAGGACCTGAGCTTAGTAGGTGATCCTATCACTGGAGAGGAGAAAAGAGATTGTATGGAATAAGAGTTGGAGAATGGCTGAACAAATTGCGGTATATGGATATAATGAAACACAATAGTTTATCCAGAGCTATAGTTCTATTAGAAATTAATAACAAAAAAAGATTCAAAAAGACATGAAAAGACTTGTATGAACTAATGCAGAATGAAAGGAAAAGAACCAGAAGAAAAAATATATTTTAACATTAATATTATAAAAATGTTTTAAAGCATAAGAAGTCTGGTCAATAAATGATCAGTCATGATTCCACAAGACCGATAAACAAGAAAGCTATCTATGAAAAGACAGAATGATAAACTAATATATAGAAATAAGAGTAAAGCTAATTAGAAACACATTTTTCTATGTGGGATATATTAGACAATGGAATGCTTTTCTTCATTCATATGTGAGATGTGTAAAGATCTTGCTTCCTTTATGAAAAGGGATGAAGCCAAAGTTCTATTCCATTTATAAGAAAAAGATATCACTTCAGCTAAAACTTCTGAATCCCTGTGCCACATTCACCCCACCATGAAGGCAAAAGCTGTAATTTGCCTCCATGGGTATTCTGTAGGACACTATTGCATATATTTGTGAGAGAGTGTGCTTCAGGTTCTTTTGGTCAATAACCTGTTGTATCTTTCCCCTGAATCCCATATATTTTTCTTTCCATGATAATTCATTAAATGTCTGTGCTTTGAACAAATCATCTGTTTGCATATCATAATGATGTTTTTTTTTCTTTTTAAACAAATAAACATGTTAGAGAGTAGCTCACAAACTATGAAATTTTGAATGATTAATACTAGTCTCGAGTACTTTGACCTTGGAATAGATTTTCTGGGGTTCCTATATGTGCTCTGGGGATATATTCATAGTCTAAAATATGGAATAGATTTGGAAAATATTATTATCACTACCTGACAGATAAGGAAGCTTAGAAAGCTTAGAAAGTCAGATTTGCTTGTTCAAGTCTCATAGCCAGTATTCTGGGTTTTAAGTTAGGATGTCCTGTCTTTCAGTCTAAAATTATTTGCCTTTTAACATCTTGCTTATTCTTAGGATGTCTTCTAATAACATCCTTATAAACAGAAGGCAATTATAATTTCAATAATATTTATTGTATATTTAGAAAAATTTTCAGCTTGCTTTCTCAATAGCTGTTCACAACTTAAGTGTCCAATGAATAGACATCTTTCTCATTGATAGGTATTAAGGGGATTACTGTGAATGATCTGTATTCATTTCTACCAAAGAACATCATCCTCTCTAAAGTTTTTTGGATATAGAATTTAAGGATATAAAGATTAGGGCTTCTTTCTCCAGTTCCTCATGGACCTTTCATTTCAAGTAAGGTCTTTGCCCAGTAATTCTTTATTTTCTAGACCTGGCAACATTCCCTGATATAGTTACCCCTCACTCCATCTTCATTTAATGTGCCAATTTCCACAATTAAAATGGAAACTGTTTAAAAACAAGGGAGCTCTTTTTTGGGCTTATATTTGTATCCCTAAGGCTTAGCACAGTGCCTGACAAGTAGTAATTGATACTACATGCTTGTTGACTTGACAATTTTACAAAAGACCACTTAGCAGAAGATTTCTTAGTCTATTTTTAGAAGGCAGTAAATTGAGGTAGAAAAATAACAGATGGACAAAGCCACTTGGATAACCCAGAAAAACTATAAAAAAGAAACAAATAAAAACTTCTGATTCTCTGAGCCTATTCTCTTTGTCACTAGGTTATCTATTCTCTGGAGATTCCCTTTTCCTGTCTGATCCTCCTAGTTTGCCCCTTCTCCAGAACCTTCTTTATACAGAAATTTTCCAGCTGAAAACTCCTAGCTTCCTAGCTAATCAATTCCTATATATCTCTAATAATATAAAAATAATCTGATCAGACAAATGAAAATAATTTATTCATTATAAATGTGAATTTATAAAATATGTGATCATCTCCCACAATTAAGTGGGACCTTTTTGTGGACATGAGCTTGCTGTCCTTTATTATTCAGAAATGACTAAGAGTCTTACATAATCTACATGGTAGGAGTGGAGGATGGCTCTCATCTAGATCAAGGGTCCTCTTCTCACTACTATTTTCAAGTTGATCACAACAAGTTTGGGATCTTGTCTTGTGTACCCTGTCCTTCTAGAAATGTATCTTTGCCTTTCCAATATACTGTAAGTTCCTTGAAAGCAGGGATTGTTTCAGTGTTTTCATCATTGTACTACAGACTCTCTCCGTGCATGGTACATAGCAGACATGTAACAAAGGCTTACTGAATTGCATTATGGAATGTGGGAAAATTGTGATCCCAATATATTCTTTGTCGCATTCTTGTCTCCTTTCCTGTCTCCCTCTGTGCATCCCATATGTCCACAGTGATTTACAATTCATCAAGCATTTTATTCACTGCAATACCATGTAGTAGAAATTGCTATGATTATTATATTAATTTCATATTTAAGGAAATGGATACTGAGAAAGGAAAAATGAGTTGGTCAAGATAAGACTAGGTCTTGAAGGATAGGTAGGGATATTGTAGCAGGAAAAAAAAAAAGGGGACCATTTCCCAAAAGGACAGATGATTCTCAGATCAAGGGCTTTTAAAAGTAGGCTTTTTTAAAAAAAAGGTAGAAAATGTAATGCCACTTAAATGTATGGGCAGTTAAACATACCTTGAAAATGAAGATTTTTAACTTTGGTGGTTCCATTTTTTATAATCTACCACCTACATTTTCATGCCTTGTTTCCCCATCCAATTTGTATGATCTAAAAAGAGATGGGGTTACTGAGTCAATGCCAGTATAGAGGAACACTGAAAATAAGGGGAGGAAGACTTGCAGAAATAGGAAATAGGGGATTTGTTTTACTTTTAATACTAGGTGACATTCATATATAGAAGTTTAGGATTTACAAAGTAAATCCTTTCCATACAATCTCCTATAAATGACACAGGTATAATCACCTTTTAACAGAATAGGAAACTGAGGCTCAGCCCAATCCAACTTTACACAATTCATAAATATCAGAGGTCAAATATAAACCCATGTTTCTCTTTACTCAGAGTCAAACACTCTTTCCTCTCCAGTATGTTGCTTATCTGTTTAATTACAATAGTCAACATATAGAAAACATTAGGTATGTTCCTGGGGTAAAATGCTGTTTGGAAGGCAGATACTGTTGCCATAGCAGCACCTTTCAGGAAATTGTTTTCCTCTTTAACACAATTTGAAAATAATTAGATAAGAGGCTATTAACCAATCTCTGGTCAATAATAACATTCATTGGGAGACAGTATGCTGTTCTTTTGCTAACACACTCCTTTCTCTTTTCTGCCCTGCACAGGTGTCATTGATCCTTCCAAATCATCCCTTTCCTTGTCACATTCCCCTTGCTAGCCCTGGGTCTCCATTATGGAGCTTCCTCTCAGTATAAGAAGATCCCAGAATGAGTGGGGTTCCTCCAAAAGTTCTTTCTAAATCCTTCTAGAGACAATTTCTTTGTCAGGCCACCTTCATCTTCATATGAATGAATTCAAGTGCTTTTGGAATGCATATTGGAAACCATATTAGAATTAAGAGTCCAGAGAGATCTAGCTTTGAATCCCAACTTTTCTGCTTTCAAACTGTATGATTCACAGCAAATTATTTCTTCTTTCTGTAACTGTTTATTCATTTGTAAAATCGGGATAGAAAACAGAGTTAACTATATGGCTAGAAGTAGGGTGAGATATGGAGTAGAATTAAAGTATTAGAAGCAAGATTAGTGTTACTCACAGGATTGTCCTAAGAAAAACATGTTTTTTAAGGTTTAACCTTAAAATACTAGAGTAAGACAAGCCCTGGTTGTTGTAACTATAATTGTTATCATTGCAATCATAGTTAATAGTTGAAGTTAGTATCACAAATTCTGATTCTATCTTCAGCTGATTCTGTCATAATGTTTTTCTTTTTTTTCTGCTGGAAAGGTTATTCCTCTGAGAAGAATACCCTGGCTTTTCAAAGATCAGAGTTGTAGAGATGGGAAGTACCAGAAAAGTTGTCAAGCTCAACTTCCTCACTTGACAGATGAGGAAACTGATACTTAGAGAAGTTGTGTCCGAGGATATGTAGCTAGTCAAGATTTAAAATCCAGGGCTTCCAAACTCCAAGTCCAATAGTATAGAGTTCTAGGCTAATAGTTATGAAGATTTGAGTTCAAATGTGGCTTTACTTACTAGCTATGTGATTGAAAGCAAGACAACCTCTATTTGCTTCAATTTCCTCAACTGTAAAATGGGGATCATAATTGCATCTATTTCCCAGGGTTGTTGCAAGGATCAAATGAGATAATTTTGTAAAATACTTAACACAATGCCTAGTATTTAGTAGGTTTTTAATAAATGCTTGTTTTCTTTTTCTCAATCCAGCATAGAATGTTAGGCTCATATTCTAAATCACATCATGTAAATGTGACACTATATATAAAAGAAAAGTCTCAATAACTAACAATAAACCTTGGTCATTTCCTTTGGGGTGATGGTGGAAGAAATCTCCTTAACAGTTCGCAAAAGTGATGAGTGGATTTTCCTTGCCATTCAATTCCATTCAACAAACTTTGTAATGTTCCCTGTGGACAAATCATTCACTCCCTCTGAAGCAATTCTTAATGACTGTGTTACAAAAGAGTTAAATTTCTGTCTCAAGGGAGAGTATTTCAAGCAGAGATTTCCCAGATAACCATTTGGGAGACTGGGAAAGTCTTTGTGTAGGAGGCTATGACTGAGTTCAGACTAGAAGGCATTTAAAAATTTTAAGAAACAGGTAAGGAAAGAATTTCCTCCTGGCATGAGTAACAGCCTGTGCAAAATCACAGAACTAGGAGATGGAATGTCATGTATGGGGAATAGCTAGTAGACCAAATTTTACTAGACTGGAGAGGACATGCATAAAAAGCAATAAGGAATAAAATTGTAAAGAGAGATGAATAAATTAAATGAATTTAAATGTATTGATTATGTGCTTACTATGTTCCAAGCACTGTGCTAAATATAGAAGTACCAAACAGAGGGAAAGATGGCACTTGCTCTCAAGGAACTCCCACTCTATGGGGAGACCCTTTAGAGGGTGCAGCTGCAAGGCAAATTGAAATGCCCAGAACCCCAAAGTTGTTCCAGGTAGGGTGGGTGGTTAACTAATAGCCTAGGAGTTGTTAGTGTAATTCAAACTGTCTGCCCACCGTGGAATCTGGAGGGGATTTGCAACTTCCTCATTCCTGTTGAGAAGAAAAGGGTGAACTAAAGGGTCAGAATGGAGAGAGTAGTTCTGGGTTTTCTCAAGCAAGAGCTATGAAGAAGACTAGTATTTGATTTGAAAAGGAATTAACAGCTTTCAACATGGAGTCTTTAATAGGTCAGAGAGAGAGCAGATTCTACTTGACATATAGCTAGATAGACTATCAAGCAAAGGGATTGGCATTTTATCCTAGAGGCAATAGGGAGCCTCTGAAGATAGTTGAGCAGGAGAATGATGTAATCAGACTTGTAATTAAGATTATTACTGTAATAAGTATTTGGAAGATGCATAGAACAGAGAAGGAAAAAATCAGGAATTTAATTAAGAGCCTGTTGAAATAGTAAGAAAGAGAGATTGCGAATACTCATTGTAAATATTACATGCAGGCAGAGAAGGGAATGGAAAAGAGAAAAGCTGGAAGTTATATCAAGTTTTGGCAACCAATTGAATGAGGATGGGGATGATAGGGAAAAGAAGAGTTCATTTGTTCAAATTCTGCTTTGCTAGGTGTGCATAAAGACACTATCAATTAAACTTTAAACTATCATCCTGTTACATTCAGACAACATGACACAACATAAAAATAATGGAACAGAACACAATACCTAAAGTACCATGGCCCTATTAAGATGGGAAGAATCATACCAGCAACCTAATACTGTTTATTTTCCTGGAACCAACCTCTCTATGTTCAGAAAAGCTCTGAATGCTCTCCCCATACCCATGCCCATACAGAAAAGTTATAAAACTGTCTATTGAAGCATAGAATTTCTATGATTTGAATCATTGGAGAGTACACTAAAAGAAGCCCAGAGCCTTGAAGCACTGAAGGTAAGACATCATTCAAACCAGAGTTCAAGTGTTTTGGGCGTGGAAGATCAGGAAGATTTCTCTACATAGGCATTTTGGGACTCTCTGATGAATTGTCATAGCAGAGTCAATTGGAATTAGGGAATAGTCTAGCATCTAAGTTGCACAGGAGATAGAGTGCCAGCGCAGGAGTCAGGAACACTCATCTTACTGAATTTAAATCTGGTATCAGATACTTAACTAATTGTGTAACCTTATAACTTAACCTTATTTGTCTCAATTTCCTCATCTGTAAAATAAACTGGAGAAGGAAATAGCAAACCATTGCAGTATTACTGCCAAGAAAAACCTGAAAGGGGTTTCACAAAGAGTTAAACACGACTTAAAGGACTCACCAACAATAATCAGCATGTAAGAGAGCAAGCCAAATGATCAAGTATAAGGTTAAATTTCCAGGCTGCGATCTAAAACAGAGATAAATATTGGAGGTCATATAAGAAATAAGATCAGGAACCCAGGAACAGCTTGTTAAGCCAAACCCAGACACATAGAAGATGTAAATCAGTTACTAAATCAGGGCCAGTGACCTACTCACCAACTGAAGGACAAGAGAAACTCCATTATTTAGGTTCACAAACTGAATTGGGATGTAGCAAAATGGAAAATCCACCAAAGAGAGAAAAAATGTCCAAGAGCTTTCACTGATGTCTCTTATGTTTGTTAGCACCTCCATGTAGATCTGACCCTAGCTTGCTAATAAATCCCAATGAAAACCACTCTTCTATAACCCGCCGTGTTTTATCACCCACTATAGAAACAAATAGGGAAGGTACATAAACATCCTTTCTTTTGCAATTTGACACCCACACTTGCAATGCTTGGAGGCCATCTGTTAGGTCTATGTAAGGTTTGGTTATATGTTTATGTCCTGGATTTGTGTATGCTTTTCAGTATTAAAATTTTTAACACTGAAAAATGAGCACCGGAGAAACCTCTTCAGTCAGCACCAACATTCTATTAAGGTAATTAATCAAACATATAGTTTGTCAACTTCTTGTTCTCTTATGTTTTATGATCAGGTTGTTATTTCATCAACCCAATAAAAAAGAATTAATCTTCATTGCAAGGGAGTCGTTTGGGGCGCTGAGGGTAAGGAACTCAGCTGCCATTCTCTATCCTGGGGTCCTAATCAATCCTTAGGTTACAGGGGGCTCCTCTGCAGGATGAATTGAATTGTTTTTAACCATAGTGAAGTCATTAGCTCTTATTGGTAGCATTTTCATGGCTTATATAATTTTCTACATTATCAAAAGACAGACAACTGAATTGTGCCCATAATAGCAGCTCCTTCAAAGTGGATATTGGTAATCTGATGGCAAAAAGGAAGCTGCTGCTGTTGAAAATATGGTAGAATGTGGATTGAATGAGTGAATAAGTACACATGTTTTAAACTGTTTGATCAAATAGTCCCAGAAAGTGGGAAGGAGAGTATTAATGACTTTTTGTAATATAATGAATGTACTACTTGAACAGCTAGATGGTGCAGTGGATAAAGCACCATGCTTGGAATCATGAAGACTCATCTTCCTGAGTTCAAATCTGGCTTCAGACAATTACTAACTATGATCCTGGGGAAGTGATTTAATCCTGTTTACTTCAGTTTCCTCATCTGAAAAATAAGCTGGAAAATGATATGGCAAAGCACTCCAAAATCAATTTTAAGAAAATACTAAACATGGGATTACAGGAGTCTAAAATGACTAAACATTGAACAACAATGGAAGTGCTAGTGATCTGAGAGGAAGAGAATTTGTCAGTAGAGTCTGAAGGAATGATGGGGATGGAGATACAAGACACTGTAAAATGTGACAGACTCTCCTAGTTCCACTGAGACTCAGAACTAAGGTGTCTCTAGGAAAATGCAAACAGTCTGTAAACAACATGCCGTGGGGAAAGAGACATCAAAAAGGCATAATACAAAAAAAAATTGGACCCAGACTCAGAGAGATCTGGGTTAGAATTCTGTCTCTGAAATTTACTAACAGTGTTATCACAGACAAAACACATCATCTAAACAGTAATAACAGGAGTGCCTCCTCCCTGGGCACTTATAAAGATAAAATGAAATATATTTGAAGCACTTTGTAATCTTTAAATACATTATGCAGACAAATAGTTGTTGAGAAACTACTATTCCTAGGAAGATAAACTTGAAATGTTAATCATCAAATGCAAAGTACTATATCAAACTTTGTAAATAGTTATATCAGATAGTCTGTGGACCCTAGTCTTCTAATTTATTCTCTTTTCCATTGAGTTACTCTATTTCTCTTTCTTCCTTTGGTGAAATCCATACTATCTTCCCTGAATTCTATATTTCGACTAAACTTGATTCCATGAATATGCTATATTTGAATAAGTTTTAAAATAGATTTTCATTGATGTCTTTTTTATTTCTTACATTACCTAGATTTTTCCTGTGTCCCTTACCCTCTCCCCTCCTAACTTATTAACATACTTGAGTAACAGATGGGATTCCATAGAAACTCTTTGTTGTTATTACTGTGAATTTTTTTTCAATTGTATATGATCCCATTTAGGATTTTCTTGGCAAAGATACTGGAATGGTTTTCAATTGCCTCCTACAACTCATTTTGCAGATGAGGAAACTGAAGCAAACAGGGTTAAGTAACTTATCAGGATTACACAGTTACTAAGTGGCTGAGGCTAGATTTGAACTCAGAAAGGTGAGTTTAATTTTAAATTTAATCTGAAGTGCCTTAGGAACTGGCAAACATTACAAACCAGGGTGTGTCATTGTTATGTTAACTGCCTAATCTAAGAAACTTATAGAACAAAAAAAGTTATAGAACAAAAAAAAACGTTGATTCAGATTAAACTTAAAGTGTGGGTATGCATGTGCATAGTACAGATATGCATGTATGTTTATGTGTTTGTGTGAGTATTTTAGAAAACTGGTTGTTAAACATTTACCATCACACATCTACACCTAACTCAAAATATAAAAAGATGTTTATTTCTCTTGGGCATATTGAAGAAATTCATGAACTTTTTTAAAAGTAGGACTATTACAGGCTATATTCTCTCAGGTAAGAACATCCTTTAACCTAAGGTCCATAAACCTTAAAGGGCTATGTGCATTTATTTCAAGAGGTCAATTAACTTAAATGAGAAAAAAAATACATTTTTTCAACATAAGTCTCTTATGTAATCTTTTGTATCTTATTTTGTACACTGAAAATATTCTTTTGAATAAATTGAAACCATTTTAGTCATATAAAAAGATGCCCTAAATCACAATTGATCAGAGAAATGCAAATTAAACAACTCTGAAGTACTACTACATACCTTTCATATTGGCTAACAGGAAAAGCAATTTGGAATTATGCTCAAAAAGTTCTCAAACTGTGCATATCCTTTGATCCAGCAGTGTTACTACTGGGCTTATATCCCAAAGAGATCTTAAAGAAGGAAAAGGGACTCACATGTGCAAAAATATTTGTGGCAGCCCTTTTTGTAGTGGCTATAAACTAGAAGCTGAGTGGATGCCCATCAGTTGGAGAATGGCTGAATAAATTATGCTATATGAATGTTATGGGATATTTTTGTTCTGAAGAAATATCAGCAGGATGATTTTACAAAGGCCTGGAGAGATTTACATGAATTGATATTGAGTGAAATATTGAGAACCAGGAGATCATTATACACATCAACAAGAAGACTAAACAATGATCAATTCTGATGGACGTGGCTCTCTTCAAGATGATTCAGTCCAATTCCAATTGTTTAGTGATTAAGAGAGCCATCTACATCCAGAGAGGAACTGAGTGTGGATCACAACTAGCATTTTCATTCTTTTGTTGTGGTTTACTCGAATTTTATTTTTTCTCATTTTTCTTCCTTTTTGATCAGATTTTTCTTTGCAGCAAGATAAATATAAATATGTATATACATGTTCGATTTGCATACATATATATATATACACATATATATATATATATATATGCATTTTTTTTTACCATGTTTAACATATATTGGATTGGATTATTTGCCATCTAGGGGAGGGAATGGGAGGAAGGGAGGAGAAATTATAACACAAAGTTTTGCAAGGGCCAATGTTGAGAAATTATCCTTGCATATGTTTTAAAAATAAAAGCTTCAATAAAAACATATTCTTGGAAGGCATTTATATACTTAACCAGATTAACAAAAGGATCCATAAAACACACACATACACATGCCAGTCAAGAACCCTTTATCTAACCTTTGAAATCATATCATGTACAGATTCAATAATAATCATTAAATCAAATTCAACTATGTATAAAAACAATGGTTTGCACACTGAGGTACTATCTCTTTGAAAAGGTCAAGAAGGAAGAAAAAGTCAGTCTGTGCTAACTAACTAAACAAACTAATTATGCCACCAGGAACTTTTAATAGAAGAATTTCAGCAATTCCCTAGGCCAGTTAGAGTCTACTTCAGTAATGAAATGTATCATTATGGGAACTGACAATTTCAGTTCAAAGGAAGTCCCTAAGCTGCTCTGAGATAAAAGATAGAGTTTCTTCTCTCTTTCCTTCCCCTTTCATTGAATATATCATCTTCCCTGCATCAGAGAAATGTGGATTTATTTTATATGCCTGTGGGCTCAACAGAGGCACTCACCCCTAGAGAACATTAGAAAATTCTAGTTAAGGAGCACTTCATGAAGATTCTAAGAAGAGAGAAGAAGACTTCTAGGAACTGAGAACCACCAGGTATTCTTTTATTACGTATCTTCCATATATCAGTGCTTTTCTATTCTTTGTAGTTTAAGTGTGATCTCACTCTCCCCAGGGACTTTGTTTACTCAGAGAGATAATGTACTTCAGTTTGTGGAGAATATTTTGTACCAATTATTCTTAGTGAGTTGTTTTATAGATACCATTTTCTGTTTTAAAGCTAACAACTAACCAAAGCTACTAACTGATGATTATTAGAAAGCACACAGATGGGGGTTCATTTGGGCCAGTACTAGAAACCCCAGTTCTTTACTGTTAGCTCATATCCTGTTAGTGCAATTAGAAATTGCTAAATTTCTATATAGAGATTGCTTCATTTTTTAAATGAAAAGACTTTCCTGAAAATAACATTTTTATGATGCAGTTCTATTTTTGCAGAGTTGATTGTTACGGACATGGGAATTACTTTTTAAACTATATTTCAAGGTGGTCCTGGGTATCAAATCATTAGGTACCCTGAGACAGATTTTCGATTCTGCAATTCTGTATTTTCAGAAGTAACATGCATAAGGCCATGTGTTTGATACAAAAACATATACATCTGCTTCTTAGACATTCTAGCCTCTGCATCACTAAATCTACCTCCAAATACAGTTATCAACAAAGAGAATATTAGGTTTGTTTTTAACTGTTCATCATGAAGATTAAACATGTGTTAGAAAGAAAATTTAGAAATAGTCCTTCTACTTCCTTCTTCTGTCACCTTCTCTGGTAACCCATTTTCTGGTCCCATAGATATGTGTTTTCCTCCATTCTGTGAGAATTAGAGCTGCACATAAGTAAAAACCATGAGCAATCTATGTGCAGACACATTACCATTCTGTTTTCTTGAGGGTTATAGTTAATCTCCAGCTGATCATCAACACAATATTGATTAGCCACAAGACCCCACTGGCCAGCTATGCATAAGTGGTAATAAATTTACATTCTGGAACGAAGTTCTGACAGAGCCAATAACAACCTTAACACCCTGCAGGTGCCTTTATTACCAAATTGATGGAAGCTTCATTCCACTGACTCAGTAAATAATTGGTTTCAGTTTAATACTCTTGTAGTTAAAGGTATTTCCAAACAGATTTACTTGCTGAAGAAATATACTCCAGCCCTTAAGATTGTATTCTCAGGTGAACAGCTCCCCCAAACCCTAACCTAGTATTAAGTGCCCTTTAAAATAGATGGATTATGCAGGCCTGCTAATGGGAAGGCAATTGATAGCTTTCTGCATCCCTGTCTACAAAGATGGTGCTTTATAAGATGCAATCTAAGAGGGAGAATGATCAAACAGGATCCATTTCATGGTCTCCTGCCTAATGGTTGAAACTGCCAATACAGTGTTCTAACTTTATGTCAAGATGGTATACCAATTCAGGAGCTTGAAGTTTTAAGATTGCTCAAAACAATTCAAATTTGGAAAGAAAAATTAACAAAATATAACCATTACAAAATAAAAGGGTATTTTTCTATGTAGCAAAAAATGAAATGTTCCCTTATTCTATAAACTCCTCCAGATCATTTGAAGTGTGAGATTATATTGAAAAACTATATTGACACATAGATCTGAAATAAAATTCTGATTTTAAAGTAACTGTAAAACTATATCCTTTTCCCCATCCAAAACTATAACTGAAATTAATACTTCCCTCTTTGCTGTTCATCTTATTTCTCTTAATCTAATGGTAAGATTATTAGAAATTAATTCTTTTAGAGCTATTTTGTTTCAGTCACTAAGCTTTTTCTTAAATGTTTACACTGTTTCAGATCTCACATATGAAATTTCCCTTAATTATGATTTTATGTGTGTGTGTTTCTATATGTATGTATGTGTATATTCTGGGCCACATTAGACTTTATTTTTGATGATGACAAAAACTACTACTTATCTAAATTTCATAGGACAAACACATACACAATCACATATACCAGTAGGTAACAGAGTGCTCTACAAAAAGGGCACAGAGAAATTACTGAACTGAGTAGAATAACCCTATGAAAGAGATTTCAATAGACCTACAGCAACTTTGTTTGAGAAAAAGAAAGGAGGCATTATCTCTAAGAGTCAGAAACAGTAAGTTTGGGTAAATGATAAAAGATCTCAGAACTGCCTTCAATGAACTGAAGTTACCAGGCCCAGGGAAAAAAAAAATGCTTCTAAGGGTACTATATTTAAAGCAGTTTAGATATAAATAGAATCTTTATCAATTATTATTTGACCAGTCAAGAATGAGATAGACAAATGGTGAATGCTTGTTCCCCTTTGAACCCTAGGATTTTGAACCTAGGATTTTGTTAATAACATTCTAGAATCTATTAAATGCTGTATTTGGGAATAATTAAAAAGGGAAGCAGTAGTTAATACAACATGGTATGGATTCATTAGGAATAAGTTATGCCAGTTAACTGCATTTTCTTTTTCACAGAGTAACTAGACAGGTAGAAAAAAGGAAATATCGTGATTGCAAATGTGGATAGATGTAATGACCAAGTATTTAAAATCAGCCGGAGTCAGGAATTTAGGTTAAGGGAAAAATCTTCAATATTTATTGAAGTGAAGAGGTGAATAAAGATTGCAATAGCAAATATAGGCAAGAAAGATTGCGATAGCAAATATAGGCAGTTGCGACAGGAAGCCAGCTAAGAGAGAGCGATGCGAGCCGAGCCAACCGTGGCAATGGCAATCCCAAAAGCCTCTCCTCCCCTTCCTTTTCCACTCCCCTGCCTCCACCCACCAAAATCATCATTTCCTATATAACACATCAGGACTTGCACAAAGAGTGGGTGGGGGCCATTCTTTCTCCAAGCTTATATATTAATAGAGTATGGTCCAATTACTATTTAGCCTCATGTGCTTAGGACCTCAGTGCATCAACTCAAGCCTCAGCCCATTACAGATAGATTTCAGAAAAAAAATTTGACAAAGATCTTTTTTGAATGAATGATTGAGTGAATGAATCAATGAAGTTTTCCCAGCTATCCTTGTGTGTGTGTGTGTGTGTGTGTGTGTGTGTGTGTGTGTGTGTGGGCATGCAGAGAGAGGTATATATTAAGAATGAGAGAGAATGCATTATGTGCATTCAGAAATGTTTTTAAAAACAGGTTACAAAACTGGTAAAAGAAGGATAGATATCATGAGAATTTGCTCACCCTTGAGGAATCAAGAGCAAAAGAGATGACATAAAACTGAGGGCGATAGTTGGACTTTGAAGAACAGAAGCAAGATACCAATATTGAAATAAAAACAGCAGATACCAATATTGAAACAAAAACAACAAACCCTAAAATAGAATAAAAAAAATTGGTTACTTCCAACAACAAAAAAAATTAATTGTAATAAATGGTTGTCATAATATTCTGTGATTGGAATTAAAAATAGAGAAACAAATACAATAAGTAACTACAAATAAAAATACAACAGATAACTACCAAGTAATTCACATGAAAAAGAGCTAGAGATTTTGACTGCCTGTGAGCTCAAACTGGGAAACCATACAATTGTAAGATTGCATAATTCTATTATCTCCCATATTAGAAATCTGTAACTCAGAGAGGATTTGACTGTGATCATATAATTAACAAATGGTAGAAACAAGAAACAAATCTTGCCTTCTGATTGGGCTGTCAATAGAATATAAAAGGTTTCTGAACAGAACACACTAGACGAGGCTGACTTCATTGCACATTGTTCTAAAAAAGAAGTCTGTTTGTTTCTATGGTCACAGAACTTAATTTTGCTCCCTGCCTCCTGCTACATTCTGCACTGAATAGTTTTAGTTGGAAGACATTAATTTCAGGGTGGTAGCTTTGTCACAATGGAAAGTTTTAGGAATTACCCGACCCCCCCCAAAAAAAAATAAATTAGATGCACAGCTAATTGATCTGCCTTGGGTGTACAAACACAGAAAGATATCTTTTTGGGTAAGCATCAGCTTGGGGAAAGAAAGCTGGCCTTGTTACAGCTTTCTGTGAGATGGGAGATGAAATCATTTTGGAAAGAAAAAATATTCCTGGTGGGATTATTTTTTCTTTTAATTGATGGAGAAAAGAAACAGAGACATTTCCATCTGACAAGATGTAGATCAATCAGTATAAAAGTATTTACAGAGTACCTACTTTAGGCTTTTCCTTATGTATTGTGAGGGGAAAAAAGCAAAAGACATGATTCCTGGCCCTAAGTACAGTGTTTGTTCATGAGGGGAGAGAGACCAACTCATAAAAAACAGGACAGTACATAATTAAGTACTAAATTGGATACTAATTTTAGAGCTGAATTAACTCAGAGGAGGAGGAAAATCCATTGTTGAAGTGAAATAAACACTGGAACTGGGAAGGGGACAAGCATTAAAACATTTACTGTGTACTATGCATTGTACTGAAAACTCATAAATGTTACCTCATTTGATCCTCACATCTCTGTAAGGTAAATGATTTAAAATGATTTATACAAGATGTGTCAGTAAGGGAATGCAAAGGACCAACTTCAAAACACAAATTATATAGACCCTAACACAAAAGCCATACACATACCTTTTCTCCCATTGTCTGGAGAAGTCCAGGTTTACACCCTAAATACACAAATCTATCCCAGAAACAAAAGAATACTTGTAAATAACAAACTCTTTACCCATTAAGTACTTAAATGCTAATTAAGAGGGGGCAGAAGGGGAATGTATTTTTTCTTAGATAATCAAATACCTGTGACTTTATGCTACTGTACAACTCTTTATTGCAAAGTCTCAAATTACAATTAGGGCATAGGAGGAAGCCACATCCTTATGAGAGATCTTTACTCAGTTTAGCCCATTTAATCCCTCCTCTTATTCATCAACTTTGTTGTTCAGTCTTTATCATTCTGACCAGTAATGTCTATACTATCTTTGTGATAAGCTGTTTCACAGAAGGGAGGTAGACCGGGATAGTACGACTCCATTTAAAGCTATTAGCAGGAACCAAAGAGCTCGTTTCCACCAGCTTCTTCTTAACTAAAGCCATCAAGAGGTAAATGGAGAATACTAGGTCTGGAATGAGATGTGGGCCAATTTCCTGATGTCTTGGGTCACTTCCTTCATTACCTGTCCATTATTATCAACCTATAAATTAGTCTAATACCATTCTATGCTGGAGTATTGCTTCTCTAGTCTGAGTGGTATGATCTGCTAACAAATCTAGTGTCTTTGTTGTCTGGTTAGTAATTATTTCTACTCTGGTCTGAAATTTATAATAAGCTTATTCAGTACACAAATTTGGGTTCTGTACCCCCAGTTACCATCTGGAGGCCATCCATCATCCCAACCATTTGTGTATGTAGTAATTGGAGTAGGTAACCTTTGACAAATAAAATTGCTCACAAAAGTCAGCAACAAAAATGCTAAAAGAAAAGACAAATCATAAACTTTCTATACATATTCTCAATAACAAATGATTTCTATACATATTCTCAATAATAAATTACTTAAATAGTTCCATTTTAGAAAAAGAAATAGAACAAGCTATCAACTCCCTAAGAAAAAATCCTCAGGACCAGATGTATTTACATGTGAATTCTGCCAAACATTTAAAGAACAACTAACTCTAATAAAAGGAGTACTCCTACCAAATTTGGTTCATGATACAGACATGTTACTGATACCCAAACCAGGTAAGGCAATAACAGAGAAAGAAAATTATAGGTCTATCTTCCTAATGAATATTGATGCAAAAATCTTATAATCATATGTTTTTTGTTAATTTGATTATTGGTACAACCAATTATGCTAATAGTTTTCCTAATATTGAACCAGTCCTGCATTCCTGGTATAAATCCTACTTGGTTGTGGTATATTACACTAGGGAGGATTTTCTGTAATCTCTTTGCTAATATTTTAATGATAACTTGGGTTCTTCATTATTTACTCTAATTAATCTACTTTACTTTAATCTCTTTTTCTTCTGTTATCGCCAAAGCTAACATTTCTAATATAATATTGAATAGCAATGGTGATATTTGGGTAACCCTGTTTCATCCCTGACCTTATTGGGAATGGTTCCAGTTTATCCCCTACATATGATGCTTGTTAATGGTTTTAAATAGCTGCTACTGATTATTATAAGGAAAAGCCCATTTATTCCTATATTCTCTAGTGTTTTTAAAAGGAATGGGTGCTGAGACTATATGCCAATCAATTCTAATATATGTGGCTCTGTTCAACAATGAGGAGATTCAAACCAGTTCCACTTGTTCAGTGATGAAGAGAGCCATCTACACCCATAGAGATGACTATGGGAACTGAGTGTGGTTAACAATATAGCATTCTCTCTCTGTTGTTATTTGCTTGCATTTTGTTTTCTTTCTCAGTTTTTCTTTGTTCCTTCCTGATCTGATTTTTCTGTGCAGCAAGATAGCTGTATAAATATGTATACATATATTGGATTTAACATGTATTTCAACATATTTTAACTCAATAGGTTTTTTTTTTTTGTTTTTCCTCACCTGAAGCATAATAGATTCTGCTCCACCCTTTTACCTTTCCTTAGTATGTATCAATCTGTTTTAAATGTGTTTCTTGCTAAAAATAAATAAATAAATAAATAAATAATGAACCTATTGTAGGATGCTGGCTTTTAATTCAGTCTGCTATCCACTTATATTTTATAGGAGAATTCACCCCATTCACATTTACAGTTAAAACTACTAATTCTGTATTTCTTGCCTTATTAACCCCAAATTTATCTCTGTCTTATTAATCCCAAATTATACTTTTCTCTTTCCCAATTTCCCTCCTTCCCAGTATTTTACTTATGAGCACTACTGCCTCAAGGAGTCCTTCCTTTTAGAGACCCTCCTCCCTTTTTATACCTTTCCTGTAATTTTTCTGTCTTCCCTTTTATTTAGCCTATCCTTTCTCTTTTCCCCTTTCCCCTCCCATTTTTCTATAAAGTGAGAGAAGCTTCTTGGTAAAACCAAATATATCTAATATTCTTTCTTTGGGCCAAATCTGATGAAAGTAAGATTCACACAATATTCATCACCCTCGCTTCTTTTCCTCAATTACAATGGGTTTTCTTTGCCTCTTCCTGAGATATACTTTCTCTCATTGTATTTCCACTTTCCCCCCCCTTTTTTTCTGGTACAATCCCCTTTCCACTTCTAGTTTCTTTTTTATATTATAACCATAAAATCGGATTATATTTGCACTCTCTATGTATACCCATAAGAGAGAGACAGTTCTCAAGAGTTTTTTTTTTTTTTTTTTTTTTTTTTATCTTTTTATGCTTCTCTAGTTCTATATTTGGAAGTCAATTTTTTTATTTAGATCTGCTCTTTTCATGAAAAATAAATGGAATTCACCAGTGTCATTGAATGTCCATCTTTTTCCCTAAAAGAAAATGCTCATTTTAGCAGAGTAATTTATTCTGCATTTCAAGTTTCTTCACCTTTTGGAATATCAGATTCCAGGCCCTTTGATCCTTTAAAGTAGAAGCTGCTAGGTCCTGAGTAATCCTTATTGTGGCTCCTCATTATTTCCATTTTTTCTTTCTGGATGCTTTCAATATTTTTTCCTTGGTCTGATAGTCCTGAAATTTAGCCATGACATTCCTTGGAGTTTTAATTTCTTTCAATGGTTATTTTACCTTCTGGGTCTGTGACATATAGGCATTTTTCTTTGATGTTTTCCTGGAAAATAGTGTCTAAGCTCTTTTTTCATCATGGTTTTCAGGGAGTGAAATAATCCCTAGATTGTCTCTTCTAGATATGTTTTCCAGATCATTTGTTTTCCCAAGTAGGTATTTTACTTTTTTTCAATTTTTGAATTTTTTTTTTTTTTTGGTTTTGCTTGACTATCTTATCTCATCAGTTTATTCATTTCCATTTTTTCAGTTCTGAATTTTAGTGAATTATTTTCTTCATTTACTTTTTTGACTTCTTTTTGTATTTGTCCAAAATTTTAAATGAGTTGTTTTGTTCTATGATTTTTTTTTCCTTTTCACAAATTCTATTTTAAGTAGTTATTTTCTTTTTCCATTTTACAAATTCTGTTTTTTTAAGGAATTATTTTCTTTTTCTGTTTCACAAAATCTGTTTTTATGGGAGTTATTTTCTTTTTCCACTTTGATCAAATCTATCCTTTAATGAGTTACATGCCTTTTCCAAACCCTCTTGCAAAACTTTCATTTCCTTCCCCCATTTTTCTTCTAGCTCTCTTTAGAGATCCTTTTAAATTTTTTCTAGGAGAGTCTTGTGTAGTGTGGACCAGGTTATAGCACCTTTTGGGGCTTCATTTGGATTCAATCTGCCTTTAGTTTCCTCAGGCTTTGAAGTCTGTGCTTCTCTTTCACCATAAAAACTATCTATGGTCAGAGTTCTCTTTACTTTTTTACTCATTTTTTAAAAAATGTTAAGATCTGCTTTAATGGCAGGGGAGGTAGCTTCCTCTACAAGCAGTGGCTTCTTCTATAAGTGAGCAAGGCTGCACTGGGTCAGTTCTGACTCACACCTAGTGCTGAATGGGTGTGCCAGGTCCCATGAGATTGTGGCATTTTCGGGTTCAGTTTTTACCTTTTGTGTTTGTATTGGATATCTTATAACTTCTCTGCTAATCTGTTGGCTTGCCACCAAGGCAGAGTGGCCAACACTGCTATAGATTCCTCCCTGTAGATTCTCCACCCCAGGAGTCCGGATTGCCCCAGGATTCTGTGCTGTCTGCATGCTGGCATCTGTGCTTGACCTGCTTGTGCTTGGCTGTCTTCCTCCCATTTCCAATTGAAACAGACTTTTTCTTGTGATCTTAGAAATTATCTTCTGCTGGTCATTTGTTGCACTCCCAATATTTGTGGGTTCTACCAGTCTAAGCTAATTCAAAGGCTGGATTTGCTAATTTGTCTAAGGGTTGTTGAAAAAGGTCAGAAAGAAACATGTGTCCTCTCCGCCATCTTGACTCCCCTCTCTTCTTTCCTCAATGACCAATAAATCATCATCATATTGTTAGATCTGGGTACCTGGGGAAGCTCTAAATTTCTCCCAAATAGTTTCTAGTACTTGACCAAACAGATATGGGGATTCTGTATATCAATGGAGCAGAATACACCACTTATACTGGTGTTTTTTTCCAGTGTTTTAGTCTTCTCATTCAAAGCTAAATAGATCCCTGCTTTCAGGATACAGTAGACAATCCAAAAAGGTATCTTTTAAGTTTAGAACACTAAATCACTTAATGGTATCAAAAATTCTTTCCCATTTTCATATATGGATATATAGGGAAAAAAGTGGAGGACTACTTTATTAATTTCACTCAAATTCTGCACCAACTGCATATCCTTTGATCCAGTATTGTTACTACTGGGCTTATATCCCAAAAAAGATACTAAAGAAGAGAAAAGGGACCCATATGTGCCAAAATGTTCATGGCAGCCCTTTTTGTAATGGCTAGAAACTGGAAAATGAATGGATGCCCATCAATTAAAGAATGGTTGGGTAAATTGTGGTATATGAATGTTATGGAATGTTATTGCTCTGTAAGAAATGACCAGCAGGATGAATACGGAGAGGCTTGGAGAGATTTACATGAACTGAAGCTGAATGAAATGAGCAGAACCAGGAGATCATTATATACTTCAACAAAAATACTGAATGAGGATGTATTCTGATGGAAGTGGATTTCTTTGACAAAGAGAAGGTCTAATTCAGTTCCAATTAAACAATAATGGACAGAAGCAGCTACATCCAGAAAAGGAACACTGGGAAATGAATGTGGACTACTTACATTTTTGTTTTTCTTCCCAGGTTATTTTCACCTTCTGGATCCAATTCTTCCTGTGCAACAAGAGAACTGTATGGTTCTGCATACATATATTGTATCATAACATGTTTAACATGTATAAGACTGCCTGCCATCTATTAGAAGAGGTGGAAGGAGGGAAGGGAAAAGTTGGAACAGAAATGAGTGCAAGGGATTGTAAAAAAAAAAAAATTACCCATTATTCTGTCAATAAAAAGTTATTTATTTATTTATTTATTTATTTATTTTTAATTTAAATTTTATTTTATTTAATAATAACTTTGTATTAACAGAATCCATGCCAGGGTAATTTTTTACAACATTATCCCTTGCACTCACTTATGTTTCGTTTTTTCCCCTCCCTCCCTCCACCCCCCCCAAGATGACAAGCAGTTCTATATATGTTAAATATGTTGCAGTATATCCTAGATACAATACATATTTGCAGAACCAAACAGTTCTCCTGTTGCACAGGGAGAATTGGATTCAGAAGGTAAAAATAACTCGGGAAGAAAATAAAAAATGCAAATAGTTCACATTCGTTTCCCAGTGTTCCTTCTCTGGGTGTAGCTGTCTCTGTCCATCATTTATCCATTGAACTCAGTTAGGTCTCTTTGTCATAGAAATCCACTTCCATCAGAATATATCCTCATACAATATCGTTGTCGAAGTGTATAATGATTTCCTGGTTCTGCTCATCTCACTTAGCATCAGTCCATGTAGGTCTCTCCAAGCCTCTCTGTATTCATCCTGCTGGTCATTCCTTACAGAGCAATAATATTCCATAACATTCATATACCACAATTTACCCAGCCATTCTCCAATTGATGGGCATCCATTCATTTTCCAGTTTCTAGCCACTACAAACAGGGCTGCTACAAACATTTTGGCACATACAGGTCCCTTTCCCTTCTTTAGTATTTCTTTGGGATATAAGCCCAATAGAAACACTGCTGGATCTAAGGGTATGCACAGTTTGATAACTTTTTGGGCATAATTCCAGATTGCTCTCCAGAATGGTTGGATTCATTCACAACTCCACCAATAATGCATCAGTGTCCCCGTTTTCCCACATCCCCTCCAACATTCATCATTATTTTTTCCTGTCATCTTAACCAATCTGAGAGGTGTGTAGTGATATCTCAGAGTTGTCTTAATTTGCATTTCTCTGATCAATAGTGATTTGAAACATTCTTTCATGTGAGTGGTAATAGTTTCAATTTCATCATCTGAAAATTGTCTGTTCATATCCTTTGACCATTTATCAATTGGAGAATGGCTTGATTTTTTATAAATTTGAGTCAGTTCTCTATATATTTTGGAAATGAGGCCTTTATCAGAACCTTTAATTGTAAAGATGTTTTCCCAGTTTGTTGCTTCCCTACTAATCTTGTTTGCATTCGTTCTGTTTGTACAAAGGCTTTTTAATTTGATATAATCAAAATTTTCTATTTTGTGATCAGTAATGGTCTCTAGTTCATCTTTGGTCACAAATTTCTTTCTCCTCCACAAGTCTGAGAGATAAACTATCCTATGTTCCTCTAATTTATTTATAATCTCGTTCTTTATGCCTAGGTCATGGACCCATTTTGATCTTATCTTGGTATATCGTGTTAAGTGTGGGTCCTTGCCTAATTTCTGCCATACTAATTTCCAGTTATCCCAGCAGTTTTTATCAAATAATGAAATCTTATCCCAAAAGTTAGAATCTTTGGGTTTGTCAAACACTAGATTGCTATAGTTGACTACTCTGTCTTGTGAACCTAACCTTTTCCACTGATCAACTAATCTATTTCTTAGCCAATACCAAATGGTTTTGGTGACTGCTGCTTTATAATATAATTTTAAATCTGGTACAGCTAGACCACCTGCATTTGATTTTTTTTCATTAATTCCCTTGAGATTCTCGACTTTTTATTGTTCCATATGAATTTTGTTGTTATTTTTTCTAAATCATTAAAATATTTTCTTGGAAGTCTGATTGGTATAGCACTAAATAAATAGATTAGTTTAGGGAGTATTGTCACCTTTATTATATTCGCTCGGCCTATCCAAGAGCACTTAATATTTTTCCAATTATTTAAGTCTGACTTTATTTGTGTGGAAACTTTTTTGTAATTTTGCTCAAATAATTCCTGATTTTCCTTCGGTAGGTAGATTCCCAAATATTTTATGCTATCAACAGTTATTTTGAATGGAATTTCTCTTTGTGTCTCTTGCTCTTGGATTTTGTTGGTGGTGTATAAAAATGCTGAGGATTTGTGGGGATTTATTTTGTATCCTGCTACTTTGCTAAAATTATGAATTATTTCTAATAGCTTTTTAGTAGAATCTCTGGGGTTCTCTAGGTATACCATCATATCATCTGCAAAGAGTGATAGTTTGGTTTCCTCATTGTCTACTCTAATTCCTTTAATCTCTTTCTCGACTCTTATTGCAGAGGCTAGTATTTCTAATACAATATTGAATAAAATGGTGATAGTGGGCAACCTTGCTTCACTCCAGATCTTACTGGGAAAGGTTCCAGTTTTTCCCCATTGCATATGATGCTTACTGAAGGTTTTAAATATATGCTCCTGACTATTTTAAGGAAAAGTCCTTTTATTCCTATGCTCTCAAGTGTTTTTATTAGGAATGGCTGTTGGATTTTATCAAATGCTTTTTCTGCATCTATTGAGATGATCATATGGTTTTTGTTTGGTTGGTTATTGATATAGTCAATTATGTTAATAGTTTTCCTAATATTGAACCAGCCCTGCATTCCTGTATAAATCCTACTTGGTCATAGTGTATTATCCTGGGGATGATTTTCTGTAATCTTTTTGCTAATATTTTATTTAAGATTTTAGCATCAATATTCATTAGGGAGATTGGTCTATAATTTTCTTTCTCTGTTTTCAGCCTACCTGGTTTAGGTATCAGTACCATGTCTGTGTCATAAAAGGAGTTTGGTAGGACTCCTTCAATCCCTACTTTTTCAAATAGTTTATTTAGCATTGGAGTTAATTGATCTTTAAATGTTTGATAGAATTCAGATGTAAATCCATCTGGTCCTGGGGATTTTTTCTTAGGGAGTTGATTGATAGTTTGTTCTATTTCTTTTTCTGAGATGGGAGTGCTTAGGATATTTACTTCCTCCTCTGTTAGTTTAGGCAAGCTATATTTTTGGAGGTATTCTTCTATTACATTTAAGTTGTCAAATTTATTGGCGTAAAGTTGGGCAAAGTAGCTCCTAATTATTGCTCTAATTTCCTCTTCGTTAGTGGCGAGTTCTCCCTTTTCATTTTTAAGACTAACAATTTGATTTTCCTCTTTCCTTTTTTTAATCAGATTTACTAAGGGTTTGTCTATTTTGTTGGTTTTTTTCATAGAACCAACTCTTAGTTTTATTAATTAATTCAATAGTTTTTTTACTTTCAATTTTATTGATCTCTCCTTTTATTTTTAGAATTTCAAGTTTAGTGTTTGACTGGGGGTTTTTAATTTGTTCCTTTTCTAGCATTTTTAGTTGCAAGCCCAATTCGTTGACCTTCTCTTTCTCTATTTTATACAAATAGGCCTCTGGAGATATGAGATTTCCCCTTATTACCACTTTGGCTGCATCCCATACATTTTGGTATGATGTCTCATTATTATCGTTTTCTTGGATGAAGTTATTAATTATGTCTATAATTTGCTGTTTCACCCAATCATTCTTTAGTATGAGATTATTTAGTTTCCAATTATTTTTTGGTCTACTTTCCCCTGGCTTTTTATTGAATGTAATTTTCAATGCATTGTGGTCTGAAAAGGATGCATTCACTATTTCTGCCTTACTGCATTTGAGTTTGAGGTTTTTATGTCCTAATATATGGTCAATTTTTGTATAAGTTCCATGAACTGCTGAAAAGAAGGTATATTCCTTTCTGTCCCCATTACATTTTCTCCAGAGATCTATCATATTTAATTTTTCTAGTATTCTATTTATCTCTTTGACTTCTTTCTTGTTTATTTTGTGGTTTGATTTATCTAATTCTGAGAGTGCAAGGTTGAGATCTCCCACTATTATAGTTTTGCTGTCTCTTTCTTCTTGCAGCTCTCTTAATTTCTCTTTTAAGAATTTAGATGCTATACCACTTGGTGCATATACATTTTAATATAGATACTGCTTCATTATTCATTCTACCCTTTAGCAAGATATAGTGCCCTTCCTTATCTCTTTTGATTAGATCAATTTTTGCTTTAGCTTGATCTGAGATCAGGATGGCTACCCCCGCTTTTTTGACTTCACCTGAAGCATAATAGATTTTGCTCCAACCTTTTACCTTTAACCTGCATGTATCTCCCCGCTTCAGGTGTGTTTCCTGTAAACAACATATTGTAGGATTCTGGCTTTTAATCCATTCTGCTAACCGCTTCCTCTTTGTGGAGGAGTTTACCCCGTTCACATTTATGGTTAAAATGACCAATTCTGTATTACTTGCCATCTTGTTAACCCCGGTTTCTACTTTTCTCCCTTCTTACCCCCTTCCCCCCCTTCCCAGTATTAAGCTTGTGAGCACCACTTGCTTCTCACAGCCCTCCCTTTTTTAGTACCCCCCCCTTAGAGTTCCTCCCCTTATCTTACCCCTTTCCCTCCCAGTTACCATATTCCCTTTCACTTAGCTTATTCCTTCCCTTTTCACTTTTCCCTTCTCACTTTTCAATGAGGTGGGAGAAGTTTCACCATAGATTGAATATGTCTAAAATTTTTCTCTTAAAGCCAATTCTGAACGCAGTAAAATACTCATTATATTCATCCCTCTCCATTCTTTCTCTCAGATATAATAGGTTTCTTATGCCTCTTCATGAAATGTAGTACCCCCACTTTCCCCTTTTTCTGGTACAATGTCCTTTCCACATCTAGTTTCTAGAACAAGGTATGTCTGTATTCTTTATACATCTTTATAGCCGAAATATAGTTCCCAAGATTAATCTTTACCTTTTTAGATTTCTCTTGAGTTCTGTACTTATAGATCAAATTTTTTGTTAAGTTCTGGCTTTTTCATCAAAAATAGGTGAAATTCGCTTACTTCGTTGAATGTCCATCTTCTTCCCTGGAAAAAGATGCTCATTCTCGCTGGGTAAGTTATTTTTGGTTGCATCCCAAGTTCCTTAGCCTTTCGGAATATCATATTCCAGGCCCTTCGATCTTTTAGTGTAGATGCTGTCAGATCCTGGGTGATCCTAATTGTGGCTCCTCGATACTTGAATTTGGTTTTTCTAGCTGCTTGCAGTATTTTTTCCTTCGTCTGAGGGTTTTGGCATTTGGCCACTATATTTCTTGGTGTTTTGATTTTAGGGGATCGATGAATTCTTTCAATGTCTATTTTACCCTCTGTTTCTATGACTTCTGGGCAGTTCTCTTTGATAATTTCCTGGAAAATAGTGTCCAGGCTCTTTTTTTCATCATACTTTTCTGGGAGTCCGATGATTCTCAAGTTGTCTCTCCTGGATCTGTTTTCCAGGTCTGTTGTCTTCCCCAGAAGGTATTTCACATTCTTTTCCATTGTTTGATTTTTTTGGATTTGCTTGACTGATTTTTCTTGTCTCCTCGAGTCATTCAATTCCATTTGTTCGACCCTGATTTTCAGTGAAGTATTTTCTTCACTCACTTTTTTAAGATCTTTTTCTAATGTTCTGTGGAATTTTTTTCCATTTCGCCAATTTTGTTTTTTAGAGAGCTATTTTCTGTTTCTAGTTCACCAATCCTATTTTTCAAGGATTTGGTTTCTTTATCCACTCTCTCTTTAACTGACTTCTCCAGGCTCCTTTGCCAAGCCTCCCTTTCCTTTTCCCAAGCCTCCTTCTCCTTTTGCCAAGCCTCACTCTGCTTTTCCCATTTTTCTTCTAGCTCTCTTGTGAGAGCCTTTTTAATTTCCTCCATGAGATTCATCTGTGCTGAGGAACATATGATCTCCTCCTTTGGGGATTCACCTGGGGACTGTTTGTTTTTAGTCTCCTCAGGATTTGGAGTCTGCTCTTTATCTGTATAGAAGCTGTCAAGGGTTAGTCTTTTTCAGTTTCTTACTCATTCTGTCTAATAATCAAAGACAAACTAGCCAAGAAACAGAAGAAAAAAAACCCTTGAATGGAGCTGCTTTCTTTGGGGGAGGGACAGAGTAACAGTGAGGCACTAGCAGGACTGTGCTGAGCCTGTGCTCTAAGATCCGAGAGAGTGCTGAGACACTGTGGGGGAGGGGTGGCCAGGTCCCGAGAGACTCCAGCTGTTTGGGGTTGTATTCTTCATCCTTGGTGTTTTTAGCTTCTCTGCTGGGCTGCTGACTTGCTGCTGGAGCAAAGTATCCAGTCCTGTAGTGAAGCTCTCCCTGCAGAGACGGCTGCGATCACGCCCCATCCCCTCTCTGCTCTGCTTGGCTCAGAGCCGCTTTCTGTGCTCTCGTTGTCGCTGCTGCCCGCAGGCTGCTTCCGATCTAATAACCATCCCAGCCCTCGCGCAAAAACAGACCTTTCCTGACGAGTCTCAAGGATGGTTTCTCTTGGTAACTAGTTGTATGTTTTTTTTCAGTTGAGCATTAATTCAGAGGCATGAAATGAAATGGATAGTGAGAGAAAAACGTGGAGGTTACACAGCAGTGTGCTTCCTCTCCGCCATCTTGGCCGGAACAATAAAAAGTTATTTAAAAAAACATTCTGCACCAACTTATAAGATCCATCTCTCCTCTTAAGTGTTAAGTATTAA
The DNA here is from genome assembly GCF_016432865.1 of Antechinus flavipes. Classification (NCBI taxonomy): domain Eukaryota; kingdom Metazoa; phylum Chordata; class Mammalia; order Dasyuromorphia; family Dasyuridae; genus Antechinus; species Antechinus flavipes. The sequence continues at coordinate 129,479,890 of NC_067399.1, read as the reverse complement.
AGAGAGATATACAGAGTTCTAGTAATCCATCTATCACCAATCCTTGGATTACTATTGTATTTTTTCCCTCCAAAGGAATGGGATATTGTTTGACTCTGATCACCATGTTAGGATCATTGAGTCTGATTCTTATTGGGGTTACATTTACTTGGGTTCTATTATGCGGCAAGCCCAAACCTTAGGACTGTTTTCTTCCTACTCTCTCAATAACAATATTATTCTGATTGGTATAATTTGAGTCTCCTCTGGCATCAATTGGATAAACAATTTGGTAATCAAATCTCTTCCTAAAAAATTTATGCACACCTCCAGGACTAGTAGGCATTTCCCCAAGGTCAGGACCCTAGGACATCTTAGTTCCTAAACCACAGTAAGAAATACAATAAAATTTTCAGCTTTTACTCCTGAAATTAAGAGAGTTTCTCTAGACAATCTGGATCCCTAAGGCTATTGAGTTACAGAAGACCTAGTGGCCCGGGTATCTATCAAGAAAAAATGAATACCATCCTTAAATTTATAAAGGGCTCTGGGTGGGTTCTGTCATTGAACCCCTAACAATTTTTCTCCTTTTCTATGATGAATTAGATCTTTTGTTCCCTCTTCTCCTGTGGGCAATCACTCCTCATATGTCCTTCGGAGTCTATACCTGAAACAAGTTAGTAGGATCCATGCTGGGCAGTCCAGTCCCCTTCTTTTTTCTGAATCTCCTCTTTGCTGGGATTCAGGCAAAAAAGTCCTCCTTTCCCTGCCTCTACCAAGTTGCCTTTGATTTTTCATTATAGACTTAGCAACTGTTTGTACTTTCCGAAGCATAACTTTAGTCTTCTCTTTGTGTTGTTTGAAGGATGATAACATAATTTCTCTTTCTTTCTTCTCCTCAGTCCCTCTAGCTATATATAACTTCTGGGCCCTTTCTAATAATTCATCCAAGGGTTTGGTCTGCAACTTCTCTTGCTTCTGGGGCTTTTTTGTTTTCATCTGGCCATGAATTGTTGACAAAGTATACTTGAAACAGATTACATTGTAGCATCATTTTCTCCTAACCCTGAATACTTCCTTGTATATTTCTGAGTCGATTTTAAAAAGGCTGAAGGGGTCTCTTCCTTTTCTTGCTTAATTTCTGTTACTTTATTCATATTTTGACTTCAAGGGACGACATTCCCAATACCTTAAACAATTATCTGTCTTAGGTACTTCATAGTTTCTCTATGAGTAGATTTTTATAATCCCAATTGGGATCCAGAAGGGGGAATTTTTGTTCTCCCGTGGGTCTTCCCCATCCAACTGGATGGGTATTATCCCAGATCTGCATTGCAGTTCTTCTAATCTGCCACTGCTCTTCTCCAATGAAGAGGATCCCTCAAACTCCTAGATGTCAGGATCCAGGAATTGGTCAAACTGTTCCACTAATCCAGATAGATCTTTTAAGATGACCTTCATTTCTTCTTTTTTTTTTTTAAGTTTCTCATCTCCATGCTACTCTGGGGATTATTTATAAATCTAATGCCTCCATGGGTGAATGGGACCTCTCTAACTGGGAACAAGCTAGTCTTGTGTGGAGAGCAGAAAGTTTTGTTGATTTTTTAATATTTGCTTAATTTTATTCTGAAGAGGGCCTTGAGGAGAAGAAATAGTTAATGATTCTAAATCAATTGAGCTCCCTACTTTAGCTACTTCCTGGGCGGAGGCAAGGAAAGAAGTTCTGCAGCTGAAGGCTAGCTGTGAGGCATAGGGTAAAAGCAGTAACAAGAGGGGATCCCAAAATAGGATTTCTCTGACTCCTCTTCTTCCTCCTTCAAAACAGATTGTCCCCCAGTCGGCAACCACAAGGCTGCATGTTGATTCTCCTTGGAATTAATAGGCTTCTTGGAATTTATATAGAGAGTCAATTTTTGGCACCCCCAGACCTTGGGAGATCTGTATTTTGGCAAGAAAACATTTCCTCTGAGTGGCATGCCTGCCCAAACAAAACAACAGTATTTAATCATTTTCCTTTTGTCCTTCCCTGTACATTTTAGTACTTTATCCCATTTCTTAAGCCTATTTCCCAAAGGGAAATGTCCTCCCTCAGAATACTAACTAGGTTTTCAGAGCCAGCTACCTTAGATTGTGGCTTTCCCATGGTTCACAGTATCTTATCCTTTTTGATGGAGAACTCACCCCATCTTACCAAAGGGAAATGAGAGTACTTTTATGGACTTTAACCACTTAAAGTCTCTACCAATTTCAGTCACCCATGTAGTTTATTCAATCTTACGAAAGAGACAATAATTTTACAGACCCTAACTATTTAAAGTTTCTATCACTGGTTCACCAGTTTCATCCACCTGGATTGTGAACAACTCACATGACCAATTCCAAACTTGTTTTGCTGGCTTGCTTCCTGAGCCAAATTAATCTTTGCTAGTCTGATCCAGAATCTCCTTTCATGTCTGCTTTCAACAAGTGTCTCTCTTCAGGAAATTACCCAATTGGAGTGAAATTTCCTGAGCTGAGTCAAAGGAGCATTGGAGAACTCTGAGGGTTCCTGCCCAATGGTTCAGTACTGCAGAGACTCTTTATGAACAGAAAATATCCTGGATGATCCCCCAAAACTATATGGAACAGCTAAAACCTCAATCCAAATTAAAATCAGAGATTCTTAAGGTAGAAAAGCAAAAAGGATTAACTATTATCTTGCAAGAAAAGGCACACCTAACAGACAAGGTATCATCAGTGAAGGTGTACAAAGCGCAAACTGCAAAACACATGATTATATATTTCCTATATAGAGAGAGATTATATTCTCCCTAATGCAGAACCTCCCCCCAATCTTTTCTCCCATTATCTGGGGGAGTCCAGGTTTACACTCCAAAATCAGAAATCTATCCTAGAAACTAAAGAATACTGGTAAATAGCAAACACTATCCATTTAGTATTTAAATGCTAATTAAAAGGCAAGGGGAAGCTGGAGGGAAATATATATTTATCTAAGATATTGAATACCCATGGCTTTTAGCTATAGCACAACTTGTTTTTGCAAAGTCTCAGGTCACAATTCGAGCATAGTTTAAAGACACATTCTTATGAGAGGTCTTCACTCAGTTTATTCATTAAGTGACTTGTTAAAAGTTAAACAACTGGATGTTCCTTTCTCTAGGCCCAGCATTCTATTCACTGTGCTTTAGACCTGGGCTTTAATTTTAAGATCTTTCTATATTCTATGACCTAGATCAAGTCATTTATCCTTAGAAATTCAGTTTCCTTATTTATCTATCTAAGAAATTTCAGGTTTCTGAGTTGTTCCAAATAATGTCTATCTCTTCCTAGCTATATTATGGCAAAAAGAAGAAAATGCCGGATTTGCTATGAAAAAACATTGGTTTGAATCTTTAATACATGCTACTTGTATGATCTTAGTCATTTTTTTCCTGAGTATTGTAAAATAACACTAGGAAGTCTTAAGTGTATCTGAGAACAAATTTGAACTCAGGTCCTCCTCACTTCAGGGCTGGTGTTCTATCCACCATGCCACCTAGCTGCCCTTAATAACTTTTTAAATAGACATTTTTTTTGTATGAATCATGTTGGGAGAGAAAAATCAAAACAAAAGGAGAAAACCACGAGAGAGAGAAAAAAAACTCAGAAAAATAGGAGTGTTGGAGGGGATGCGGGAAAACTGGGACACTAATGCATTGTTGGTGGAGTTGTGAACGAATCCAACCATTCTGGAGAGCAATCTGGAATTATGCCCAAAAAATTATCAAATTGTGCATACCCTTTGATCCAGCAGTGTTTCTATTGGGCTTATATCCCAAAGAAATACTAAAGAAGGGAAAGGGACCTGTATGTGCCAAAATGTTTGTAGCAGCCCTGTTTGTAGTGGCTAGAAACTGGAAAATGAATGGGTGCCCATCAATTGGAAAATGGCTGGGTAAATTGTGGTATATGAATGTTATGGAATATTATTGTTCTGTAAGAAATGACCAGCAGGATGAATACAGAGAGGACTGGCGAGACTTACATGAACTGATGCTAAGTGAAATGAGCAGAACCAGGAGATCATTATACACTTCGACAACGATATTGTATGAGGACATATTTTGATGGAAGTGGATTTCTTTGACAAAGAGACCTGAGTTTCAATTGATAAATGACGGACAAAAGCAGCTAAACCCAAAGAAAGAACACTGGGAAACGAATGTAAACTATCTGTATTTTTGTTTTTCTTCCCGGATTATTTATACCTTCTGAATCCAATTCTCCCTACACAACAAGAGAACTGTTCGGTTCTGCAAACATATATTGTATCTAGGATATACTGCAACATATCCAACATATAAAGGACTGCTTGCCATCTAGGGGAGGGGGTGGAGGGAGGGAGGGGAAAAAAAAATCGGAACAGAAACGAGTGTCAATATAATATAATTATTAAATAAAAAATTTAAAAAAAAAAAGACAGAAAACGGTGTGTGCACATGTGAAAAAAAAAAAATAGGAGTGAACATAGCATGAGTTGATTTACATTTAATCTCCATGTTCTCTTTCTGAATGCAGATGGCATTTTCTATCCAAAGTTTATTGGGATTTCCTTGGATCACTGAACCACTGAGAAGAATTAAATCTTTCTTAATTGATTACTGCACATTCTTGCTGTTATTGTGTACAATGTATTCCTGGTTCTTCCTGTTTCACTTAGTATCAGTTCTTTCCAGGCCTTTGTAAAGTCAGCTTGTTCATCATTTTTTATAGAACAAGAATACTCCAATACTTTCATATACCACAACTTGCTCAGCCTAAATTCCCCAACTGATGAGCATCTATTCATTTTCAAATTCTTTATGACCACAAAAAGAGCTGCTAAAAACACTTTGGCACATGTAGGACCTTTTCCCTCTTTTGTGATTTCCTAAGGATACAAACCCAGCAATGGCACTACTGGATCAAAGGGTATGCACAGTTTAATAATCCTTTGGTCATAGTTCCAAATTGCTCTTCAGAATAATTGGATCATTTAACAATTTCACCAACAATGCATTAGTGTCCTAGTTTTCCCATATTCCCTCCAACATTTATCATTATCTTTTGCTGACATTTTAGCCAATCTGGGAGATCATGAGGTAATATCTCAGAGCTGTTTTAATTTGCATTTCTCTACTCAATAGTGATTTAGAGTATTTTTTTCATATCACTATAGATGGTTTTAATTTAATCATCTGAAAATTGCTTGTTCATATCCTTTAACTATTTAACAATTAGGAAATGACCTGTATTCTTATAAATTTGGCACAGTTCTTTATGTATTTTAGAAATGAGACCTTTACTAAAATACTGGCTGTAAGAAAATTTTGCCGAATTTTGTACTTCCTTTTTAATCTTGTTTATATTGGTTTTGTTTGTGCAAACCCTTTTTAATTTAATGTAATCAAAGTTGTCCATTTTGTCTTTCATAATGTTCTCTAGTTCTTTGGTCATAAATTCCTCTTTTTTCCAAAGATCTGATAAGTAAATTATCCCTTCCTCTCCTAATTATGCTTATGCTTTTACTCTCTATGCCCAAATCATATACCCATTTTGACCTTATTTTGTTATGTGGTGTGAGATGCAGGCTTATGCTGAGTTTTTGACATATTATTTTCTAGTTTTCCCAGCACTTTTTGTGAAAGACTGAGTTCTTATCTCAGAAGCTGGAGTTTGGGGGTTTATCAAATATTAGATTACTATAGTAATTGATAATTGTGTCAGGTGTATCTAACTTATTCCACTGATCCAGTAGTCTATTTCTTAGACAATAACAAATGGTTTTCATAACTGATGCTTTATAATATAGTTTTAGATATGGTCCTGCTAAGTCACTATTTGTTTTTATTTTTTAAATTAATTTTCATGATATTGGCCTTTTTTCTTCCAGATGAATTTTGTTATTTTTTTTTTCTAGCTCCATAAAATAACTTTTGGCTGTTTGATTAGTATGGCACTGAAAAATTAGACCAATTTATGTAGAACCTTATCTTTATAATGCATCAGTAGAATTAAACAAAAAAGGTCATAGAATTTTCTGACAATTGGATTGAGGATAGGGGAGAGATTCTTAATTATGCTTTGGCTTCTCTCATATGTCACTTTACACCATAGTAAAAGTCTAAGGGATATCTAGGCAATGTGTATTTCTTCTTGTAATCAGAGGTAGTGAAGAGAAAACTGACAAAATTTAAAAGCAGCAAATTTTTATTTTTATTTTTAATTTTTTTCCTTTTCTTAAGAGAATGGTGGGAAAAGAAAAACATGAACTGACTGAGCTATTTCAGAAAAGTATGACTACTTCCATCAAAGCACACCATCCTACCAAGGCTTTCTTCTTCCCCTATTTTCCAGTTTCCTCTTCCACTTCTTCTAAGATCACACATTGACCTTGAAGACTTCTGGTCAAACCTTTGAATTTTCTTTTAGTTGCTCTTTGTTTAGCTGCAGCCTGGAGTCCAAAATGAATTTAAAATGTTTTTTCTTTACAGAAATAAGCTCAGCTAAAGAAAGAACTATTCTGTGATCTCAGGCTGTCTTCAATCACGAAAGGCCATAATGTGGCCATTTTAAAATAAATTCTATAAAAAATTTTAAAAAGGAAATCATCTCTCTGAAACTAATTTTAGCTCTCTAGGCAATGTTCTTTATTTTCCCTCTCTCAAAGGAATGATTTTTGGAACTATTTTTCTACAATATTTAATCTAATTTCAGGGAAAATCAAAAGACAATCCTCAGTGATCATTGCCTCACTATTAAATAATTGCTTGTAATGAGCTTAGTGACAATAGATCTCTGCCCTCAAATGACCCTCTCTAGAGAGGATACTTTTCCTACCCTTCTAACCACTTTTTTAGGCCTTCCTCCATATCTCTATGATCCTATAGATATAACATGTCTACCAGACCTATATTGCTCCCAAACCTAATGGGATAAGGATCAATCCATACCTTTTTTCAGTACTGAAGTATCTGCAGTTGAAAACTTACTGGCAGCATCCCACATTACTTTCACCCCTTCAGAGATTTTTGCTCTAGGCAAAAAATGATCTGTAGTTATAACTCCACCTTTTAGGGGAAGGAAATGGCACTGTGCTGTAGGGTAATGAACCTTGCTTTGGTATCAGAAGAATTGTATTACAGATTTGACTCACTTTTACTCCCTGTTGATATTAACTAAGTCATTTCCCTTTTCAGGACTGACTTTCTTCAACTGCAAACTTAGAGATCTAAGATAATATTTTTTTGTAGTTTAAACATCCTCTTATCTACAGGGACAAGAGCACTCTCTGTTTAGGGCTTTTTTTTCCCTTTGATTAGCTGACAAGAAAGCTGGTATGCTCATTATTGTAAGTCTGGATGAAACTGTCTATACTATTTATAGAAATTCAGTTCCTCTTAAAAGTCTCAAGGAGCTTTTTTTGTTAAAGGGAGGAGGTGGAATTCAGGCAATTGTAAAGTTTACCAGAGGGACTTCTCATCTCATTTTATAATTTTATAGAATCTGTTATTGAAAGCACAAATACCTAAACATTTCTATCAAGAGGCTTTGCCAAATTCCCACCAAGTATCCTGAACACTGCCAGAGGAGCTCTAGTTATTAGTCAGATTTTAATTTGTGCAAATCCATTAACAAAAATGTCTAATTAAAAAATCAATAGATACCAGTGATATTCACCAGGAAAATCTAATTGTGGGCTATTAGATTTTTTTCCCCCAACCATTAAATTAACTTGAGTACAACATGATGGACTCTACAGATACTTTAATTAGATGCATATGAAAAGAAATTTTGCTAAATTAAACAGAACTTCTATTTGCAACTATTTTGGGAAAAATAGCAGAAACAAATTTGTGTGAATCCCAAAAGACTAATATTTCAATTGTGAAGGCCTTGAATTCTGAGGCAGCCTTGGGAACCAAATCTATCCTAAGAATCTGTCTTAGGTCAGTGACTTGGTGCTGTTGTATTCTTTCTAAATTCATTTCTCTAAGAGACTTTCATAAAGATAATAGGCTCATAGGACCCCAAATTTAGAACCATAAGGCTTCTTAGAGGCACTTTAATACAACTTAATTATGAATTTTCATTACTAATCTAGAAACTTGTGACCCAAAGAAATTAAGTGACTTTACCAAGTTCATTCAGCAAAAGTTAAAAGTTGCATTGTGTTCATATTTTTTTGAATCAAATATAGCTCTCTGTGCACTGACTTTGCAGGGAGTACACAAAAGCCAATTTTCAAGACACTAGAAGCAAACAACATATTCAAGGTGCCTATATGTCAAAATGTCATGAAATCAATGTTTATAATATTTTAAACAATAGTTTCCTTGGTTATAACATACGTATACATAGTATGTTGTCAACTAAAAAGACTTGAAGTGTGCCTAACTGGCTTACTATTAGTATGTAGGCAGAGGAATTACTTTAGTCAAATAATTAGCAAAAATAGACAAATTGAATTGATGGTTCTATAGTTTTCAAACAGAACCCTAACCAGTCTTCACATAATATATTGTCCAAGCTCAAGCTATATATAATTTTCGCTCTATCTTCCATTTAGAAGAGCATCTCATGGTGAGGAAAGATAGCATTTAAGAACACATTAGAATTTATAGATATTTAATTGTCAATACACACACACACACACACACACACACACCCCTAGACAGATATATATATATATATGTATATATATATATATATATGTGTGTGTGTGTGTGTGTGTATACATATATATATTAACACACATATATACACAAATACACCCACACATTTAGCACCATGTATAACAAATCCTTCTGTTTGTTAGCCTACTACCTTCTAATCTCCATCATGCACTGAATGCTGTTTATATTGAAATGTTGATTGCTTTATTGAATGACATAGTTGAAAGTACTTTTTTTGAAAGGTTTTTGAGCAAGTACTTATATAGTTTTAAGTCAGACCAGTGACCCATGAGAAAGGCACTTAACTTCTCACTTTACTTGTCTGTAAAACTGGGAGTAATAATACTTCTAGATCTATATTAAGTTATCTGAGTAATAATTTTTGATGTATACAAAATTGGTTCTCAAAATTAAAGCACTGCATAAATGCTATTTATCCTTGTGACTATCCTCATATTGCCGAGCTATTATAATGAATAAATAGGAGGACCTTGTGAATCTGGATTAATTTTTGTGGATTTTTGTACTTGGACGATGACAACTAAAATGATCATTAGCAATCCAAGAGGGAAACATTATTGTCATTTAATAAGCTTCCACTTGAATTGTTTGTAATTTTCTAGAAAATTCAAATTGTTCATTTATTTTGGATTTTTATCTATGTGTGAACTCTCATTTGAAGACAAAAATATCAAAATATGTACTAAGTCAATCACTATTTGATGAAGAAATAATTTTATTGACTGCGCTTTTTTCAGGTTTTTTTTTTAATGTCATTCACTCTCTTTTTTGTGCTGTTAGAGTTAAAATATCTAGAGACATAATTTTCATGTTCTTTGCAAAAAATACATTCATTCTTCAGTTCATTTAATGATTGCGAACTTTTCTCTAATTCTTTTTGTTTGGTTTTCTATTTGTAAAGATTTTATTCAATTTTTGGTCACTAGAAATTTTCTATTTTCTGAGTCCAGGTTTTTTTTTTTTTTTAATACTTGTAGAAAAAAAATTAGCATTTTACCTTGCCTTTTTAGGCACAAATTTGCCATAAACAATTTTTTTAAAATTTAATTTAACATTATTTCATATCTTTTTTTTTTTCCTAGCTTAGGAGAGAAACTTCTAATCTGGTATATTCTACCCCTATTGTTGGCTATCCATTTCCACTAAAAAGTGTTTGAGATAATATGTATATAGGAATATTATAGGTGAAAAATTGTATATGACAAAAGACAAAAGAACATTACAGAATAGCTCCCTAACAATAATTACTATCCAAACCCTATTTGTAGCAATTTTTTTTCTGAAAGAAGAGGGTAAGTCATACATCACTGTCTTTTTTAGGGAAAGAGGATATTAGCTAAATGGTTCAATCACCCAATCATTTTAGGGTTTAGGGAAGAAAATATTCTTGATGAGAAAAAGCATACTTTGTCCCAGATTTGGTCACTACACTAAAAGGGGGGGGGAAGGGAGCTTTTATACTCTTCATAATGTAGGTAAAGAGACATTTCTGAAGAGGATTTTAAACTAAACAAAACATTATTTATAAATATTTTAATCAAAAAGAAGAATTCAAATATAATTTGTTTTACAAACTTACATGCATTCTTGCTATGCTTAATAAAAACAATGAAAAGAAATACAACACAATTTACTATTGTATTTCAATCTTATAATAAGGATTAAAACATTTAAGCAATGTATAAATAATATTACACCAATAAGCTTATAGTCATTTACAAGTATTGTAATTTTTCTCTATCCTTTTATATAAAAACCGGGGCTAAAATGTTGATAGAAGCTTAATAAAAGCCTAATACAACATAAAGGATGATCCTGCTTTATCTCAATTAGCAAGTCACTATCATTATTATTATCATAATCAAAAAGCATTGATTTATTTTCTGATAGATTTCAATTCACTAAAGTTTTTTAGCCCTGAATTAAAAGAGGAGTCCACAGAAGAATTTCTAGTCCTTAAAGTTGGCTGAGAAAAAAAAATCTTTATTTTCATTAACTTTTAAAAGCAATATATAATTTCCTTCAATTGTGAAATTTAATATATAAATGCACATATATGTATATGTACATGTGTGTGTGTATTTTCAGAAATCTATAGACTTCAACCACTCCCAAAAGATTCCATCAAACATGCATACACACACATAGAGACACGGAGAGAGAGAGAGAGTTAAACACCTTTGCTATATTTAGAAAGTTATTAGTCCGCAAATGCAATATTGATGTAGTTAAAAAAAAACACAATAAAACAAAACAAACAAACAGAATTTGTGACAGGTGAATTAAGTGGAGACAGAAATACTAGCTAATAGTGTTAGCAGTAAGGAAACACACTTAGAAAATACAAATCAGGATTTCAACCATGTTTATACCAGGAGGCATAAAAATTTATTAACTTATATTGTATATTATGCATTAATTAGACATGTCAATGTGTGGAGAAAACACACATTTCCAGAGTTTGTGTCTCTGTTGTTAATATAAGAATTGTGATATACAAACATACTTGTGAAAAAACACTTTCATTTGCAGATTTATATTAGGAATTACACAGAATGGACTAGTACTGGGTAGATTACAGTGCATTATTATTATTATTCATTTATTTTGCTGAGGCAATTGGGGTTGCCCAGGTCACACAGCTAGGGAGTGTTAAGTGTCTGAGGCCAGATTTGAACTCAGGTTCTCCTGACTTCAGGGCTGGTGCTCTATCCATTGCACCACCTAGCAGCCCAACAATGTGCATTATTGGAGGAAATTCTCCCTCCCTCTAATGAAATATTAGATTTCTTGAAATATTAAGAGTATAATTTGTTTATGAATAATGATGGATATATCCAAGTCAGTGTATATAACTTACTTCAAATCAGATGTTTCATCTGGACAATGGAAATATTAATAATTAACTTAATAACTTCTCTTTCATGTTGAGAGCAGCCATGCTTAGTTTTTAAACATAATTAGTATTTTAAATGAATGTGTACATATGAATAATTGTTCTAAATTGATTATTAATTATGACATTGACAAACAATGAATGACATTCACTTATTCACATACAAGAAATAAGATATTTGAAATATTGACACTGGAATATTGACAACTAACTAGAAGCCAGAAATATTTAATTTTTATTTCAATTTTTGACACTGACCTGTTCAAAATTTCTGGTAGAGATTGTTGAAGTCTTGGATGAGAGACTGATATTTTCCATTTTTTTGCCTATGTTAAAGGGGATGGAAAGATACATATTTATTAGAGATATTTCAGAATTATACAGTTTATGTTAAGTCATATGCAGTGAAAAAATATTAACAGAGAGAAATGTTCTTTATTCACTGACCTGCTTCATGGCACTGTTAGTGAATCTTAAGAGTGTACACTGCCTTAAAGTTTCAACCCAATTTTCCTCACAACAATCTTAAGAGCCAAAGAGTGAAAAAAATGTAGGCCTAGTTTTATAGATGAAAAAATGTGTACATAGAATATATATCTAATATTTAATATTATTAGATAATAATAGATATCTAATAAATAGATGTGGAATTCAAACACATCTACTGAGTTTAAGACCATCACTTTTTGTGGGACAGTCTATTCACTACTCTTATGAAAATAAAAGAAGACAAAAATTAAAAAAAAAAACATGTTAGAAGGTATATGAGAAATATGTGCACTATTTCTCTAAGTTTTACTATGTATTTTACTATTTTCCAAATGTAAATACATGGGCTGCTAGTATTCCACATCAATTTTTATTGGCTTTCTGTTACAGTTCCTCAATACTTGCATCTTATTAATTATTTTTAAAGTATTTATAGCTGCTTTTTCTTGGAGACAAAGAACAAGAAACTATAGGTATGTTCATTAGTTAGGGAAGGGCTTAAAATATGGCATATGAGTGCCATGGAATAATGATGCAAAATTATAAATGAAGAGGGAAACAATTTCAGAAAAACCTGAGAAGATCATATGACCTGACACAGAGAGAAGTGAACAGAACCAGAAGAACAACTAATACTATAATAACAATGCAACAAAAATAAATTATTTCGAAAGACCTAAAAACTCTGATTAACAAAATGACTAACTAATGCTACTTACCTCCTCAGAGAGAAGTGACAGATAAACATACAGAATAAGGCACAGAAGTGATTAACCTAATATTCAGAATAAGACAAAAATTTCTGCATGTGGTCAATATGCAAAATTAATATTGCTTTAATAAATATAAGCATATTTATTAAAAATTTCCCCTCTTCCCCAATATGATTGAGAGGAAGAAGAAAGAAATATTTTTTTGGGGGAAAAAGGCATTTGGATTAGGAAGTATTTTTTTTTTTTAATTTTTTGTTCTTCTTCCCATCCATTTCTTTCTCTATAGCTTTTTTTTTTTTTTTTTTTTGAGCCATCCAGAGACACAGAATTAAAGGAAGGAAAGTCTGTGGTCAAGAAATTAGACTCTTTATTGGTCTGAAAAATGCTAGCCTAGTGGTTTCCTCTGACAAGGTCAAAATTGACTTCCACTTGCAATGCCAAAGATGTCCTTGCTTTAGAACACTAATGAAGAATTAGTGGTGACGAATCCAAAGTAATCACCATTCTTTTCATCTCCCCTATGTCCCCCAAAGCTTAAACTAATAATAATAACCATTTTAAAGCATTCTCATGGGAAACTTGGCATGACTGGAAGGAAAATCAATTGTTCTTAGGACAGCCATTATTGTAAGAATTAATCACCACTATTTGCAATTACTGTACCACACAATTATCAGTAATATTTATGCTGTGCTGACTGCTGCTAGGTGTCTGAACTGCCTAAGTGGGGACCATATTGCTTCTGTGGTTATTATTCTGGAACAGAGGGTCGAGGAGGGGGAAGGAAGAAGAGGAAAAATAAATGGAACAAATGTATAGAGATGACAGAATGAGGGGATCCATATCTCCCACTGTCAAACCAAGATGGATTAAGCAGCCTTTGCCTTAGTACGTGTCACAACACCAATCCACTCAGAGCTAGAAGTTGTCTTTGAAGGAAAAGAAAAGGACTGAAAAGGGCTTGATAGGCTACAAATTAGAACAATTTTCAGCTTTAAATCTATTGTCTGAGACTGCATTCACTCTTAAAGTAAATGGTGCTCAGTTAGTGGATGAAATGTCTGCTAGGCTAGGCAGCTCTTACCTTAGAAGCTACAGCTTCTTCCATAGTTGCAATGTAGTATTGCAAATAAAATTCAGGAGTCAGGAAAATCTAGGTTTGAATCCTCATTTACTGGAATGTTTACTAGTACTATAACATTGGACAAATTACTTAATTTCTTTTAACTCCAGAATCCTCATCCCATAAAATGGAGAAAATAATAGTACTTATCTGTAAGGGTTGTTATGAGGATCAAGTAAGACAATATATTATGTTTAAACATCAGCTTTTCTTATGCTTCTCTTATCAGACAGAATTCACATATAAGCCAAACACTTTGCAAAGCTCAAGGAACTTGTTTATTATCTATTATTCATTCTATTCAACCAGTGATCAAGCTTACAGTAAATCTCCTCAGCATCAATATGAATGAGCAATCATGACAATTTAGACAAAATAAATAAAATTTCATTCTTTAGATTTTCTATCAGAGAAGTATTTTTTAAAATCAACAAATTTTTAAGTACTTATTAAGAAAGCCACTGGAGACAAAAATACAAAAAAAAAAAAAAAAAAAAAAAGAAAGAAAGAAAACAAAGAAACAGTTTCTACTGAAATTTAACTCCTTTTAATGGAGGACATAGCAAGTATATATAAAATAGATACAGAATAAACAAAAAGCTAACAAATATTAATATGTGAGTGTATGTGTGCATGTATGTATTTTAAATACGAGATACTCTGGAACAATGGTGAGGGTTCTAACAATTAGGAGATCATGAAAAGCTTCTTTCTAAAATGGTGGCTGAGATAAAAGAAAAAAAGAGACACAAAGAGGCAGTAACGAGTAGGGAGTGCATTTTAGGAATAGGGCAGTTTGGGGGAAAGCACATGTTAAGAAATGGAGGGTCATATATGAACAATATCCAGTGAAATAGAAAAGATGGGTTTGGTCCAATTGCAAAGGGCTTTAAGAGATAAACAGAAGAGTTTATATTGTATCCTAGAGAAAACAAAAAATCACTGGAATTGGTTGAGTAGGAGAGTCACAATATTCTCTCTATGTCTAAGGTAATTTGCTTTGAAAGCAGTATGTAGGATGAACTAGAATAAGAAAAGATTTGAGTCAGGGAGGACAATTATGAGACTATTACAACAGTCTAGATGTAAAAAATGTTGTGAAGGTAGAAATAGCAGCATGTCATTATTCCAACACACCCGATAAACAGTGATTGTGGAATTTCCACTGCTAGAAAACCCATTGGTGTAAATAGATAGGATCTAAACTTTGAAGCAGTAATATTTGAGTTTAAATTCTGATTGAGGCTTCATCTAACTATGGACCACCAGTCAAGTTACTTAATTTATACTTGGCTTGCTTGTCTGTAAAATGGACTTAGCAATGGCATTAAGATCATGGGTTTAGTGTGAAGATTAAGTGACATGATGACAAATGCCCATCAATTGGGGAGTGACTGAATAAGTTGTGGTATATGAAGGTGATGGAATATTATTGTTCTATAAAAAAATGACCAGGCTGATTTTAAAAAGACCTGGAAAGATTTACACAAACCAATACTGAACAAAACAAGCAGAACCAGGAATACATTGTACACGATAACAGGAAGAATGTGTGATCAATTATGAAAGACTTGGTTTTTCTCAGTGGTTTAATGATTAAAGGCAATTCCAATAGACTTTGTATAGAAAATGCCATTTGCATCCAAAAATAGAACTATGGAGATTGAATGTAAATCAACATGTACTATGTTCACTTCTCTTTTCTGCTTTTTTTTTTTTTTTTTTTTGAGCCATCCAGAGACACAGAATTAAAGGAAGGAAAGTCTGTGGTCAAGAAATTAGACTCTTTATTGGTCTGAAAAATGCTAGCCTAGTGGTTTCCTCTGACAAGGTCAAAATTGACTTCCACTTGCAATGCCAAAGATGTCCTTGCTTTAGAACACTAATGAAGAATTAGTGGTGACGAATCCAAAGTAATCACCATTCTTTTCATCTCCCCTATGTCCCCCAAAGCTTAAACTAATAATAATAACCATTTTAAAGCATTCTCATGGGAAACTTGGCATGACTGGAAGGAAAATCAATTGTTCTTAGGACAGCCATTATTGTAAGAATTAATCACCACTATTTGCAATTACTGTACCACACAATTATCAGTAATATTTATGCTGTGCTGACTGCTGCTAGGTGTCTGAACTGCCTAAGTGGGGACCATATTGCTTCTGTGGTTATTATTCTGGAACAGAGGGTCGAGGAGGGGGAAGGAAGAAGAGGAAAAATAAATGGAACAAATGTATAGAGATGACAGAATGAGGGGATCCATATCTCCCACTGTCAAACCAAGATGGATTAAGCAGCCTTTGCCTTAGTACGTGTCACAACACCAATCCACTCAGAGCTAGAAGTTGTCTTTGAAGGAAAAGAAAAGGACTGAAAAGGGCTTGATAGGCTACAAATTAGAACAATTTTCAGCTTTAAATCTATTGTCTGAGACTGCATTCACTCTTAAAGTAAATGGTGCTCAGTTAGTGGATGAAATGTCTGCTAGGCTAGGCAGCTCTTACCTTAGAAGCTACAGCTTCTTCCATAGTTGCAATGTAGTATTGCAAATAAAATTCAGGAGTCAGGAAAATCTAGGTTTGAATCCTCATTTACTGGAATGTTTACTAGTACTATAACATTGGACAAATTACTTAATTTCTTTTAACTCCAGAATCCTCATCCCATAAAATGGAGAAAATAATAGTACTTATCTGTAAGGGTTGTTATGAGGATCAAGTAAGACAATATATTATGTTTAAACATCAGCTTTTCTTATGCTTCTCTTATCAGACAGAATTCACATATAAGCCAAACACTTTGCAAAGCTCAAGGAACTTGTTTATCATCTATTATTCATTCTATTCAACCAGTGATCAAGCTTACAGTAAATCTCCTCAGCATCAATATGAATGAGCAATCATGACAATTTAGACAAAATAAATAAAATTTCATTCTTTAGATTTTCTATCAGAGAAGTATTTTTTAAAATCAACAAATTTTTAAGTACTTATTAAGAAAGCCACTGGAGACAAAAATACAAAAAAAAAAAAAAAAAAAAAAAAAGAAAGAAAACAAAGAAACAGTTTCTACTGAAATTTAACTCCTTTTAATGGCGGACATAGCAAGTATATATAAAATAGGTACAGAATAAACAAAAAGCTAACAAATATTAATATGTGAGTGTATGTGTGCATGTATGTATTTTAAATACGAGATACTCTGGAACAATGGTGAGGGTTCTAACAATTAGGAGATCATGAAAAGCTTCTTTCTAAAATGGTGGCTGAGATAAAAGAAAAAAAGAGACACAAAGAGGCAGTAACGAGTAGGGAGTGCATTTTAGGAATAGGGCAGTTTGGGGAAAGCACATGTTAAGAAATGGAGGGTCATATATGAACAATATCCAGTGAAATAGAAAAGATGGGTTTGGTCCAATTGCAAAGGGCTTTAAGAGATAAACAGAAGAGTTTATATTGTATCCTAGAGAAAACAAAAAATCACTGGAATTGGTTGAGTAGGAGAGTCACAATATTCTCTCTATGTCTAAGGTAATTTGCTTTGAAAGCAGTATGTAGGATGAACTAGAATAAGAAAAGATTTGAGTCAGGGAGGACAATTATGAGACTATTACAACAGTCTAGATGTAAAAAATGTTGTGAAGGTAGAAATAGCAGCATGTCATTATTCCAACACACCCGATAAACAGTGATTGTGGAATTTCCACTGCTAGAAAACCCATTGGTGTAAATAGATAGGATCTAAACTTTGAAGCAGTAATATTTGAGTTTAAATTCTGATTGAGGCTTCATCTAACTATGGACCACCAGTCAAGTTACTTAATTTATACTTGGCTTGCTTGTCTGTAAAATGGACTTAGCAATGGCATTAAGATCATGGGTTTAGTGTGAAGATTAAGTGACATGATGACAAATGCCCATCAATTGGGGAGTGACTGAATAAGTTGTGGTATATGAAGGTGATGGAATATTATTGTTCTATAAAAAAATGACCAGGCTGATTTTAAAAAGACCTGGAAAGATTTACACAAACCAATACTGAACAAAACAAGCAGAACCAGGAATACATTGTACACGATAACAGGAAGAATGTGTGATCAATTATGAAAGACTTGGTTTTTCTCAGTGGTTTAATGATTAAAGGCAATTCCAATAGACTTTGTATAGAAAATGCCATTTGCATCCAAAAATAGAACTATGGAGATTGAATGTAAATCAACATGTACTATGTTCACTTCTCTTTTCTGCTTTTTTTTTTCTTTCCCATAGTTTTTTCCCTTTTGTTCTGATTTTTCTCTCCCAACATCATTCATAAAGTAATGTGTATTAAAAAAAAAAAATAAATAAAAAAAAAGTGACATGATAATTATAAAGGATTTTTAAACCTTAAAGCTTTTCATAAAAGTGAGCAGTCAAGACAATTCATTCTGTTTTAGAATAGCTTTAATTTTAGGGAGTTTTTCCCAAAGTTAAGACTAAATTTGATTTTATTTAATTTCTACTCATCACATCTATTTTCAGGAGAAATAGCACAGCATAGTGAAAAGAATACTGGTCACAAAATTAAAAGACTTAAATAAAAGTCCCAATCCTGGGTCTTTCTTATGATTTGGCTGTTTGATTCTAAGGATCATGGGACAAAAAAGCATGTGTCTGTGCATAGAGAACAAAAAGGGATTTATTGGCTATTTGTAATTTTTACGATTTGAATGTTATGTTTTGTTAAGAGATCTGACCCTGGGGAGTCTTTGTTGAGGAATGCGGTTGAAAACATAAAGACCTTAGAGTGACAGTTGATATTGTAGTTAGAGATTGAGTGGTTACAGATTTGAGTTGGATGAATCAGAGGATAAGAAAATATAAAACCTATTTATGAGAAAGGGTGATGTAAGGTTGAATACCTGGATGCAAGAGATTAAATTGGGAATATTTAATTCATCAATTGATGATTGAGCAGTGTGGGAAAGCAATGCTGTGTCTGACCTTATGATCACAAGATGAGCCCAAATCCCTACTCTGTCACTCACTCCTTAGGTGACCTGAGACAAATCTCAGATTCTTTTAAAATCAGGGGGCTAAAGTCAATGACTACTAGGTTTCTTTTCATGTCTGCATCACTGATTCTATAAATTTGAATGTCTTATTTGGATTTGTGAATCCAGGGTGAAAAAGTGATCCATTTATTTCAAATTTTCAGTATAATTATTCTTTACAGGCTGTGTTCAGTGAGTTCTAGATTGAAAATAAGTGTCGAACTAATCGCAAAGCTTTTTTGACCTCTTATTACCACCTGCCTTCTATAATGGGTTGCCTAACTTGCAATCTGCAATCTTAATCCTGGGAAGCCAGTTTTTCCCACTTTTGAAATGATTGGTTATAGCTGAGCCCCTTTAATGGAGGGAAGCAGTGAGGGCTTTTGGTGGTGATTTATTACCATGATGATCAGAGACCCCTATCTGTCCAGCTTTGTGGGAGGTGAGACAAAAGCCCCTTGTATAAGAGGAAACTGAAAGTATTATGAAAAGATTTGGTTAGATAAGGGTTTGGAATTGGTTGGCTAAGACAAGCAAGGCCATACTAAAGTTCACTGCTCTGGGTAGGACATCAATTCTGTGAATTGGGGCTATTTGTGGTACAAGGTGTCCATTCCTAGTACGTAGTAGCACATCCCCAGTGTTTTGCCTTCCGACTTATAGAAAGGGGATACTGTGCCACATTAAAAAGAAGGGTAGATATGGTATCAGAGAAATTGGATTCAAATTCACACTTTACCATTTACTTTCTAACCTTGGGCAGCTCAGTTAATATATCTGAGCTTCTGTTTTCTCCCATGTAAAATAAAATAGTCAGACTAGATTGCCTAGAAGATCCCTTCCAATTCTCAATCGATAATTCTGTGTTTCTAGTGCAGTGAACATAATGATCGATACTTAATACAGTAGGTGCACAAAGGTCGTATTTGCATAAACATATGCTGAATCTCCATAGAGAAAAACTGCCACTGTCATCTTTAGTCAGGTCAGGCTAGGATAGTCACAACTGGGATAGAAGTAGATAAATTCTATTGTGGTACTGCTTGCTGAATTTGAAGATAAAATATACAAATAAATATCTGCATATACTATGCTATTTTTATTGTATGGTTGAAATCTATTTGTGTTGTTATAAAACACAATACATTATTAATTTTATTTGAATAAACAGAAAGCAATAAAATTATTTGGACATTTATGGAAAGCATTGGGTAACAACAATGCTTTACTTGTTGTTAAATAACAAGGAACCATGCTAATTAATGCAGCTCCTATAAATATCTGGAAAACACTGAGTTATTTAATAGAAAATACAGATTATGATAAAGAAAGGCAAGGGTGTCCCTGATATCATCTGTGTTGTTAGCCTATGATATTGCATAAATGAGGGATCCTAAAGCCTGCATGATAGAATGAATCTAATATCCAGGGAGCAGTGAAGAAAAAAAGTTCATTTAAATAAAATAAAATTTAATAAGAATAAAGTGTAAAATCTTGCACTCATATTTTTTTTTAAAAAATCAATGTCATGAATACAAAATGGGGTGTATATGGTTAGTTAGTTGTTCATAAGTAAATTCTCATAAAGAATCAGATTCCCATGGGCTTATATCCCAAAGAGATATTAAAGAAGGGAAAGGGACCTGTATGTGCCAAAATGTTTGTGGCAGCCCTGTTTGTAGTGGCTAGAAAATGGTAAATGAATGGATGCCCATCAATTGGAGAATGGTTGGGTAAATTGTGGTATATGAATGTTATGGAATAGTATTATTCGGTAAGAAATGACCAGCAGGAGAAATACAGAGAGTCTTGGAGAGACTTACATGAACTGATGCTAAGTGAAATGAGCAGAACCAGGAGATTATTATATACCTCAACAACGATACTGTATGGATGTATTCTGATGGAAGTGGATTTCTTCAACAAAGAGATCTAACTCAGTTTCAATTGATCAATGATGGACAGAAGCAGCTACACCCAAAGAAAGAACACTGGGAAATGAATGTAAACTGTTTGCATTTTTGTTTTTCTTCCCGGGTTATTTATACCTTCTGAATCCAATTCTTTCTGTGCAACAAGAAAACTGTTTGGTTCTGCACACATATATTGCATCTAGGATATGCGGTGATATATTTAACATGTATAGGACTGCTTGCCATTTGGGGGAGGGGATAGAGGGAGAGAGAGAGGAGAAAAGTCAGAACAGAAGTGAGTGCAAGGGATAATATTGTAAAAAATTACCCAGGCATGGGTTCTGTCAATAAAAAGTTATAATTAAAAAATAATAATAATAATCAGATTCTCAGAGGCCAGGAAGTCCAAGCAATCTTTGAGCAAGGGTCTGTTCTACAGTATAGGTGAAGAAAAGGTCTAATGAAGTCTATTAATTGATGGCAAAGCTTTGTAGCCCAGTAATTAACACCGATTCAAGACCATTTGGATTCACAAATTATGAGTTTAGACATATGTGGTCTATATTTCTTTCAAAGTTCTAAAAAGGGAAATAATTCTTCACTTCTTGACCTACAAAACTTTTCAGGTTCTGAAGCAAAATCATTCAAGTTTTTTGAGATCATATTAAAAGAAAGAAAGCTTCCCAAAATGTTTGTGGATAGAATTTTCACTAGCTTTAAAGTTAGAAACACAACATAAAACTGAAGAGTTATAAGACTTGGATTCATAGGAAGCAATAGAAGGAATAAGAAAAAAATTTCATTGAGTTTGTATATAGGAAATGTAAATTTAAATTATTTCTCTTCTATTTGTTATTTATATAGCCTTGGGTAAATTATTTTCCTTTTGTATAAAGGGCAGGAACTTTGTATGATTGATTTAGTCCTACAACAAGGTGTTAACTCAGTGAAATTGATAAGACAATGGTTATCTAGTTAAGCATGTGAGTTCTCTAGTTCAGTATGATTGATTTAATCTTAGAACAAATAATGGTTCCCTAGTGATATAATGATTGGTTTATACTTAGTTTATTGTAATGATGTAATTATAATAGAATTTATAAGCTGGGGACAAACTCAGCCAGAGACAGATTTCAAGATAGAGACCACTTCCTCCATGGAAACCAAGACCCATTCTGGAGGGCCTCCAGAAAGCTAGCTCAGCCCCAGGCAAGGAAACTACACTGTGAAGGTAATAATAAAGACCTTGCACTTTATCCCTGGCTCTTCTTATAGTAATTATTCTGCTGAAAGGAAGGCTGGTCCCAACATCTCTAGAAAGCAAACCAGGACATTACACTTTTGTATCTTATCTTTTTATAAAGAATATAAAAGAAATATATTGTAAACTTCTTGAGGGTGGGAACTGTTTCATTTTTGTATTTGTATCTTCATTGTCTAGCCTAGGATCTGGCAGAAAGGAAGCACCTAAAACTTTCATTGATTCATTGTGTAAGCTATAATGGGGAATGGAAGATGTAATGTTTAAGATTTCCTTAAGCTCAGGATAATTGGGCCATTTATTTAAAATATGAATCTGATGATAGTTTAACAGTTTATGCATAATAAATCACCAAGAATATAACCCTATCAAACTCCCTAGGATATGCTGTGACATATTTAACATGTATAGGACTGCTTGCCACCTGGGGGAGGGGATAGAGGGATGGAGAGAGGATAAAAGTTGGAACAGAAGTAAGTGCAAGGGATAATGTTGTAAAAAATTACCCAGGCATGGGTTCTGTCAATAAAAAGTTATAATTAAAAAATAATAATAATCAGATTCTCAGAGGCTTTTACCAATAGCTAGATCTATATATGAAATCCCTTTGTAGACTTGAGGATCAAGTGAAAGGATCTCCTTAATCTTTTTTTAAATTAATTAATCATAAATTTCCACATTGTACATGTCCAATAATAGTTCTCTCATTTTGGATATTTGATCTACCACCTCTCTATCAAGAGATAGATAGCATTTTTCATCATTAGTCCTTTGAAATCACAGTTGATCATTAATCAGAATTGAGTCTTTCAATTTTTTTTTTACCAAATTATATAATAATCTAAGCAGATATGGAAAAAAATATTTCACAAAATGTTAAACCTGTTTTGGTTAAAAAAAAAACACAAGAAAACATAGGAATCAATGTACCTTTCTTATATAGTAAGTAGGATCTATATACAACCAAGTGTCATCATTATATTTAACTGGGATAAATTAGAGGCATTTCCATTAAAATCAGGTATAAAGCAAGTAGATCCATCATCTCTGCTACTATTTCATATGCTGTTACAAATGCTATCTATAGCAATATGATACAAAAAAATAAATTGAAAAAATAAACATAGGCAAAGAGAAAATACACATTGCTTTTTTGGCAAATGAAGTAATGCTTTATTTAGAAAAAAACTAGAATGTCAACTAAAATTAATGTAAACAATATTTTAGCAAGGTTGCAAAATACAAAATAACTCCACATAAATCATCTGCATTTCATTATATCAACAACAAAAGCCAGAAGGAAGAAAGAGGAAACAGAAATTCTACCTAAAAATAAGTCCAATATATAGAATATTTAGGAATCAACTTTCATATTCTTGTGTAGGACAGGATTGCTTGGATTAAGTGGAAACAGTGATTTTAGGAGGCTTGGATCATGTAATAACACTTTCTGTGTAGTATGTCTTTATATATTCCTATTCTTTATAAAGTGAAGGTCAGACATAAATGAGTCTTATGTGCTCAAGAAGGATGTGACTTCATTATTTGGGTGCTATTTTGGAGAATTTTCCCTTTTCGCTAATGTCTCAGTGCCTCTTTTCTTGAGTAACAGAAAGTTAGCCTGGGAAATATATTATCTCTATGCATCACATCCCTGAAGGTCTTGGTCATATGGAAAGATTTGTGGAACCTCCACATTGACTCAGTCAATTTTCTAATAATGGTAGGGTGTACTCAGGGACACATTTTTGATTCAGCAACTGTCTGTGACTTTGTCCTCAAACCAAACATTATATTTGAGAACTCAGGCCTAACATTCTCCTGCCATCCACCTGACATTTAAAACTGGGGAAAGTGTTGTTTTGTTTCTGTCCCCTCAATTCTCTTGTTCTCCACTTCTTAGTAGTGAATTATTGACAATATAACATTCAATCAACTATTTGTCATGCAAATCACAGTTTTTTTGTTTGTTTGTTTGTTTGTTTGTTTGTTTTCAATCTCAAGAGGCCAAGCTTTATGCAGGTAGTTGAATAAAAGAGAAAGAGGGTATTTAAAGAATCTAAAATATTCCCAAATGCATCACTTAAGAAATTGGAAATTGGAAATAAATAAGAATGAGAATAACTAAAAACATCAGAGGAGTTCCATAAAGAGTTAAAACTTGAACTGAAATTTAAAGGAAGCTAAGGATACTAAGTGGCAGAGATGAAGAAGAGCAATTACATGAAAGAAAGGTACAATCGTTGCAAATATTTGGAAGAAGAAGATGAAATAAGCAATTTAGCAAATAGCTGGTGGACCAGTTTGGCTTAAAAGAAGAGTATATAAAAGAGATTGGTATAAAATATGTTTACAATAGTACAATGAAATCAGATTGTAAAGCACATTAAAACCAAATGACAGAATAACATATATTTACAAATATGTACATATAAATTATATTATACTATGTTACATATTTATTTATGTAATGTATGTATATATATACACACATATTGTGTGTATGCATATGTGTATATACATATATAGATATATAATTTTACCTCAAAAAATAGGAAGCACTGTATATTCTTGAACATTTTGAAAAATGTATGGAGAGAGAGCATAAATTAAAAGTATAGAGAACAATTAAGAAGTCACTGTAACCCTCTGGGTTAGAGATGATGAGAGTCTGAACTAAGGAGGTGATCTGAGAGGAGAGAAGGGAATGCATATAACTACAAGAAGATGCCTAAACTAATACCATGGCTTCTTAATTAGTTTCCTTCCTTCCCTTCTTTTCTCTCTCCAATCCATTTTCCACAATGTGGCAATTTTAAATTCACTCCTGATTGATTCTATTATTCTCTCTACAATGGATATTCTAAACCTTTTCTTCTGTACTCAAGTGGCCTACACTAACCCTTGCCTCCTTTTTCACTGTGAAAATAATCCATTTATCATGAGTTCTCTCTTCTCCACATTGCACATTTTATTCTCTCTCTGTCTCTTTCTCTCTGCCTGTCTCTCTGAATCTGTCTCTGTCTATGTGTGTCTATCTGCTTCTCTCCCTTTTCCTCTCTCTCTCCTTCCCTCCTCCCTCCATTTCTTTCCCCCTTCTCCCTTTCCTTCCTTCTTCTCTCCCTCCTTCCCTTGCTCGATCTCTGTCTCTCTGTCTCTCTCTCTTCTCTTTGTATCTTTCTCTCTTTTCCCCACAACTCTCAAATATGCTGAGGATGGAAAAGATTTTCCATCCTTTAGAGAGTCATTTGATCCTCTTATTTTATGAAGCTATTGATCTATATTTTCCCTCTCACAGTTTCCCTGAAACTGTTTCCTATTCACTTTTCAATCCTCTGCAATATTGTGATTCAATTTATAATTGTTGTCTTCTAGTGTACCAATGATTTCTCTTAAATCCAAAAAAAAATTCACATTCTTTATTGTAACTGACCTATATTCTGTAGTTTTAGAAACTGTTGACCATCCCTTTCATCATTGATCATGTTTCCTCTTCTGGACTGTTGTCTCTTGATTCTCTTCCTAACTGTCTGATTACTCTCTAACATTGTCCTGAACTGTGATCCTATATTACCAAGTGTTTACTATACAACCTTTATGTTTCATATGCATCTCAAACTCATCATTCACAAAAATAGCTAAAATTAACCTTTTTCCACACCAAGGCTGACTGTACTTAACTTATTCTTTTGGTGTCACTGCCATTCTTTCATATACCCATGACCCTTGCCATCTTGTTTACTTTTTTCTACACAAGGTCGGTAAGATGTAGTATCCAAAATTGAACACAATACATACATACACAGATATAATCAGACCTAAGTAGATAGCTGTCACCTCATTTTTTCTCATTATTGCATTCAATCTTCAAGTCTAAGAAGAGAAGTTATATGTGTTTAATTTATCTTGAAAGAATAATTATTTTATTTTGTAGAATGTTCAATACTTTATCTTCCATCAATGTGAGAGGACCCCTGAACCTTCCCAGAGGTAAGTTATCTCTTAAAGCATTTCCCTAGAAGTAGAATGTATTCATATTCCTTATTAATCTTCAAATCACTCCTTTCCCATGTAGAGTTAACTTTCAGAGAAATGAAACAAACAATCCCAAGTGTTTTTTATTTTATAATGAGTTTTTCAGCTCAATGCAAACCACGTCTCTATTGATTGCTCCTCTACGATATGAATTCATCATAGGCCTGTTTCTTTCCTGGAGAATTATCAATTATGGTATTTTTCCTTCTTTATACATTCCATCATCCATGGTATTCAACTAATAATTCTCTTCCCATCACTCCCCTTTCTACCCTTTATCCCTTGCTCACCTGTCTAGGTGCAACTAGTTCTTGCTAGAGGTAGTATTATTGGACTGTATTCTATTTTGTCTTATGAGAACTATATTATCTGAATACATTTTAGCATCATAGGACTTTAGTATTCAAAGCCAGGAGACAAGATATTCATTAATTACCACCAAATAAAATATTTGGAACAGAACAAAGCATTTCTACTTATCTCTTCATCTTCCTTTTCCAGAGTTATGAAAGATGGATAAACTCTAGTAAGGAGACAGTGAGAGGGGATAACAAATCAAAAGACAAATTTCAGCAAGCCTTTCTGATCTTATTTTCCAAGTTAGAGAACAGAAAATAGAAATTTAAAGAAGGGGAACTTAGAGAATATTGGGCCCATCTCCTCTCATTTTATAGATAAGGAAACTGAGGAGAAGAAAGGAGAAATGTCTTATAAGAGATTGCACAGGTAATTGGACTCTGATTTTAAATTCCCTGTTCTTTCTTATCTATTGGAACTCTACAAATTTTTAGGTGTGCCCACATTTAAAACTCACTAAGGGCATTCTTTCCCAGGACAAGAGATGACCAGTTGGGATGGCAACTGTCCTGTTCTGACTATTTTATTAAACTCTCTTGTTCTTGTTCAGTCATTTTTCAGTTGTATCTGACTTTTCATGACCCTATTTGGGGTTTTCTTGGTAAAAAATATTGAAATGAAAAGCTTATTTGAAAAGCTTATTTTTTTCAGGTAGAGAAATTAAGGCAGAGTTAAGGGGCTTGCCCAGAGTCACATGCATCTGAGGGTAGATTTGAACTCAGAAAGATGAGCCTTTGTGACTATAGATTTGGCCCCCTGTGCACTATGATCTCGTGTTCACATGTTCTCTACTGTAAATGAGAAACTGAATTACAAACTATTTCCTAAATATGATATTCCATCTCCTTCCCTTATGCATCCACAGAAGGTAGTTCTAATGCCTGGAGTGCACTCCCTCTTCATTAATATTTCCCAGAATGTCTATTTTTTGTTCAAGGCTCAGTCAAATTTCTTCCTGTTTCATGAGCCTTCTCTGATTCTCCTATTTATGTTAATGCTCTCCCCCTTCACAAACCCCTATGTATTTACACATCTGTGCACATGTTGTATTCCCTGGGGACACATAAACTCCTCAAGTGTAAGGATGAATTTCTTTTCTTAGTTGCTTACCATTCTGAATTGCACACATTAGGGGAATAGAATTGGCTTTTGCCCATCAGTCCCTTTGACAAATGTCTTTTCATACCATGATTTGAGATTTGCGATTTCCATTAAAGCTCTCCTTGTAAGACTCATCATGATATAAAGGTGGTCCAGGGTTTTTAAAGCCTTAAGCCAGGGGGACACAAGCTGTGGCAGGTGCTTCCAAGCTGAAAAGACTTTGCCTATGGACTATGGTTAAATCACATGCCTATTATCTTAGAGTGAGTGCAGCTAAATGCAAAAACATTCATAATCAGAAATTTGCTCATTAATGGTTCAATTTACTGAGTTTCAGCTATCTTCCCCTCCCCCTGCCCATATTCAATGCAGCAATAATGTCTTTTTTGTTCTTCAAGGAAGATGGCCTTTTTCCTAACTGAATACCTACTTTTTGCTACCTTTTTCCTATCCTATTCCTAGAATGCTCACCTTCTTCATTTTTACTTCTTGGATTCCTTGGCTTCTTTCCATGCTAAACTGAAATCCCATCTTTTGCAGATATTTTCAGTCTCCCTTTTTACAATGTCAATGTGTTCCATCTAAGATAACTTCCTCTATCCATCTAATATATGTAGGTACATGTATTAGAAAACATAATGCATATGTACACATAAACATGCATACAGCTTGAATGTTGCCTCACCTATTGGAATGTGAATTCCTTAGGGTCTGGGGCACTGTTTCTCCCTTTCTTTTTATCTCTACCAACTAAAGACCCCTGAGAGTTTGACATAAAGGGACTTAATAAGTGCCTGTTGACTCCCTAGTTGCAAACAACTCATGAATCTCACTATTTTGGTGCATATAGAGGCCATAATCTATGCCAGCAGAAGGAATACTACCTACATTATGAAATAATATATTTAAGGTTAATAATGACTATACCATAATTGGGTTGATTTTTGCCAGAATTTATATATTGAAAAGAATATTATCCCTTGCAAACTATGCTCTCCCCATGCCCAGGAGATTATGTATATACATATTTCAATCATGTTAGCAGATTTCCATATAACTGTATAGCTAGCTTCTCTTTTGTAATGATTTTCAGATTCCAAGTTATTCTTTTGAATCTCCTTAGTGGTGACAAATCTTTATTCTTTGAGGATAGATTTATTTTTAAGTCTCCATTCATTTAAACCAAACTCTAAACAGCAAATTTGAAGCCTAAGGAAAACAGCTTTAAATGTGTCTCAATTATTGAGAGAGAAAATGAAATTAGAAAGGAGAATTAACTACTACAGGAAAGGGCTTCTTAATCTGGGTTTCACAGAATCTCCCCAAATCTGGGAAATTCAATGAGAAAAAGATTCCATTTTTATTTTATTTCAATAATTGGTTTCCTTTGTAATCTTCTGTATTTTGTTTTATATTAAAAAAAAAATTCTTCTAAGGGAGGATTGATAGGCCTCAAAGCTAGCCAAAGGGCCCCATGACACATTCAAAAAGTGGCTTAAGATTTCTTTCTAGGATTGCTTCTGTTGATCCCATATCTGTCTAGTGTTAAATGTTTGACAGCCTCTAAATTTCAATTTCAGTACTCTATGTAGCATCCTTATTCCTCTCCCTGCTTCCTCCTTCCCACTCCCCATCAATTACAGACATATTTCAAAGCCAAATTCAGTGAATAAGTTGGAATATTAAGCTTAAAGAAAACTTTTACTTGACCCAAAAACCCAGATTATGAAACAACCTTGTAGTTAATAGCTCTACTCTGAAGACAATTCTAAATGAGGACTTAATCTTAAAATTTTTTTAAATGAATGAATGAATGGATGGATGATGGAAAATTAACTAATTACTGATGTAGGGGAAAATACAAGGTATCTTTTGCTCTCAAGAAGCTTATCTTCGAATACAAGGGTCAATATACCAGTTTCAACTTCAAATCAGATTAAAAGGTCTCATAGTTTTTAGGTAACACCAATAAAGCTGATGGCAATGCATCTCTTTTAATATCATTTCCATTAATAAAAAATCATATTGTATTCTAACACTGAAGTATTTGACAGTCTAGAAATAGGACTGATGATTTGTTGGGGGGAGCTGCCATTATTCCAAGTAATCTCCGTTTATCTACCCATAAGTAATGTGCAGTTGGTAGTAATTATGGCTGGTGATAGCAGGAGTGATAGGCCCCTTATTCACAAGGGTTCTTTCCCTCAATGATTTCCTCTAGGGTCATATTGGTGCACATGAGGTTGGGAATTCTGGGGACATTGTTATTCTGAAGGCCTTTGGGCCCAGAGCCCTAGACTATCTCCACCAGTAAGTGAGGGAAAGTACTGATCAAACTATTTTGAACCACCTAGAATATCACCTCCTATCTCTCCTATAGCATGACTTTCTTATGTGACTTCACCCAGGAAGCTTTCTGTCCCCATCATTGGCAATCAGTGCTCATGATAATGCTGATCATAGGCCCTTCCTCCATAAAAGATGTTCCCTTTGATGATGACTGCTTAGCATAAACTGAAGCAGATTTGGAATTGAGGCAATGTTGTCCCTCTGGTTCTTGGGCTTATCTACCTGTCAGTAGCAGTAGGTCAGTGGTTGGTATTTGTGTTGCCATAGATGAGAAAAGAAAGAAGACTGAGAAATCAGAGAGGAAGAAGGTGAGCCTACAAAAAATGACCTAGAAAATCACTGCTTATTAGTTATATAATCCTCCTCCTGGCTCAGCTGTCTTGTTACCAACATGACTACTGCTCTACTAGCAGCAGCTGCTTCTTCCATAGTCTGCAAAAAAAATACAGAAATCTAATGTTAAGTGCTGCAATATCACCAAAGTCCCGAGGTGGACATGTATACTTAGAAGGGGATAGAACAATCAAAATAAGCATGTCTACCAGGTGATACCTTATTGAAGGCCATCCTTCATTTGGATGTGTACATTCTAGTGCTACCATATCCTTCTGGTCTGGAAGCAAAACTATTGGTCTTAATATACCAAGCATCTAGCTTGGGAATAAAGAACAAGGTATGTATTTAATCATTATTTGTTGAGTGAGTCAATAAATGGATATCTTTTTTTAAGGCAGTTTGTTTATATTGCAGTAATGTCTTGTACATGGGTATCAAAATCAGACCATTAGCTGGTACACTTTATCTTACTGCTCCAGTTTCATTCATCTCTTTAAGACAAATGCTTTCATTTACTGACGAACTCTCCCTCTCTCACTGAATGTTGACAGAGTATAAATATTTTCAAATAATTTCTTAAAATAAAATAGACATGGCAGCTTCAATCATTTTGATTATAAATAATAGACAGTCATCATCCTTAGTTAGTATGGTTGGAAATCACATAAAATAATGAGTAACAAGATGAGTGGCTGTTAATAGATTTTTCAGGAAGTTGGGCAAGAGCAGGAGGACTGATAGAAGTAGCAAGGCCCTATGACTCAGTGAATAGTTAATGTGGCATATACTTTAGTAGTAGGGAAGGTTCTTCACAATTTTAATTTTCTCTTCATTTTTTTATGGAGCAAAGATATGCTGCCAACTTATTTTGGTGGTCATGGTTTGTGTAATTTCTGGGTTGCTCACATCCAAATGGTTGGTTATTATTTTGCAGTTTAGATATTACAGAAAATTTTCTATTCGGAGGATTCTATGGTATGGGGGTATTGGTATCATCACTGTTTTTAAATATCTGAACTGCCCTGTAGAAGAATAATTTATAAACTTTAGACTTATTCTAGGTAGCTACAGAGGGCAAAATTAGAATCAATGGTTAGATAATGTAGACTAAGCTAAACTAGATGTATCAAAATGAAATGAAATGACTTATTTCACAGGATAGACAAGTTTCCATCATTAAAACACTGAAATTATCTTCTCTCATCATTTCCGTTTGCCCTTTCCTATCTCCTTGCTCCCCTCATTTCTTCCCTCCTTTTCCAATGGCTTACATTATCTAAATTATTCTGGGTATGGGATAATACAGTCAAAAGAGATATAAAAAGAAGAAACTATTGCATATTGGCAAGTAATGAGGGTCTTCAATAAACTACCCAGGAGTCCAATGCCCTCCGTCTGGTTGCCCCTACCCTGGCTGAAATTGGAACAGATGCCTCTGCCAACCTGCCATCTGTTCAGAAATTCTCGGGGCCATCTGACAGTTTCTGTGTGAGGCTCTATTTGCCTGCTTCAGTAGTTCGCCAGATTGAGTCTTTGAAATTCTAGTGTTTACAAGGGATCAGCCCATTACTCTCCTGTTTGCTTCCTTTTCTTCTTCTAGAGTCTCTTTTAAAACAAACAACACACAAGTCCTCTTGCCATATAATTATTCAGGTGGGCATCTTTAAACCCTCTACAAAACTGGCTGTGAGGCAACACCTGTAGTCATAATATACCCCACCATGTCCTTTTACAAAGAATCCTATAGAAGCAATAGGGGAAAGGGCACCATGTCTCTACTAAATCAGGATTATTCCCCAAAGGATCTTATACAAAGGAAAGAGAAAATTATTTTATTATATGCTTATAATGTACCCAGAATTGTGCTAAGCACTTCACAAAGTATGAGTCTGGACAATCAACTTTTGAAATTGGGAAGTACCCACATGGGTTCCAATTTCATTTCTAAAATGGCCTTATAATATTATGCTCTGCTTCCTACCCTCTCTGATATTTAAGAAAATGTACCAAATTGTCTGAAGTTCTGGCTACTGAGCAAAGGGCTTATGATGAGAAAATTGACTACTGAGTGACTATGGTTTCTCTCTGTGTGCATGTATGTTTTGTTTTGTTTTTACCATTACATATCTTGGTATCTGTCTATGAAATCATGGGAAGACTGAGATTGGTATGAAAGGGAAAGCTCCCCACTGCCCCCCTGATGAAAGCATGAATTCTTGAAAGATTGAAGAATAATTTGGAAATACATTTAGGGAGGTTATCCTGAACATGACTCCCTTGAGTATGACAGTTTCAAAACATTTGGAATGACTCTACCAGGCGCACTCAGTGCAGAGCAATTAAATGCCAGTCAGTGCATACTTGTGCTTAATTATCACGTTAAGGATACACAGTAGTTCCCCACATCTAAATGCTAATTTTTACATTTGAGATTTTTATTGAAATTAATAGAAATAAATGCAATGTTTGCTACTGTACATTGAAAGATAATTTGGATTGGAAAATGATTCAGGATAAAATCTCTCCTGAATTTCTTTTTGAGTTATGCTGACATATTCTGTTTCTCAAAGTATTCTCAGAGGAGACAGATGTGATGAAATGAAAAGTACAACAGGTTTGGAGACAGGGGGTATTAAAGGCCCAGTTCTAATATGTTCATTGTAGGTCCCTTATCCTCTCTGAGCTTCAGTTTCCCGATCTGTCAATTAAGAATATTTAATACTCATACTACAGACTTCTTCCTGAATAAACTGGGGCCACAGAAGATTAAATAGCTATAGAGACAAGTTTTAAACTCAGGTTATTTTATCTTATACTTTCTTCTATGCCACGAGTTCTTTTGATTTGTCCATTGAGTGTCAGCAGATATATCCATATCATTATCAGGAAATGGAGTCCAACTTAGTAGCTTTCAAGTGGAATATGAGCCAAGAATGTGATGTGACAGGAAAACAAACAGATACACAAGCATTTCCTGAATGCAGGTACCATCAAGGATTTTATGATATCCTGAAAAGAAAAAGGAGGCCAATGAGTCAGTAAATTTACATTTATTAAACACTTAATATGTGCCAGGCACTATTGCTGAGAATGAAAATACAAACAAAAAGAAAGACAATCCCTTCTTTCAAGGAGCTTATAGTTTAATGGACAAAAACAGTACACATAAAAGCTGAAGTAGAGCAAGTAAGGGCATTTGTGACATAAAGGAGAAATCTAGATTGCAGCTTAATGGGAAAGGAAGAGAGGATTGGCCTAGAGAATTTTTTTTTTAAATAGAGACTCCAGAAAGAGCCATTTAATCAAATGGAGTTGTACATGGGTGTAGGGTACTCCAAGGTGTGAACTGCAAAATGAAGTGATCTTCCAGGGAATTCTGGGACATGATGGAGAAGTCTGAAAAGAACTTAAGCAACTCTGAATTTCAAGCTGTATAGATCACTTTAATTTTGTTGTGTTGAGTTATGAGTGCCATTTTTTATAAATAAAATTCATCAATCTACAAGGCATATAGAACAAATTAGAACATAGGAAGCCAAATTCTTTGAGCCTCAGTTTCTTTAGTTGTGTTCAATGTCTGTATAGGGGGGAATCCTTCATGAACTGAAAGGATTCTTCTAACTCTAAATTTGCATATTTAAAATTACCTAAAATTACTATAATTTTGCCTTGATATTTTTGTATATCCACGACTTTTTCTGAGTTCTTCCTGGACTTCCCTCAGAATTAACATTAGATCAAGACTCTGAAAGGATTTTGGGGTGACAGAATCCACAAATATTTGTAGTCTAACATTTCCTGCAGCAGATATCTTGGAAGGACTCATGTTAGCTACTCTATCCTGGTTCAGAGGTCAATGTATCAGCAGACTAGTTATGAGACCTCCAACAAAACTACAGAAGGCAAATAGTGAGTCCCTGAACCCCAGCATAACAATCAGGACTTGATCATACCTAGCCAGCATGAAGGAAGCCAGCAGCACTGGCCCCAGAGCAATGTAAAATCCCTATTGCCCTGTAGAGGAAGCTTGGGACAATGTTCCCTTTGCACTAGGAGCAGACCTCAACCTTTAAAAATTAGCAAAAAGCAAAAAGTGCTCTGATCAGAGATAGACCATATAATGGAGACAGGAAAGAACCGAACTCAAACCTTGAGAACGTAAAGGCAAAATGCTACATGAATCCTCAAAGTAGGATATGAACTGATCTCCAACTCAAAAAGACTCTTTCAGAAGAATGCAAAAAGGATCAAGAACCTGTACAACATTCAAGAAATCATCAAGGAAAACTGCCTTGATATCTTAGAAATAGAGGATAAAATAGCTATTGAAAGAATCCACCGATCACTCCCTGAAAGAGAATCCAAAATAAAAACTCCAAGGAATATTGTAGCTAAATTCCAGAATTATCAGATCAAGGAGAAGATACTGCAAGCAACCAGAAAAAAAATCAAATACTGAGGAGCCACAATTAGGATTACCTAGGATCTACCACCTTCTACTTTAAAGATCAAAGCACCTGTAATACGATATTCTGGAGAGCAAAGGAGCTTTGACTGTAGCTGAAAATCAACTACCCAACAAAACTAAGTGTTACCTTTCAGAGAAAAGATGGACATCCAATGAAATAAGAGATTTTCAATTATTTTTTGATGAAAAGACCAGAGCTGAACAGAAATTTTGATTTCAAATACAGAACTCAAGAGAAGCATAAGAAGATAAAAGGAAAGAAAAGAAAAACTTTTTTAAAGGTTAAAATGTTTATATTTCTACATGGGACAATGATATGTGTAACTCTTGAGAATTATATCTTTGTTAGGAGTATACTTAGAGGATGTAGATATAAATTGACTTTAATGTGAAGATATAAAAAAAGAAACTAGGGATAGGAATGATATTGTACTAGAAGAAGAGAAAAGGAGAGGTAAAATGTGTCATGTGATGAGGCAAAAAAAGATCTATTACAATTGAGGGAAAGAAGAGAGGGGACTATTAGCTTTGCTTGAACCTTAATATCTTCACATTTGGCTCAAAGAGGGAATATTAGACATATTAGTTTGATATAGAAACTTGTCTAACTTTATAGGGAAGTAGGAGGGGAAAAGAGAAAGGAAATGAGTAGGATAATAGAAGGGAGGAAAGAAGTAGAAAGGGAAAAGGATAAGAAAGGGAGAAGAGTTTAAAAAAAGGAAGTCAGATTAAGGGAGGTGATGGTCAAAAGCAAAACAGTGGTGAGAAAAGAAAGGGGCAAAGGAGAGAGAAAAGAGTAACTTGGGAAAAATGGGATGGTGGGAAATACAGAGTTAGTAGTTTTAACTGTGAATATGAATGGGATGAACTCTCCCATAAAACAGAAGCAGAGAGCAGACTGGATTAAAAGCCATAATCCCACAATATATTATTTACAAGAAACACATCTGAAGCAGAGAGATTACACACAGAGTAGAGATAAAAGATTGGGGCAGAATGTATTATGCTTTGATTGAAGTAAAACAAAAGCAGGGATAACAATCCTGATTTAAGAGATTATCATCTAACACAATCTCAATTATCAAAAATTGAGCCATAACTTAGTAAAATTCACCTATATGCAATTCTTGAGAAGTCTCTCATCAACTACAAAATGGGAGTCATTAAGATTATCTAGTTCTAAATCTATTTCCTGATTTAACACTGATCCTGTGATTTATAAAAAAGTTTTCAATGAAAGGTAGTTCATTATTTTTTCTACCCCTACATAAAGGCAGACCATTCCATTGTTGGACAACTCTAATTATAAGTATTATATATTTAAGATATTTAAGTCTAATTTCTCTCCATTCATCCTAATTAGGTTTTCTGTAACC
Organism: Antechinus flavipes; assembly: GCF_016432865.1. Lineage (NCBI taxonomy): Eukaryota > Metazoa > Chordata > Mammalia > Dasyuromorphia > Dasyuridae > Antechinus > Antechinus flavipes. Next base: position 129,443,748 of record NC_067399.1, on the reverse strand, counting down.
AAGAAATCTTCCTCCCTTTCTTCCTTCCTTTCTTCATTCCTTCCTTCCTTCATGTGTTCTCTTATATGAGCATCCTTTACATATTACAAGGCAATTTTCATGTTTCTCAGTCTTCTCTTCTCCCAGGCTGTAGTAAATTTTACCAACTCTTTTCACCATCCCTTATCTGTCAATTTTCTAATCTTCCACCATCTTGGTAAATGTTATTAATTGGAGTTTGTGAATATCATTTTTTTAAATCAACATGTTTCCTAGAACTGAGGAAAATATTCCAGCTATTAGAGTGACCAGGACAGAGGACATCTGATTGTCATCTATCTTGCTTTTGATTCTTTAACGATTTTTGATGCTTCCATGTAATCCCTATGACTTCAGAAATCCACTAAAACCAATATTCCTAAATTCCACCCTTAACCCAAAATACTGATTTGTAAATGATTGATGGAAAAGCTAATAAAACAGAATAACAATTAACAATTGTACAAGCATGAATTGAAATTTTCCAAAGACAAAGAACTTGGCAATGTGAGTTATTCCCAGGAGTGTGGGGCAGCCTTATGTCTTAAGCAATGCCAATTTTCTAGTATATTTTTAGTATATTTTCAAAAATTTATAACTTGCTGTGCTCTAATGTCTTTCTGAGGTTGAGCATTCCAATGTTCTACTATGCCAGGGAAGATTTCTCAAAATGCCCTCTTGTTCTGGGTGACCCATGCTTACTATCTTTTTCACTTCTAATCAGAGCAATATCAAGCTGAGAACCATTACATTAAGTATTTGGTTAAATAGTTTGTAGTTTTATCATTTGTCATTTGCTGATAAACAAAATGGTTTGTTGTTCACTGCTGTGAACAGACTCCTTTGTAGGGTTTCCATATATGAAAAGCAATCTCAGCAGCAACTTTCTGTGGATTTTCTACAGCAACCTTAGCAGAAATAGAAAAAGAAAGGTCTTGAAAGTATGATTGCAAGGGATGAATTTATGTTAAAGTAATAAAAGGTTATGGTTAAAAGAGATCTAAGAGATCATTTATTCCAATACATTCCTGAATTCCTAGGAAGCCTTTTGACAAAATTTCTGATAAGCAGTCAACCCTGTTTGAAGATAGCTCCTTCCTCCTCCACCTCAAGGGGATCTTACTATCTTAGAAGGCAATCTTCTGAGTTTTTTTTTTTTTTTTTTTTTTTTTTTTTTTTTTTGGTGGTGATGGGGGGGGGCACATTAATAATAATTTTGCTCTTTGGGATCAAACAGAATAACTCTTCCACATGATAGGTCTTTAAATATTTGAAATTGTGATTATTTCCCTCCTGGATGTTCCCTTCTTCATATTAGCTATCTTCCATTTAATTCAATCATTCATCTTATGTGTTTAAAGTATTCTTACACTTTAGATTACCTTTCCCTGGACTTTTAGAAGTCCTATGGATTTCAAATGATCTTTTTAATATATAGCACCCAGAGGTAAAGAAAATACTTTACAGTTGTTATTACTTCAGTTATAACCTTGAATAACCGTGGGCAATTCAATCAAGATAAAATACAATGTGATTTTCAGCACTTTGTTCTGGACCCCAAATTTTCTAACAACACTTGCTTTTCATGCCCAACTTTTTTTTGACTCTCCTGAAAATTAAATCCCTTTATTCTCTGGGGGTTTATTTCACTGTTCTGTGGGTTCTCCACCCCACAATGGTTCTTTCTCAGTTTCATTTGCAATATTATTATATAAAATACACCACCACTGTTAGGATTTAACCTGTACCTTCTCTTCTCTCTCTGCTCTTACTCTTGAAGATCTCATCAATACCCCTTAATTTAATTATCAACTTTCTGTGGATTTTCTACAGATGTAAATACCCTATCTTTGTCACTCTTTTAAATTATAGTCCTACATTGTCCATTGTCTATTTGAACCAAATGTCTGATAGACAAATATGTCTAAAACAGAACTTGTCTTTATCTTTTCCTTAAAGCCCAGTTCTTCCTTTGATTGCCTCTTTATTTATCTTCCTTCCAGTCACTCAGATTAACAAAATCAGTAGTATCGAAACAATCAGCAGGATGATTTCAGAGAGGCTTGGAGAGACCTACATGAACTGATGCTGAGTGAAATGAGCAGAATCAAGAGATCATGATGCATAGCAACAGTAAAATTATACAGTGATCATTTCTGATGAACATGGCTCTTCTCAAAAATGAGATGATTCATACAAGTTCCAATGATTTTGTGATGAAGAGAGTCATCTACACCCAAAGAGAGGACTATGGGAACTGAGTATGGATAATTGTATAAATATGTATGCATATGTTGGATTTAACATATATTTGACTATGTTTAACATATATTGGATTACTTGTTATCTAGGGGAGGGAGTGGGGAGAAGGAGGAGAAAAATGGAATAGGAAGTTTTATAGGGGTTAATGTTGAAAAATTATCCATGCAAAAAAAATCAGAAGTATACTCAACTCCACAGTGTTCCTCACTTCAAAAATCTTAATATTAATTTCTTGGTGTGTCTTGAAAATGTCACCTTCCCTCCAATCACTTGGTCATCTCTCTAATATATTTCATTATTACTTTTTACCTAGGTTTGCCTGCCTGAAGACACTTCTTATTCTAATCCATATTGAAGTGATCTTCCTAAATCAAAATTCTAACCATATAACTATACTACTTATTTAGAGTATTAACTCAAATAAAATGTTGTGAAATCAAGAAATAATGACTCTACTGTTCATGTCTGAATATAGGTTTCCTCTGAATATTAGCCAAAACCTAAAGTGAGAAAGCTTTACATAGAAGGATATACCAAAAAATCCAAGTTTATAAGATATATAAAGATTATATACATGCCATATTTAGGGGAATGTTTTGTTTTATATACAGGCTAATCAAATATATTTCAAGATCTTAGAAGCTGTAAACAAGGTTTTTAACCTCACTGACAAGCTTATTTTCTTTTACCTACAATTTCCATTCTGTCACAATTATATTTAGCAAAACAGGTCCCATTACCTGATTTGGTAGGATGCCACATCTTTTCTGAGAACAGCCTTTGAAAGCTTTCCATCATATCTCTTTGATGTTTTTATGATTGTTACTTAATGTTTTTGTGTAAGGAAGTTACCTACTTATAATTGAAAACAAGGAGAAACAGTTTTATTGTGGTTTAGGTAATGCTGCCTAGAATCTGGGGGATCTCTGCCAGGCCCTAATTACACTCCTATTGTATTTCGGCTTCATGCTTCCTGAGCTAGGGAGGGGGTAAGAGTAGGGAGTTTGGGGGGGGGGGAGGATAGAAGATAATTGAACAAGGTGAAAATGAATGCTCATTAATTTCCAGAATACATGAGGACTCATTTCATGTGAGAGGGCTGTAAATATGACTTTTAATGAAGTTATGACATGGTTGCCAATAAAAGTCATTTACTCTGCAGTGTTACAGTTAATTATACACAGCTGGAGCCATTTATGGCCTGTCCCTTGTTAACTTTGCCTTCATTCCTGATTAACCCTTTCATAGAAAGAGACATAGGATCAGGGATCAGGGTCAAAGGACCTTTAAACTTAGGAGAGATGTTAAAATAAGCTCCAGCAATAGGGGCATTAACATTACAGGAGAGGACTCTCATATTCTTTTCTTTATAATATTTTTGTACTTTAATAAATGATAGAGTGAAAAAAAGAAATATTGGATAAAGGCAGACAGGAGGATAGAGGCAATGCTATCATATACCAATTAATTCTAATGGCATTTTACTTGTTTTGAATTCATGGTAAAAGTTCATATTTCTTAATGTGTCCTTTGAAAGTCCTGCTGTTTCAAGACTTCAGGACTTTTTACCCTTTAGTTGTCATGTAGTTAATTGCTTGTCCATTCTCAAAAAAGAACAAAAGAACTCCACTATTTTAGGAACCAGGTACATTGCGTTCAACTGTTGCTGATCAGTCCAATATAAACTCATGAGGTTCTATCACAGATTAGGCACAATAGGCCATTTGAGCATTTGAGACAGAATTGTCTCTTGATTTTACCTCTAGAGAGGCAATATGGACTTGGAAATATCATCTACCTCCTTTTCCCAGAAAGCTTCCTTTACTTAAGATCTACTGAGATACTGAGCTCCCCATTTTCTGCATAAATGCAGCATGTAGTGGAAGATTGTTTTAAGATCCTTACTACCAATTGTGGAGCTATGTCTTTGCTTTTATGACTATTTCTTTTCCACCCAACTAGATGTAGCTTTCTCTAGGTCTGATTTCAGAAACTGTAGCTTGGGAATTAGTACAATCAGCTTTCCTTTGTGAAAAGGAGACATGATTATGATGGAAGAACAAGAGAGAGAGAAATGGAGTCTAGATCAGTAGAGGCACACAATTCAGAAATAAAACTTCAGACAAAATTGGGGAATTTGACCTTGCTCTTTTTAAGGAGTCAATAATCCACCTGCATAAGAAAATTAATTAGACACTAATGCAATGTTGGTAGAGTTGTGAACTGATCCAACCATTCTGGAAAGCAATTTGGAGGTATGCTTCAAGAAATATAAAACTGCATATACCCTTTGATCTAGCAGTCCCATTGCCAAGTCTATATCCCAAAGACATCCAAAGGAAAAAAGGGAAAAATTTGTATTACATTTATAGCAGATATTTTTATAATGGTTAACAATTAGAAATCAAAAGGATGTCTGTCAGTTGGGGAATTGCTAAACAGGCTGTGTATATGATTGCCATAGAATATTATATTTGATATAAAAATGAGAAACAGGATGATTTTTTAGAAACCTAGATTTACACAAACTATTATATAATGAATTGAAAAGAACCAAGAGAATGTTATACATAATAGCAGCAATATTGTTTGATGAAAAACTGGGAATGCCTTAACTATTCTCAACAATACAATGATCCAAGACAATCCCAAAGACCTAGCAATGAAGCACATAATCTACCTCTAGAAAAAGAAGTGATATTGATTGAATACAGATGGAAGCATGCAGTTTTCCACTTTTGTTTGTTGGTGTTTTTTCTCCTATTCTAGTCTTCTTATAAAAAAATTATTAATATGGAAATGTTTTGCACAATTGACTATATCTGATCACTTATTATCTCAGGGAAGGGGAGGGAAGAGAGAGAAACATATAATTTGGAATTCAAAACTTAAAAAAAATATAAAATTGAAAAAATATTAAAAAGAAAGTCCTTTAGGAATATTTACTTGAATATGGGTATTAACTGAGTATCAAATAGAAAACTTTGCTGTTGTTTGTTTCATTCATGTGGACAATGGACCTTTCTAGACTTTTTTTTTCCTTTTTAATTTAGGGAAAGAAAAGGTCTTAGTAAGCATAGTATATTGAGCTTGAGTCAATATTTCTTTCAAGGACTTTATGAAGATCTTGTACAGTGAAGGAGGGGGAATTAATCATCATTTGGAAAATTAGTACTTTTTGACTAGGACTACAGATAGAGGTGTAAATGTAGCTATAACAATATGGAAGTCTATTCTGAATGTGGACTGATCCCCAGGACTCTTCCCAGAAGGTATTGTTTTACTGAATTCCCTGCATAGTTAGTCCTTTGTCTCATTATCTCAAAAGCCATGTGTAGCCTCTCTAAATTAAGTTAATTGAATTTTCCAATTAGCTTAGATTCAGATTCATGAAGGTTTTATTATGTTTTCCATTTAAAAACCCACCCTCATATGTTGCCATATTTAAAAGGCAAGAGTAGTCCTGCTAAGCTTTAGTCTGTGAAATATAAACCTGTAAATTGTTTAAAGTGTACCAACTACACAATCTCTTACACAATCCACTTCTGCTCCCATAGTTTTGGATGGGACATTAATCCTCTTATGTTCTATAATCTCTCAAAGATTTGTCTTATAGCCATCCTCATTAATAAACAATTTGATGCTTTCTCCCTGAGATTTTAGGGTATCCAATAAGGCTGCAGTAAACTGTTTCCTACTATCTTATATCATGTCCTTTCAGAGAGCAGATGTCTGAAATTACAGTGAGAGCTTTATTTCTGCATTAGAGTCTTTATGAAAAATGTCCATTTTGAAGGTTTGTAGAGGAGTTCCCTCATAATCTTGGAGAGGTAAGTCTTTGTTTTCATCTACCTATGGATCATGTGGATTATTCCCATTAATACAAAGAGAATTTGAGAAAGATATTGAATTGGGAAAAAAATAAGGCATCGGGAGGATTAATGAGTTAGATGGCTAAGGTTCTCTGCTATGGGAGTCACTTCTTTGTACTAAGGTTTTAAGACGGAATCTTCATGAGAGAGCTGACCTTTGTTGTGAGGAAGAGAGACAAAGAAAACAGAAAGCAAGTGGCCAGAAACGAAGGAAAAATATAAATAAATGACTCCTAAAAACAATCACTTTAGCCAGTTGAATGATCTCTTATGTCCAGAAGATATCCTTGGTCTTTTGAATGGTGTTATTAATAGACATACACCATAACTTCCACATACAATCTAAATTCCAAATTGTAGTTTGTAGCCTCATTGGATTAATCAGAAAATGCTGCTTATCAGTTTCGTAGATAGATAGATAGATAGGCTCCTTTAGTTTGGAGCCCATTGACATATCAAGTGTGTCATATCAAGTGACACATCAAGATGCGGAGGCATTTAGCTGGAAACAAAGGGGAGGGACCCAGAAGGAAACAGGAGTTTAAAATAGCAGAATTTTCCAAGGAGAGATATTCATGAAGCAATATTTAAGAATGTGTACTAAAAAATTAGACATGAAAAATCAGCTATAAGCAGGACCATAATATGGGGCCTAGCTCTGAGGTAGGAGGAATTTACATTCTTAAAGTAATGCATGGCTTATTGCATATTCTTGATGCAAAGATGTCACTGTACCTGCTTATGCTTTGATCAGGTGGGTTCGGAGAAGACTGAAGTTTGGGAGAACAAGAATAAAAGGTGTCTTAAAGGAAAGTATGAAAGAAACAGAAGATGCACTGGCCAACGGGCAAGGAGAAGTGATGAGAGGTAGATATCCAGAGCCCTCTACTGCTCTCTTCCTGATGGCAGTCAAAACTAAGACTGCTAGGATAGTACATAAATCCCTATGAATCATGCGAGCACTTGGATAACAATCTCCCAGGACAGGTCATTGATGGGTGGTACCTTTGTCATGAAGGGCACCATCTGAAAATATGACATCACAGATCCATCTGAACATTTTCCCATTTCCTGCTACCAAGATATCTTTGCTTCTGAATCTTTCTAGTTGACTTCAGCATCACAGAATCACAGAATGTCAGAGTTGGGAGAGACCTCAATAGTCATTATCACAATACAGTGTGTTCATGTGGTACTTTAAAGTGTGTTCCCTCCTAACAGTACTTCTCTATCAATCTGTTAGGAAGGTTCTCCTTATATCAAGACTAAAAGTTCTTCTTTGGACCTTTTACTAAAGTAGAGCAAGTTCTACCCTCTTGGGTTAATCTTTCTTCCCATAGGATATATTTCCAAAAATATTTAAAATCAGTTCTCACACCAACACCTGCAATCTCTGAGTTTTATTGCTTTCTTTTTTTAAGTTATTGTAATTAATTCTTATATGGCAACATTAGTCCCAGATTATTACTCTGTGTTTGAAGGCTACCACCCCTATTACAAGTCTGGCGAATGCAGCACCTCTTAAGAGTCAGAAATAACAAGAAAAAGTTCCTCCTCACAGTGTAAGAAACTGGTTCGAATTATAATTTTGGTGTTTACTTGTGTAACCCTAGGCAAGCCACTCTAAACTTTCTGAGTCTCAATTTCCTTCTTTATAAATGAGAAGTAACAATTTTTATACTCTCAACATCATAAAGGTATTTGTTATAAGGAAAATTAATACTTAAATGCAATAGCCTGAGCTATTATTCTGAGTCGCTGGAGAAGGCAGTTGCCAGCAATTGGATGTGAGTTTTAATTAGCTATGGTTCCTAAGCATTACATTTGAGAGAGTTATTCTGTGGATGTTGCACTCTGCAGGAGAGCCCTGATGCTTCATTGTGAGAAGCTGAGTGCACTGGCTGCTCTGAGGAGTTTGGAATAGTCCATCTGTTTTGGGTTTTCAGAAACCCAAGGTGAAGAAAATAAATAGCAAGGAAAACCAAAAATGAAAAATGCCCCTGATTCGAGACCTGCAACAAAGCCGCATGTACTTTAAATCTCTTCTCTCATCCAGATGCTCTACACCCTGCTGAGAGGCTTGACCAGAAATTGGAGAGAAATTCATCTAGTTCTTGCTGTTTAGGATTTTAAACTTCTAGGAATAAGAGTATTAAAATGCCATCATATTCATTCCCTTTTTAACTTTTTTAGCTGAAGATAATGCTTTATATAGCATTTATACAAAAACATCAGAGAAAGATAGATGAAACTAGATTTTCCCAAGTGTCCTGAAGAATGAAGAATGTATTCTATAATATGTGTCTACATGTATATATGCATGTACACTCATGTACTATATATACAAATGTGTATGTGTATGTAAATACATAGACATCTGTGTATATGCATGTGTGTGTGTGTAACTCCAGTATGCTTTTCAATCCAATATGTTGACATTTATGACCTTTAAGAAAAAAACTAATGAATTCAGTCAACCAAGAAAAGGGATGGTAGTCCAGACACAAAATATATGTGTACACATAAATGCTTACACATATGTGATATATACATAACTACATATTTAAAATTTATATATATTTATATTTACATATATACTTTATATAATTTTAAATAAGCACATACTATATAAAGAATGATAATGAGGAAGAAGATACGTTTTCTAAAACACAAATCCTGCCCTTAAAAGAGCTTATGATCAAAAGAGGAGTAAAAGATTATATTAGATATCTGTATACCTACTAATTAATATAAAATTAATGAATGATATTAAAATGATGTAGCATCAGTGGCAAAAGTTTCTAGCAGCATTTATTTAAATATGACAATTTATGAATTTCACAGTTACAAAATAAAAGCTATATTTGAAATATATTCTAATCATCATTTGAAAAGCAAAGTGGATGGGAAAACAAACATATGTTGGAGTAAGTATACTGAAACAGGCATTTACTGGAGAGACATGCAAAACATGTCAATAAACATTATTAAACTCTAACACATAATAGGTCTGTGCTAGACAACTACCATGTGCCAGGTCCAAGGGCCTATGGACAACAAACTCAGCTCATGATCAGTTGAAAAAAAAAAAAAAAAGGATGATAGTAAGATAGCTGTGTGGTACTTCAGGGCTTCCAATATGTTTCCTGCCACTAAAGTTCACCTTTTTTTAAATACAAATATTCTCCAAGGGTCTTTAACAGACTTCAAATTTGGTAGCATCAAGATCTAAGAAGAATCAAAATCACAGCTGAATCCCTCAGTGAAATGCACCCTATGAAGCAATTAAATCTGTTTCAAATGTTTAGATTGTGATTATCCCAACTGAGTCTATGATTACCACCAACCTGTCCTCCTACATCCTAGATAGATACAACTTTAGTAGAGGGAAAGCTAACAAAACTGTCCACCAACAGTGCCCTCTTCAGCCCCATAATGAAAGAATGAGAGGTTGTAGCCAAGCTTTCTGGCTGTGAATCTCTAAGATAAGTTTGCCAACTGCTCTATCTCTATATTTCCAAAATGATCAAATCAAACTGACTGATTTGTTTCTAGTTGCCTCTTCCCCTCTCCTACACCACCTCACACGGTATGATCCATTTATTGTCTCTACCTCTAGAATACTGTTTTCCATTCCAGGAATATTCTAACTCCTAACCTATATTTCTTAAACTCTCTAGTTTCATTCACTATTAATTATGTTACCTTTATTCTGTATATATTGTATATGGATCTATCTGTATGTACATTTTACCCTGCTTCAAATAGAATGTAAACTCCTTGAAGATGGGGGATTTCATTTGGGACTTTATATTCCCATCTCCCACTTAGCAAAGAACCTTAATAAATGCTTATTGAAACAAATTGCTTAGTACAGGCCTTTGCCTGTGGCGGATACTCAATAAATAAAGGGAGAAATAGCAATTCACATTTCTATAGTACTTTAACATTTAGGACCCTTGAAGAATTTTGTAAGAGAACTATTAATTCCATTTCATAGATAAGGAAACTATAATCTACTGAGGTAATGTGACTTGCCCAAAGTCCAAACCTTGAACTGTCTTCTGACTGCAAATTCAATGTGGAAAGGTGCTGTACATAAAAAGAAATTAAAAGAATTAGAGTAGGTAACATGGAAATCAAATCATCACTTTTTGCAGTTGATATTACAGTATATTTAGAGAACCCTAGAGAATCAAGTAACTAAAAACCTACTAGAAATTATTAACAACTTCAGCAAAATTACAGAGTACAAAATAAATCCACAAAAAATCATCAGCATTTTTATGTGTTACCAACAAAGTCCAGAAGCAAAGCTATAAAGAGAAATTCCATTTAAAATAACTGTTGATAATATAAAATATTTGGAAGTCGACCTGCGAAGACAAAGTCAGGAACTACATGAACATAATTACAAAACACTTTCCACACAAATAAAGTCAGATATAATCAATTAGAAAAATAGCAAGTACTCATGGAGAGGCCAAATTAATATAATAAAAATTACAATACTACCAAAATTAATCTATTTACTTAGCACCATATCAACTAAACTCCCAAGAAATTATTTTATAGAACTAGTAAAAAAAAATAACAAAGTTTATCTGGAAGTAAAAAAAAAAAAAAGGTCAAGAATTTCAAAGGAATTAATAAAAAAAAAAAAAAAAAGGCAAATGAAGATGATCTAGTTGTACCAGAGCAAAAATTATATTGTAAAGGAGCAGTGATCAAAACTATTTGATACTGGCTAAGAAACAGAGTGATCAATCAATGGACATAATAGTCAATGAATATATTAATCTAATGTTTGATAAACCCAAAGACCCCAGCTTCTGGGATAAGAACACTTTATTTCACAAAAATTTCTGGGAAAATTGGAAATTACTATGTCAGAAATTAAACATTGCCCCTACCTAACACTCTGTACCAAGATAAGATGAAAATGTGTTCATGATTTATACATAAAGAGTAATACTATAGAAGAAAAAAAGAATAATCTACCTCTCAGATCTGTGGAGAAGAAAGGAATTTCTGGCCAAAGAAGGAGTAGAATACATTATGGAATGAAAGATGGATAATTTTTATTACATTAATTTAAAAAGTTTTTATATAAACAAAACCAGTGCAGACAAAATTATAAAGGAATCAATAAACTGATTGTAAAGGACTGAATCTCTGAGCAGATGCATTTGGATAACCAAGCACTTAAGGCTAATTACTTATTGGAAAATACTCTATTAGCATTTGCTTGGAAAATCCACCCCCGCCCACCACCACCACCACCATTCTGTGAGAGCTCTATCTGTTGGTGTATACAGAGAATTGGAGGTGTGGAGTAAGAAAGCCAGAGTGACTCCTGGTGAGATTTGTGTGGCCATTCCTCACACGTCCACGAAGAATAAAGATCAAGGACTTTTGCTTATCCTGACTCCAGCTAATTCTAAAGTATCCAGGGTTTTAATGCGGTCATCACAACTGATTTAAAAAGTTTTATATCCCAGGGTTCTGATAAAGGCCTTATTTCTAAAATATATAGAGAATTTGTTATGGGTAAAAACTCTGTACTTGAACAAGGATTCTTACAAGGTGTTAATTCAGTGGAATTGATAAGACAATGGTTATCTAGTTTAGCACGGTGATTAATAGTTCTCTAGTTCAGTATGATCGATTTAATCTTACAACAAATAATGGTTTCCTAGTGATATAATGATTGGTTTATACTCAGTATACTGTAAATAATTTAATTATAATGGAGCATATAAGCCGGGACAAACTCAGCCAGAATCAGACTGGGAGAAGAGAGAGGACTGGAGGCAGGAGCTCAAGCTCTAGGAGCCAAGGAGGGGGATTCACTCCATTGCACACCACCACCACCATGGTGGCTGGCCTGTCCTCCTGCATCCTCCACTGAGACCAAGCTAGTCCGAGCCCCAGGCAAGGAGATAATAAAGAATTTGGACTTCAACACTTGGCTATGCTCATGGTGATTATTCAGCTGAAACCAAGGCTGGTCCAGAGACCTCCAGAAAACCAACCAGAACACTACAAGAATTGACTCAAATTTATAAGAACTCAAGCCATTCTCCAACTGATAAATGGCAAAATGATATTGATAGACAATTTCAGATGAAGAAATTACAAGTATTTATAGTCATATGAAAAATGCTATAAATCACTATTGCTCAGAGAATTGCAAAATAATACAATACTGAGATACCACTATTTATCTCTAAGATGACAGGAAAAGATAATGATGACTGTTAGAGGGAATGTGGAAAAATTGTTGGTGGAGTTGTGAAGTGATCCAACCATTCTGGAGAATAATTTGGAACTGCACCAAGGGCCAGTGTCTCTACTGAGTCTGTAACACAAAGGGATCATAAAAAAGGAAAAGAAAAAGATCCACATATGCTAAAATGTAGTAGCCCTCTTTGTAATGGCAAGAAACTGGAAACTGAATGGATGCCCATCACTTGAGGAATGGCTGAATAAGCTATATGAATAATATGGAATATTATTGTTTTATAAGAGACAATTAACAGAATGATATCAAAGATGCCAGGAGAGACTTACATGAACTTATGCTAAGTGAGGTGAATAGAATGAGGAATTATATAATGAAACTACAAAATTATATAATGATCAATTCTGATGGATGTGGCTCTTTTCAACAGCAAGGTGATTCAGTCCAGTTCCAATGATCTTGTGATGGAGAGAGCCCTCTGCACCCAGAGACTGTAGGGACTGAGTGTGGATCACAATCTATTATTTTCACTCTTTTTGTTGTTTTTTGCTCACATTTTGTTTTCTTTCTCTTTTTTTTCCTTTTTGATCTGATTTTTCTTGTACAGCATGATACTTATGTAAATATTTATAGAAGAATTGCACATGTTTAACATATATTAGATTAACTGCTGTCCGAGGGGGAAGGAAGGGAAAAAATTTGGAACACAGGGATTTGCAAGAGTGAATGTTGAAAATGATCTATGAATATGTTTTGAAAATAAAAAGTTTTAATTTAAAAAGACAAGGAAATATGGTATGCAGTAGAGCAGGACTTCTTAAATTTTTTCCACTCGTGTTCCATTTTCACCTGAAAAAATTTACTCAATCCTGGATACATAGATAATATAGAATAGATGTACAAATCAAACATTTACTGATAATAAATCATGAAAAATTCATTTTAAAACAATTCTTTGATATATATGTATATTAATATATACATATATAGATATATCATTTATTAAAGATGAAAGAAAATTTGAATATGAATGAGATGAATGTGCTTATTTATTATGTAAAGAATTAAACTTTAGCACAATATTTGATATCTTTTGCAGTTGCCAAATTTTTCACAATCCACATATTTAGTAATTCAACTATGTATGGAGTCATGACCCACAATTTAAGAAGCTTTGCTATAGAAGAGGGAGCACTGTGCCTAAAACCAGAACACCTGGGTTCAAACCTAGAACATATTTTTTTATTTATTGGTGCTTCAGGTTCCTTATATATGTAAGAAGAGGAGGTTGGATTAGATTATCCCAATGGTCCCTTCCAGGTGCAAAAACCCTATTAATATGCAGAAGAAAGGTTAAGTGAAAGGAAGGGAGAGCCTTTAGTCTATGTAGATAATTGTCTTCTGTCCTTGCCTAAAAGTATTCTAACCTAGGTTATATAGTCCTTCAGCAAGGAATTCCTGTCCCTTTTTCCCCTCTCCCATTTTCCTCCTTGATTCTCAGTAGAAAGTATCCTTAAATGTTTCTGCTACCCCAGCCAAATATATCTATTTAATTCATGATGAAGTTGGCTTTGGTAAAACAAACCAAGAAAGGAGCTCCTGAGAACCAGTTCCAGGGCAGGGGCCCCTGGGTGCTGTGGGCTCTAGGCAACCCTCTTCTGAGCCACCATGGGGATTTGCTCTCTTCTCTCCTTGGTAGCAAGCCAAGAAGGGAACTTTTTATAGAGGCAATAAAGAGCCTGAAACTACCCCATAAGCTTCAGCATCAGGCAGCAAGTCTCCTAGCACTGTTCCTAATTAACTTCTAACCTGCTGGCAAAAGGGATTTTTTCTCTGCCTTTAACTGCTAATGAAGTCTGGAATCTCAAAGTCTCCCTTGATTTTTACTTGTACAGTGAAGTCATTAATTACAAGCACCGTGTATTCTGTGCTTACTGGGACCTTTTAAGGTGCCATGTGGTGAAAGGCCTGGCATTTTTCCCTGTTTTAATGTGGCATTTCAGGCCTGCTACAAGACAGTCCCAATCCACTTTTCCATAGAGACTTCCCATTACTCTCCTCCATATTCTCTAGGTTCCAACAAAAATGGAAATGTTGACTTATTTACACCAAACTAGGTACATCCAACTTCATGCTTTTCCCTGTCTGGAACACCCTTCTCCTACCCAATAATTACAGCTCTTCACTTTATCTAGAAAGGATCTTCAAGTTCATCTAACTCACCTTATCGTAACAAAAGAGAGATAGAGAGACAGACAGAGAGAGACAGACAGACAGACAGAGAGAGAGAGAGAGAAGAGAGAGAGAGAGAGAGAGAGAGAGAGAGAGAGACAAAGAGACAGAAATGGAAAGGGGGAGAGGGGAAGGAGAGACAGAAAGAGAGACAGAGAGACAGAGAGAGAGAGAGACAGAGAATGAGAGAGACACAGAGAGATAGAGAGACACAGAGAGAGAGAGAGACAGAGAGATAAAGAGAGAGAGATAGAAAGAGACAGAGAGAGACAGACAGACACAGAGAGAGAGGTAGTAGCAAAGTTAAGGTCATGCAGATAGCAATTAAGAGTTAGGATTTACAAGTGTGTTCTCTGGTTCCAAATCCAATCCTCTTTCCATACATAGTGATCTCATATCCTTTCTGATTATATTATCAATTCCTTCAGGAAATGCTTTGCTTTTTTCACCTTTCTATCCTGGTATGGGTTTCTGATGCTCAATGCTTCAGGTGATTTTAGGAACAACCAAAGTCTCATAACCCAACCCTAATCATCACGTAATTAATTCTTTACTTTGTTGTATTCAAACTTAATGTAGTAGGGATAGCTAAAATGTTCTTAATTACCAAAATTATTGAAAACTCTAATCAGTTTATCCCTGACACCAAAGTAAAATATGGGGAATCTCTTGTTCAGTAGAACTTTTCCTTTCTCAGTCTCTTTTGCCATGTTTGTAAGTCTTGGAAAATATCACTATTAATAATCAGGTAGCTTGTTAGCATTACTAAATATAATAAACAAACTCAAATTTAAATTATATATGGTAGAATACAATGAGACTCCCAGCTTGAGTCTTCTCATATAAGAGAAAGAAAACACCTCTTCACCAGAATTTCTCTTACCAACTACCATGACTGCCAGTTGATGCTCAGTCTGATCTCAGTTCTGATCTGAGACTCAGTTGTCATTCATTTCTTCCTTTACGTTTACTCTTTCCTTCAGACTCTCCAAATATCCTGATGGATTGCCCCCAAACTTGAGTGTAATTCTTCCATAAAGACCCTGAAATAACAGAATAAACTGTCTCCTAAACAACTACAGTTGACTTCAGATTGTCCTTTAATAATTTAATTTAATTTAAATAATTTAATAATTGAGCTCTCCTCGTTACAGTCATTAACACAGAATTCAAGGCTCCTCTATCATTTTAGGAGATTTCTCCAAAGTCTCTGAGATTCATGTTACATCATCAGTAGACAATGTTTGTGGATCTAGATCTTTGCCACCTGAGAAAGAAGTCTTATTCTCTAGTGTAGGTACTTATATGTGGTAGGGAGTTTAATAAATGTGGCTGAATTATTACACTTAAAAAACTCCTTTTCTCATGCCTTATTCTACTTTCCATTGAATTGAAATGTGAAAAGTTGGAGAGATCCTGATTTTGGATTTGGGGTAAAAGTATGTGAGAAGCAAAAGTAGAAATAATTTAATATTCAGATTCTCAATGATGTCTTTCTTTCTATCCCCCAAGTGAAAATAATTCATTTTGAAGCCTAGTGGGAACAAAGTTCAAAGAATTAAGAAAAATACCAGAGGCAACCAAAAAAAAAAAAAAAAGCTACAAATTGAATTGCCTTTTGTTGATTTCAATTAGTTCAAGCTTTCTTTTAGGTTAATATTTCTGCCTGAGGGCAGAAGACCTTTGTATGTGTGGGGGAATTGAAAGGGAAAGGAAGAGGGTTAAAAGAAGTTATAAAAGGGAGTTTTTGAATCCATAGGTGCCCTCAAGCATTGTCATTTTGATCTCTATTTAGCTCCAACAAAGTAGGGAATGTGAAACTATAATAAATAAGCAAATATCACTTCTGTAGACTAAAAAAAATCTCCAGCACTGATGAATTATTTTTTTTTAATGTATGTAGACAATATTCAATGATTAATAGAATCCAAATACTTGTAGTATAAACATAATCAATTGTGATATTATTTCATTGTAATTGTTAAATAGACATCCTCTTAACTCAAAAAGGTATATAGGGCACACTAGGCCCAGTTGTCTCAACTGTCTAGTCACTGAATATGAATGTTTCAGACAAAAAAAATAGTATATTGTTTTTTCTTATAATAAGAAATATGTGCATGGAATATAATTGGTTTATATTTTCCTATTTCTCTGCTTCTGGACTTATGTCTCTAATCTAGGTTGTCATCTTATTGTTGACATTTCTTAGATCTGTGATATGGCAATTGGACTGTATATGGTTGTCATAATGGCCAAGGAGTCTATGGTGCTGCATTATGTTCAAAGTCTCCCTTAAAGGCCTAGATTCAAATCCCAATTCTAACAGTGTTCTTTGGGGTAATTAGGTGGCACTGTGGCTATAGCATATTGGAAATAAGAATTGGAATTGGAAACAATAACACTCATCTTCATTAGTTCAAATCTGGCCTCAGATGATGGGTAAGTCACTTAATCCTGTTTACATTCCTCTCTTACATAAAAATGAGTTGGAGAAGGTAATGGCAAACTACTCCAATATCTACCAAGAAAACCCCAAAAGGAGTTGCAGGGGTGGAGCAAAGATGGCAAAGTAAAGTAAGGAAGCTGCTCAAACTTTCTCAATTTTCCTTGAAAACCACATGAATCCAAGCCTCTTAACAGAGATTGATGGCATGAAACCCTCTCCAGCTCATTGGAAAAACTTCAAGAAAGGTCATTCTCACTGGGTTGAAAGGGCTGTTCAGCCCAACTTAGATAGTCTGGAAAAGTGAAAAGGTCTTAATCAAGGCAAATCAGCAACTAAGACCTTTGGTCCTGGCTCAGCAGAGGAACAGATAAGTGGGGTAGCCTCTAGTCCCAGCCCAGAAGGAAAGGTATGGGAAATCAGGCTGTTTCCTGAACAGAGTAGACAAAGCTCCCCCTGCAAACACAAGGGGCTCTTGTGCTCAAAGCCAAGGTACAGAGCTGCCCAGGAAAATTGGGACAGTGTTCCCTTTACCTTAGGAGCAGAGAGCCACCTTAAATATAAAATGAAAAAAGAATAAATATTAAAGAAAAGAAAATGAGCAAGAAAAAGAAAAGAACTTTGACCATAGAAAGCTACTATGGTGACAGGGCAGACCAAAACACAAACTCAGATGAGGACAAAATGTCTACAGAAAAAAATCTCAAAGAGTAAGATAAATTGGTCTCAAGCCCAAAGAGACTTCTTGGAAATGCCCATCAAAAGATTTCAAAAAGCAAATAAGAGTGGTAGAAGAAGAAAAAATGAGCAAGAAATGAGAAGTATGCAAGAGAGAGTCAACAGTTTGAAAAGGAAGGGAAAAAAAATCTGAAGAAAAGAACTACCTAAATAATAGAATAAACCAAATGGAAAAGAGGGATACAAAAGATAACTGAAGAAAATCACACATAAAAACTAGAACAGGGCAAATGGAAGCTAATAACATTGTAAGACAGCAAGAATTAGCTAAACTAAAAATAATGAAAAAATTGGAAGAAAATGTGAAATATCTCATTGGAAAGACAAAAAACCTGGAAAATAGATCCAGAAGAGACAGTTTAAAAATTATTGGCCTACCTGAAGACCATGACCAAAAAAAAAAAAAAAGAGCTTGTATGGCATTCTACAAAAGATCATAAAGAAGACTGCCAGAATATTCTAGAATGAGAGGGAAAATACTCATTGAAAGAATCCATCAATCACTTCTGGAAAGAGATTCCACAAGGAAAGCCCCAAGGAACATAATTTTGAAACTCCCAAACTATAATCTCAAAAATTGCAGAAAAATACTGCAAGCTTCCAGACAACAACAACAGTCAGGATTATCCAAGATCTGGCAGCTTCTATAATATTGGAAAGCTTGGTATACCATATTCTGGGAGGCAAAGGACCTGGGATTACAACCAAAAATTAACTACACAACTAGAATCAGTATCATGTTTCAGGGGAAGAGATGGATCTTCAATAGTAGCTAGGTGGTAGTGGATAGAGCACCAACCTTGAATTCAGGACGACCTGAGTTCAAATCTAGTCTCAGACACTTTTAACACTTCCTACCTGTGTGAATCTGGGCAAATCATTGAAACCCAATTGCCTCAGCAAAAAAAAAAAAAAAAAAAAAAAAAAAAAAAAAAAAAAAAAAAAAAAAGGTTAAACTGAAGGCAAATAAATATCAATATCTATAACTCTTGTGAAATGTATCTGTCACTGGGGCAGACAGAGAGGGGGAATTACATGGACTGGAGATGTGGTTGTGAATGGTCCCAGACATGATGACATTAAAGAAAAAGCCATTAAGGGTGGGAAAAGATTTGTACTGGAAAAAGAGGAATAGGAAGGTATAATGCAACAACTAGTCCACATGAAGAGGTGCAAAAGACCTATCACAATGGAAGGAAATCGATGGGATGGGGATGAAAAATGTCAAGCTTAATAACATCAGTTTTGGTTTTAAGAGAAAATTCAGTTCCTTATAGAAATTTATTTAACTCTATTAAGAAGTAGGAGGACAAAAGGGAAAGAAAAGGGAGGGACAAGATAAAAGGGAGGGCAGAAATACTAGGGAAAAAGGTAAGAGAAGTGGGGAAAGGTTGATACAAGGTAAAGTAGTGGGTGGGTTGGGTAAAAATAAATACATAACTAAAAACAGGATGGAAAGAGAAAACAAAAAAATATACAAGGGAGAAAATAGGATGCAAAGAAATACAGAACTGATAATCATAACTTAATATAAATAGGATGAACTCCCCCTAAAATGGAAGCAAATAGCAGAATGGATTAAAAAAACAAATGTGTTTACAAGAAACACATTTGACATAGAGAGACATATATAGAGTAAAAGTAAAAAAGAACAGAATTTATTATGATTCAGCTGAAGTAAGAAAATGAGAGTTAGCAATTTGATGTCAGATCAATCAAAAGTAAAAATAGATCTTATTAAAAGAGATAAGCAGAGAAAGAATATCTTCATAAAGAGTAGTGTAAATAATGAAGTAGTAACAATACTAAATGTCTATGCATCAAGTGGCAGAGCAGGCAAAAAGTCAGAGAAGAGCAGGTAGAGAAGATTTTAAGCTTGTTACAGGAAGAAATAGTCAACAAAACTATATGAGTGAGGGACCTCAACCCTCTCAGAATCGGACAAATCTAAACCCAAAAGAAACAAGAAAGAAACTAGGCAGATTAATAGGATTCTAGAAAATCTAGATATGATAGACAGCTGGAGAAAATTGAACAAGCACAGAAAGGAATGCACCTTTTTCTCAGCAGTACAGAGCACCTTCACAAAAATTGACTATGTATTAGGGCATAAAAACTTCATAATCAAATGCAAAAAGGCAGAAATAGTAAATCCTTCCTTTTCAGACAACAATGCAATAAAAGTTATATTCAATAAAGAGTCAGGGATAGACTAAAAACCAATTGGAAATTAAATAATGTAATTCTAAAGAATGAGTGGATCAAATAACAAATTACAGAAACAATCCATAATTTCATACAAGAAAATGACAATCATGAGACAACACAATGGTATGCAGCCAAAGCAGTTCATAAGGGAAATTTTATATCTCTAAATAGCTACATAAATAAAATAGAGAAAGGAGATCAATGAATTAGACATGCAAGAAATAAAGCTAGAAAAACAACAAATTAAAATCTTAAATTAAATATTTTAGAATTAATTAGAAATTAGAAATTTTGAAACTCAAAAGAGCAATTAATAAAATAGAAACCAAGAAAACTAGTGAATTAATAAACAAAACCAAGAGGCGGTTTTATGAAAAAACTTACAAAATAGATAAACCTTTGGTTAATTTGTTCAGAAAAAAGCAAAGGGAAAAAAAAGCTAATCACTAGCATCAAAAATGAGAGGGATAAACTTACCACTAATGAAAAAAGAAATAAAAAAAAATAAGTAGGAGCTATTTTGCCCAACTCTATGACAGCAATCTGACAATCTAACTGAAATGAATGAATATTTACAAAAATATATATGCCCAGGTTAACAGAAGAGGAAATAAAATACTTAAATTGTCCCATTTTAGAAAAGGAAATTGAACAAGTCTTTAAAAACAATCTCCAAGACTACATAGGTTCATAAGTGAATTCTATTCCAGTTAATTCCAATATGATGTAAACTCTTTGGAAAAATAGGTAAAGAAGGAGTACTGCCAAATTCCTTTAATGGCTCAAATATGATAGGGATAACTAAACCAGGAATAGACAAAACAGAGAAAGAAAATTACAGACCAATCTCCCTAATGAATATTGATGCAAAATGTTTAAATAAAATAATAGGAGAGAGATCACAGCAACTTATCAGCAGGATTGTATACTAAGACCAAGTTGGATTTTATCCAGAATGCAGGGCTGTTCAATATCAGAAAAAAAATATTTTTTATTACCATAATTTAGTATCAGTAACAAACCCAATAGAAATCACATGATAATCTCAATAGATAGAGAAATTTTTTTCGACAAAATACAGCATCCAGTAATATTAAAAACACTAAAGAACATAGGGATGAAGGGAACTTTACTTAAAATAATAAGTAGTATTTATCTAAAACTCAAAGCAAGAATTATTTGTAATAAAGAGAAATTGGACACATTCCCAATAAGATCAAGAATGAAACAAGGATGCCCATTATCACCACTATATTCAACATTGTACTAGACATATTGGCTTTAGCAATAAGAAAAGAAAATGAAATTAAGGGAATTAGAATAGCAATGAGGAAATAAAACTATCACTCTTTGCAGATAATATGATGATATGCTTACAGAACTCTAGAAAATCATCCAAAAACCTACTGGAAACAATTAGCAGCTTTAGCAAAATTCTTAGCTAGTACCAAATGCTTTTCATGACTATTGCTTTATAATATAGTTTTTGGTTTGGTACAAAACCACCATCCTTTGTATTTTTTTTCATTAATTCCCATCTTTCTTGGGTTTATCTTGTCAGGTAGACACCCAGATATTTTATTTTGTCTATAGTTATTTTAAATGGAATTTCCTTTTTATCTCTTGCTAATGTTTTGTAAGTAATATATAGAAATGTTGGTGATTTCTGTGGGTTTATTTTATATTGTGCAATGTTGCTAAAGTTGTTCATTCTTTCCAGTAGAATTTTGGATATTATTGTTCTTTTAAAAATGATGAACAGACTGATTATAGAAAGGCCTGAAAAGATTTACATGAATGATGCTGAGCAAAACAAGCAGAACCAGGAATATATTGTGCACAATAACAGTAAGAGTGTATGATGATCAACTATGAAAGACTTGGTTTTTCTCAGCTATTCCGTGATTCATAGCAATCCCAATAGACTGAACAGAAAATGCAATGTGCATTCAGAAAAATACCTAAGGAAACAATACAAATCCACCAATGCTTATGTTCACTTCTTTTTTTCTGTTTTTTTTTTTATCTCTCCCATGATTTTTCCCTTAACCTTCCCTTTTCCTCTGATTTTTCTCTCCCAAGATGATCATAGAGAGATATGTATTAAAAATAAAATAATAAAAAAGAAAAGAAAAAAGAAAACCCCCAAAAGAAGAGTTAGAAACAACTGAACAATTGGCATTACTTCTGAGTCTCAGATTTTCTGTCTGCAAAAAAAGGGATGAGAATAATTGTTTCTACTATCTACCTCATAGAATTGTTGCAAAGAAAAATTCTTTGTGTTATGAAATGAGCACCGAATTTAGTCAGTAGACCTATTTCTCTGTCATTTATTATCTATGTGATTGTGCAAGTCAAGTAACCTCTTTGTTTCAATGTCCTCATCTAAGAAATAATTGCTATAATACCTTCTTCACGGAGTTTTTGTAAGCATAATATTAGGTGCTATCTTCAAAGTATTCAGTAAGCTGCAAAATAATATAATGGTAAACATAGAAAGGTAAGATGCTTCTGTTAAGGTTAGCAGCAGCCTCCATTTTCTGTATAATACAGTAAGAAAAGCCTAACTTTGAATTCTAGGTCTGACCTGGCACTTAGCCCAGTGCCTGGCACATAGTAGATATTTAATACATGTTTATTGCTTGATTGACTGTTGATTCATGGACATCAGCTATTTTGTTATTTTGGGGCAAGTTACTTACTTTGTCTCAATTTGTATTTATAAAATGAGAATAATATTTGCCTTATCTATGTATTTCAGAGGGTTGTGATGAGGCAAGTACTTTGTAAGCCTTAAAGTACTTTAGAAATATGAACAGTTAAATAACAAACACTTATTTGTTATTAAGGACCTAGGCAATATGGTTTGGATTTTACCATGGATTTTGCTCATTCTCTAATTTTTTTGATAAAATAATTGGAGAAGCTTTACAAAGTCAATGCTTATGCCCAAAGTAATTTCCTGCCATTACAAGCATTGTAAGCTTTATGGGAGGAAGAGGCAAGGAGAATGAGTGGCAAAGAATAATAGATTCTAATCCCAGAGTTGAGTAAAAACAGTGAGTGAAAAAAGGGAGAAAATTCAAGAAATGCCAAAAAACATCAGTTTCTTCTTATTGAAGGATTTATTTAATGACTAAACCTGAAATGGCTATTAGATTCTTTAATGTTTAGGGCATGACAATAGCTTATGAATAGTACACTCTTCTCCTTCCAAACTTTAAGAGTGGCTCATTTATTAGACACTTAACTAATTGCTCAAATCTAAACAAGCACATCCCCCCTATTCCCACTGATCGCTATTATCTCATCTATGAACATGACATTTAAAAAATATCATAATTAAGATTTTCAGTGAATCCCACACAGAGAAAATTTGTGTTGTTAATGAAGTTGTCTAGTTCCTGTTTCTCCATGGTTTTGCTAAAGATGAGCATGTTTCTAATGCCCCCATGCTATGAGAACCCTGAGGGGGAAAAAACACCTAATTACAAAAATTGTTCGTGTTTTCTCACCTACAATTTGAAACAGAAATATCACAATGGATAAAATAGCATACATTTCTCCTTTCTTTCATTTTAGTCTAAATAGTGAATTCTATTAGTAGTAGTGGCAATAAAAATAACATTCGCCATTTCTATAGTCTTTAGATTTTATAAATCACCTTATATCCATCATTTATAATTTGATCTTTTCTATCATCTCTTTGAAGTAGGTAGTGAAAGTTCATCTCCTTATTTTAAATATGAAGAAATTGAGACTCTGTAAATGAATAAACAAAAGTGCTTATTTAATCTTTACAATATGTTGTGATGTTGATAAATTCTGGAAATAGAAACACAAAAATAAAAGTCAAGTGAATCCTGCCTTCAGGGAGCTTAGACTATAATAAGGGAAGACAATGTATTTCAGGGCAGTAATGGATATTTCTTTATTTGGTTTTTGGTCAAGAAAGTTATAGGGAAGATGGATGAAAAGGGAAGAATGGAGAACAAAGTAGGGGTACCATTGGATCCTTGAGGGCTAATGCATGATAATGGCCAGGGAAAAGTGAGTTGGGTCACGATTGGCTCAATTAGCTGAATTCTCAACAATCAACCATGGTACTCAGGACACCTTTACAGGAGTTTAGAGTCAGGTTCGAGGTGGAGACTGAAACACAGAAGATGAACTTACTTAAGTGTCTATATCTTATATTATAAAATTATAAAAGTAGAGATTCATATCCATCTTACAACTCCTCATTAAAGGTCTTTCCACTTAGCTATGAATATTGTCTCCAATACCAATGAGCTGTCCTGAAGGAAGTAAAAAAAGGAGTGATAAATATTGTTTGCATCCAATCCAAAAAACATTGATTAGGTGCCTACTCTGGTCAGGTTCTGTGCTAAGCACTGGAGATATATGTATATATTTTTACATTTGTTTTTAAAATTTTTGAGTTCTACATTCTCTTCCTTATCCCTACCCACAATTAAGATACATGTGAACTTATGCAAAACATTTCCATAAAAATCAAGTTGTAAAAGAACACATAGATCTTCCACTCCAATAACCATAAAAATCCTCAAGAAAAATTAAATTTAAAAAGAGATGTAGAGGAATAGAGAATGTTCCAATTTGTATTCAGACATAATCAGTTTTTTCTCTGAGTATGGATAGAATTTTTTCATTATAAGTCTTTCAGAGTAGGTGTGTATGATTGTTTTCCTGAGAATAGCAAAGTCATTTACAGCTGATCATCCCAAAACATTGTTACTTTTTTGTATAAAGTACATTTAACTTTGCTTGAGTTCATGGAGGATTTTCCCAGGTGTTTTTTTTTTTTTTTTCTGAAATCATCTTACTCATCATTTCCCATGTAACAATAATATTCTATCATAAAGTGGTGTTTATGAATTTATAGATATTTGGGCATAGATCAAATCTTTTGGTCATTTATCAATTGGGCCATGGCTCTTATTTTTATATATTTGACTCAATTCCCTTTATATTTGAAAAATGAGGCTTCACCAAAAAAACTTGCTTCAATATTCTTCTTATAATCACTCTTGATAATTCTGTTTCCCTCCATTTATTCTCTTTCTCCTTTTACCCTGTCTCTTCAAAAATGTTTTGGTACTGACCACTCCCTCCTCTAATAAGCCTTCTCTTTTATCATTCTCTCCCCCCTTTTTTATTCTCTTCTCCTCCTATTTTCCTGCAGGGTAAGATAGATTACTATACTCCTATAGAATACGTATGTTTTTCCTATTTGAGCCAATTCTGATGAGTAAGGTTCACTCATTCCCTCTGCCTTTCCCCTCTTCCCCACTATTGTAAAAGTTTTTTTTTTTTTTCTTGCCTCTTTTTTATGGAAGATAAATTGTACCATTCCACTTTTCTGATTATTTCCTCACACTTCTCCAGACTCCTGTATTTGAAAATCAAATTTTCCATTGAGTTCTGGTCTTTTCATCATGAATACTTGAAAATCCTCTTTTTCATTGAATATCAAACTTTTCCTCTGAAGAATTATACTCAGTTTAGTTGTGTAGGTGATTCTCAGTTGTAATCCAACTTCCATTGCTCTCCAGAATATCATATTCCAAGCACTCTGGTCCTCTAATGTAGGAATTGCTAAATCTTATGTTTTCTAACTGTCACTCAATTATACTTGAATTGCTTCTTTCTGGATGATTGAAATGTTTATTTCTTGACCTTGACGTTCCAGAATTTGGTTACAATATTCCTGGGAGTTTTTATCTTGGAATCTCTTTCAGGTGGTCATTTTTCATTTTTTTTCCTCTGGTTCTAGAGTATCAGGACAGTTTTCCTTGACAATTTCTTGAAAGATGATGTTCATGTTATTTTGATCATGACTTTCAAATGGATCAATATTTTTTTTTAAAAAAAATAGCTCTCCTGGCTCTATTTTCTAGGTCAGTTATTTTTTTCCAATAAGATATTTCACTTTTTTCTATTTTTTCATTTTTTTTAATTTTGCTTTATTGTATGTTGATTTCTCATAAAGTTATTAACTTCCATTTGCTCAATTCTAATTTTTAAGGAATTATTTTCTTCGGTGACCTTTTGTACTTTCTTTCCTAACTGGCCAGTTTTGGCCAAACTAAAATTGGTTTGGAAGGCATTCTTTTCCTCATTAGCTTTTTGTATTTCTTTTTCAATCACTCTCAGTTCTTTTTGTAATCTGTCTATCTGTCTGTCTATCTCTCTGTCTCTGTCTCTCTCTGTTTCTCTCTCTCTCTGTCTGTCTGTCTCTCTCTCTCTCTCTTTTTCTCTTACTTGATTTTCAAAATCCCTTTGAGCTCTTCCATAGCTTGAGCCCAATTCTTATTTTTCTTGGAGGCTTTGACTTTATCATCTTCTAACTGGATGTTTTGATCTTCCTTGTCAACATTTTTTCTGTTGTCTGCTTATTTCCCTAGCCTATTACTAGCCTTTTAACTCTTTGTTAAAGTAGGGCCCTGTTTCCAAAATGCATTGTCCCAAGATTCAGGGGTTTTGTGCAGCTGTTTTCAGAAATCTTTCTAGGAATCTGGTCACAAGCACACTTTTCTCCCCTGGAATTCTAATATCCCCACTTCACTGTAGCTATAAGATCTAGTGTACTACAGCAACAATAAGATTATGTGATAATCAACTGTGATGGGCATGATTCAGGCCAATTCCAATAGATTTGTGATGGCGAGAGCCATCTGAATTCAGAAAGAAGGCTGTAGGAACTGAATATGGGTCCACAGCATAATATTTTCACCTAGGGGGATTCCTCATACAGGAATATTTTATTCTATAGAATTGAGATTTTACAGGACAGCAGATGCAGAATCAAGTGAGACAAAAAGTACAGTTTCTGCCTTCTACAAAAGAAGACATTGGGAAAATTTTGGCACTCTACCTTTCCCTCTCCAATCAGAGGGGAGAAGAAGTATCAGTCAAGGCTTGATTTCACTGGATGGTGATGAGATCAGAAGAGAAGTCTTTAACAAGGGAAGGGCATCTTGTTCATGGAGATGAGATTAGGAAGAGCAGAAAACTGCCTAAGTGACTAATTCAGTGAATTTGAAACTAGAGTAGAGGGTCAAATCCCAGCTCAGCTTTTAACTATTTGGTGCAAGAAACTTCAAATTTATGCTGAGTATTTTATAAAAAGGGAACCAGATGATATCTGATATTCTTTCTAACTACATTTTTGTAAAATATACATACTTTGAAGTGAGAGACTGTATTGAATTGTCACATATGATGTATTTAATAACAATTGTTGACTAGTTGTCAGAGTTGAAATGAATCTAATTAGCCACAAAGTCCTCTCAATATCTGGAAAGCAAAAAGAAAAAGGAAAGGAAAAAATCTCTACAAAATACATACTACAACGTGCTTGATAATTAAATATCCAATGTTTTTAAGCTCTCCATATGAAGAGGATTCCCTTTCCCTAGCAATTCATTCGACTTTGAGATAAATTTGATTATGAAGAACTTGTTCTCTACTTCAATCCTAAATCCATCTTTTGGACAATTCTACCAATGAGTTTTCATTCTGCCCTCTGAGGTAAAACAGAATAAGCCTTAACCTTCCAGGTGTCATCTCTTCAAATAATTGCAGACAACTATCATGTCCCAGTTGTCTTCAATTTTCTCGCCTGAGTCTCCTGTTCCTTCAGCTGATTCTCATATGGCCTAAGCTTTAGGGTCTTCATCAATCCATATTTGAAGAATTGAGTTATTTTTACTACCACAACTGGTAATCAGAACAGACTGTCCCAGAACTCAAAAGTTCATTCCAGGCAGGACTGGTCACCACCAATCACACCATCTCTTCTCTTAATCATTTCAGCTTCTGTTGCACATGGTTTCTGAGTCTGTGAATAATTGTGTCAAGGAGAATGTCTATCCCCTTATAGTGACACTAGGTTTCAGGGAATTGGGCTGCAAGTATAGTGGAGAACATAACTCATTAAAATGTAAGCTCCTGAAAGAAGAAAAGAGGAGAGAAATCTGTCAAACTCACTAGTAGGTATTTTAAGCAATGATGTTTTTATATGGACCTTGAACATTGAATTCTTTTTTTGTTGTTGTTTTCATCAACAATCAACAACAATCAATGGCTTTAAAATTAGGTATCTCTAACAATTATAAATCAACATGTTAAGAGAGCAGCTGAGATTTTTCTGGGCCTGTTCACTAATCCATTCCATTTTTCCCCTTCCAAATGCTGTTTTTATTATGTTGTTACTCTTTTTTTCCATCTTCAGCTCATAGTGGAAGTTTTGATGAAGCAGTGACTGTCTAGGCAACCTGAGACTCCCTTGGAAAAATTGACATCATTTCCCTAATAACTTTGATCACTTTGCAACCAATCCTATTCATAGTTCTTTTTCCCTTTGTTTTATCTGTGATGTTTATTTTCTCTCCCACATTCTTCTTTTTTTTTTACCTGGTGCTAGAGCTCAATTTAATGAACCTTTATTAAGTGCATACTTTATGCAAGGCTTTGAGTATTGAGGAAAAAAATAAAAAGCAAAGAATTTTTTTAAAAATTCCCACGTCTACAGATAACTTTCTTTGTTCTATGAAAATACAGCCAAACAGGATTGTTTTTTCCATTATTATTTGTTGCTATTATTGTTATTTGAGCTACTCAGAATGTATGACTTTTCTTTGTATGTCCATCTTTTAGCACAGTGCTATATAGTGCATATAAGTAGACATTTAATAAATGTTTTACTTGCTATCCTCAGAATCTAGCATGATTACTTACCGAATTGAAAAAAGAAGCTTAAATGGCATATGAGAGTTTTAGGGCTGGAAGAAACCTTCAAACTTAGCTAGATCAAGGTCCTATAGTAAGTGACAATGAAGGATTTAAATCTGAGTTATCTGAGTTATCTATCTAGTTTTCTATCTCCTCCAAACATTCATGCTATCTCCAAGTGTTGCAGAGATAAATTCAAGATTTATTAACTAATAGATAATGTAAAGGAAGCAAAGGAAGACTTCAGGATAATTCTCATGTTATGCACCTGGTGAATTAGATGAATAGTGGAAAATTTGGAAGAGGGGAAGGTTTGTGAGGTGGGATCATGAGTACATGTTGATGTTAAATGGATCCTACCTTTTTTAAGGTGATCTGTGATTGCATTTCCACATTCTTTACCAGGGACCTGAATGTGAATGACAGGTGTGGAATTTTGGAAACGGTAATTATATTCCAAAATATGGAAATGAAAAAAAGCACAGTTTCTCACTTTTCTAATCCAATTTCTGTTGGCTGATTTTTTCTTTAATTTTTTTAGAAAGGATGAAAAAAATGTACATATGCATTTCTTTTTCCTCCTCTATGTCTTTTTAAGTTTGAGAACATCAAAAGTAAGTCTTACATCTGCCTTTTTTCTTTTCTTTTTTTTAATCTGGAGATATCCTGAGAGCACTCTTGACATTAAAGTCCTTCCCATCATGAAGGGGTGAAAAAAAATCACAGTTCCATTCCCCTCCTCCTGAATTATAACTGTTTCAATTCAGTAACTTGCCTGGAGAGTACTCAAATACTCAGAAGTCTTTAGAATCCAATGCCTGCATATAGGATATCACCGAACTGAGACCAAGCCATTTTGGAATTGGGTCAGGTACAGCCCCTAACTCTGCCAATCCAGAGCCCAGTTATAAAATCTTTCTATAGCATTATAATTTGCTCCAATTTGCTAACGAAGACTAATTATCCAAATAATTCAGTGTGACTATCTGCTCCTGACCACTGCAAATCTCCCTGCTGTTCCTCAAAGCTCTGTTTGTTCCCCATTTCTTCTCTTGTTTTAAACCCCTTACTGTTCTGAGTGCCTTTTATTTAAAGAGAAATTGGATACCTACTGTGTAGATTTCTGCAGGGAGTCCTTTAATGTAGACTGTTGCAATTTTCTCCAGGAATATGCTAATAATTACAATGACTAGGGATTTGGACTTTGTTATCTGCAGAGGAGGAAAGGGAAAAAAGGTGGAAAACAACAACAAACCAACCCACTAAACAGAGGACAGAAAGGGGGAAAAAAGAAATAAGGTTATTTGTTAAAGTTCTAGCTGAAAATAGAAAAAAAAATATTAAGATGCAAAAACTGTTTCCACTGGATATTCTAAAGATTTTAGAGGGGAAAATGGAGGGAGTAAAAGCAAAAGAGGGTCAAAGAATGAATCAATCCCACTTTAAGCTCTGTACTGCTCATAGGAATAGAACTTTCCTTTGAATTTATGGTGAGTGAAACAGAACAGGAGGGCTTTGTTGAGCTCAGTTGAATAGTGAATCACAGAGATGGACAAGGAGTCAGGTCAGAGAATCATAAAATCTAGTTCATAGGAACTTCTACTGAGAACTGAAAGTAATCTTAAAAATTATCTAGGCCAACTCATTCATTTTACAGATAAGGAAAAAGAGGCCCAGGGAGGTTAAGCAATTGCTCCCAGATAGCACAGATTATGAGAGTAATAAAATTTGCATGTACCTTTTCTGAATCCAGATATTTAATGTTTGCATTATTTTAGGTAGACTCTCTCATGGAACCACCAAGAGAAATTATTCCAATGCCTTGTGTTATATATATATACATACATATATATACACTGATTCTCAGAGAGTTGAAACAAATCACATAAATCCATATGCACAAACATAGGATTATGAACGGAGTTAGAAGGAATGTTAGATCTAATACAATCATTTTAAAGATTGTGAAACTAAGACCTACAAAAGTTAAGTTTCTTACTCAACATCATGTGTGTACAAAATGGCCGAGTTAATGGTTGAGATCCAGGTCTTTTAATAAACAAATTCTAATCCAGTGCTTTTTCTTAGACTAAAAAATATTCAAGGTCAACTGGCAATTTGGTTAATTGACTAAAGTGGGATCTTACTGACAAGTTGTTGTCCAACCTACTAGTGAAGAGTTCCTCTATGGGTGAACCCATACTTGTAGCCCTTTCTGCTTTTTCATAATTTCCGTTGTTAAGACTTTTTTCCTTAGGTCAAGTTGAAATATATCTTCCTAAAAATTCTGACCTATTTTTTGTGTAATTCCTCTAATAACACTACAAACTTTCAAATTATGAATGCTTCTCTACAAGTCTTTTTTTTCTTCACCAGGATAAACAGCCATGGTTCTTTCCAAAAAAAATTATCTATGATAAAGACTCTAAGCTTCTCTGAACTTTGAACAACAATGTTTGCATTATTTTAGGCGGAGTCTCTCATGGAACCACCAAGAGAAATTATTCCAATGCCTTATTTTATATATATATACACGTATAAAGCAAAGACAAAGCCTTTGAAAATCCAGGATTACCTCTACACTAAGATATGGCACTGGAGGAGAACTTAAGTAGAGACTGACAAATGACACTGAGAAATAACTAATCTTTGAAGTAGATTATTTATAGTGATCTGAGAAGTGGAGAAGTTCTGTAGGATTTAAAACTAAAGGGACTGTAGATACCAGCTAACCCACCCCTTCCTTTTACACATAAGGATGCCTTGCCCAAGGACACACAGATAGTATAGGTATGGATTTCAAGCAAGTATCCAGAAAATCTGAAATCAAAAAGAAATTTAATTATTTTCCATTAAAATAAATGTCAAATATTACATTTCTGTACTGTCATAAAATGAAAAGCAAAACAAACTAAAACAAAAACAAAAAGTAGGATCTCTCCCAAGACCTTGGGAATTTTTTGGGAATTTCTGACAAAACCAAATATCACAAAAATGTATTAACTCACTATTATATATTTGTAACAAAAGCTTTGTTGTACATTCCCAGATTGGGTGAAGTATAGGCACCCCACTATTGGAAGAGGACACATCGGATTCCTCTATTGCATTAACAGCCACAGTTTCAATAGCTGCATAGCCAATGTAGACTTATTTTTCTTAAAGTACAAATCTGTCCATTTACTCTCTTTGCTATGCATCTTCTAGAAGAAAGTCACACATTGTATACATTTATGGTGAATAAATTGAACTAGTAAGACGGGAAGATCTTCCTTTTCTTACCTTGCACTTCGGATTTTATGACCCGAAGAGGAAAGGTTAGGTATTTTAATTTGTTCCATTCCATTTATCCTTTTCAGTTTTAAGATGCAAGTGGTAATCCTTACTGGAGCTGAAGTCATCAAGTGCTGATTTTGCAGTGATATTTCAGATGAGATCTTCAGTCAGTCAACCTATCTGAGAACCAAATTGCAAAGTCCAAGAGATGCTTTGGAATTAGAACTTGAAACTGTGACATATATGAACTAAGCTTAGCTATAAATCTAATTCCCTTTCCCCTCCCAGAGAATGAGATGATAAATTATTATGCCCTATATGTTGGTTAGTATGTTTGTTTGTTATTATGTGTTTGAAATCAACATATTTTTGTAAAATTTTATCTTCCTATTAGTAAATAAATGGAATTGAAATATAAGGAACCCACTGATACCAGTTTGGGGATCACCATAAGTGAGTGTTATAACCAAGAACAAAGAACAGACTGAATACCACCAAATCCTGTTAATAGCACCAGAGAATTGTGGGGGAGAGGATATGACATAGTTCATACATACTTTCAACAATAGTGGCAATGCTAGTTACTGTTAAATAATTATTTTAAATTTAAACAATATATTTAACTTTAAATATCACTTATCAGGATTTAACAATATAAATAAGTATATAGAAATAAAAAAGTAAAACAAAATGATTTGTAAATTATTAAACAAGAAAATATATTGAACAGGAAAAATCTTTGTCATCTTTTGTTTTTAATACCACCTTCCTTTCCAAATAAATCTCTATTATTTTAGCACGTAGTATTTCATAACCTGTAAGAAAAAGCTCAAAAGAAATACTAATAAATAAATATGTTTAGCAAAACTAATCAGCCTCTCAAGTCTGATATTATATGCAATATTGTAGTCTCCTATCTCAACAAAGAAATGTTATGCACTCTTTTCACTTTTTTCACCTTAAATCTTTTATTTTCCATTTAAAAACTAGTTTCTTCCCCTCTCACCCCTCCTTTGAGGAAAAAAATATATATATATACTATCAAGGAAAACAAATTTCTGTTTAGGTTTTATCTAAAAAGTACAAGTCTCAATCTGCACTTTGAGTCAAGCAGTAGTTAGCATGTGATATCATAGTGTTAATCAGAGTTTTTAGATTTTTCCCAATTTGAAATTCAAATTTATCTCTACAAGATTCATGTTATATAATTGTTCACTTGGTTCTGCTCCTTGCTTCATTTCATCCTTTAATTCTTAAACTGCAGTGTGGTGTAGGTGAAAGAATAGGTGATTTGGAATCAAAATATTCATGGCTCTAAATCCCAAAAGTTATTTGGTTTTAGCTTCAGCACCATGAGTAAAGTTTCTTGGAGACTTGAACTCCTCAGTTTTAAAAATGGCCATTAACTATATCTAATTTCACAAGCAAATATTAGTTGTTAAAAATTTGTCATAGCCTGGCTACAATGACTTGCTGATCCCATAGCTAGCATGCCCAGTGGAAGTCATTTAACTTATAGAAATCTTGTAAAAAAAAAAAAAAAAAAAAACCCACATCATCCATTGCCAATCTCCTTGGTCCATTACAACTCTAATTCTATGAACTTGTGACTTTGACAAGCTTAGTGTTGAGGGTAAAAGCAGGTAGCTATAGATAGATATAATTTGAAAGTATCATTCAAATATTAGGTTTCCTCCTGTAAAAAAAGGAATTATGACTTTATATATAACTTTAGATATAATTGGCTACCAGTTATCTACAGTGAATGATTTTAAATATTCCTCCTGCCCCCATTTCTTCACCTACTCTGGCCTAAATTTCTTTATGGAAGAGTCATTCTTACCCAATCAGAGCAGTAATGAATTGAACCAGATACACTCAGTGAAAGAACTGTGGGAGATGACTATGTACCATAACATAGAATTCCCAATCCCTCTATTTTTGTCCGCTTGCATTTTTGATTTCCTTCACAGGCTAATTGTACAATATTTCAAAGTCCAACTCTTTTTATACAGCAAAATAACTGTTTGTATTTAACTTATACTTTAACATATTTAACATGTATTGGTCAACCTGCCATCTGGGGGAGGGGTGAGGAGAAGGAGGGGAAAAGTAGGAACAAAAGGTTTTGCAACTGTCAATGCTGAAAAATTACCCATGCAGATATCTTGTAAATAAAAAGCTATAATAAAAATAAAATTTGCAGAGAAAAAAAGAATAAAATGAGATAATATTAATAAAGTATTTTGCAAACCTTAAAGAAAAGGAATCTTAGTTCCCTTCCATGAGCACAATATAACAGTTTAATTTATCTGATGTAAAACATTACAAAGACAGGTGCCTCTCAAAAATAAATAAGCTTAAAGAAAAAGAAGGAACATGTTTAAAACTAAAGACATTTAAAGTCCCTCCTCCCCCCCCCCCCGCCAAGGGCGATGGCCCCACATACAAATACTTAAATTATCTCAATAGCCAAGAACTCTAAAATAAAGACTTTTTAATAGAACCTAGGGAGAAAACAGCTTCCCCCTTCATCTGGTATCTTTTATGTGATGAGGAATATAACCCCTGGAGCTACATGAAACTCACATGGAGAGAAATATGATATACAGCTTTTGGAGTTCTGTACATACTTTATTTGAGCCCAGTCAGGCAGTACCAGGTAGTATTATTCATTTTACTGAATCTTTGTCACCACTGTTATTTATTGCATCTTTTTTTTTATTTTTTTGGAATTTGTGACTTGATAGAGGTCTGAAAGCTAGTAAGGGTCAAATGAAAAATTTCAAACCCAGGGGTTTGTTTGCTTAATTTTTTCTTACTACTCCACAATCCCTCCAAGAAATTATAGCTGTTGTAGTGGCTATATTGAATAAGAACCATCTTGGTAGATTTCCTAAACCAAGCTAAGAGTAGTCAAGAGGTGAGTTAAGGGAATGTCTACCCCAATCACATGAAGACTTCCTTCAGCAGAATGGGCAGATGAGAACAGTTTGTTCCAATGGCCTTGATGGTGTCTGAAGCTTGCTCAGATATTGACTATGCCATCACCATCCACTTTATCCTGGCTAATCATTTTGACTTTTGTCTTGCACTGGACTTCAATGATTCTGGAAGAAAGAGTAAAGCTCAGGATTTTGTGCAAATCTTCCTCACTTAAATCCAATTCATGTGCAAGTCCAGACATCATCCTGCAATGTCTCTGGCCTTCCTTGGTGCCTGCCAGTTACCCTCAAATTGATTTAGCACATCTGCTGAGATGGTTTTCCCAAGGTGTGATCATGCACATGCTGTAGCTTCTTGAAGCCATAGGTAAGAGCTGGGTAACAGGAAGATCCCAAAGGTGGATAAACAGTCTTGAAAGGGCAGCAAACCCTCATAAACAGAGGAGCTAGTTCTCTCTAAATACCCCATGCAAGGCAATGCTGGTGGAAAACATTCTTTTCCATGTACTCAATAAAGGGCATGACGTTTGCATTTGCTTTATAAGGACAATAATAAGATCACTCTGATGTTTTCTATAAAGTATGGGGAGCGGAGATGTTGATATTAGTTCTGTTGTATTAATATCAAAGTCAGTACACAAATTAAATTTATCAAGGTTTTAAAAAGCAATTCTTGGGAGCAGCTAGGTAGTGCAGTGGATAGAGCATCAGCCCTGAAGTCAGGAGGACCTGAGTTCAAATCTTGTCTCAAGCATTTAACACTTCCTAGTTGTGTCACCATGGGCAAGTCACTTAACCTCAATTTCCTCAGCAAAAAAAAAGCAAAAAGCAATATTTGGGTACTGAGTCACAGTCCATTCAGATGTCAATTTCCAAAATTCACAAAAGCCTATTAAATACAGAAGGTTTTTTTTTTAAAAGCATACTAAAAGGTCACCAAGACTCAACATTATGATGTGAAAGTTTAATTTTTTTAGCAGTACATTAATGAAGTATTGTGTCTAAACAAAGGGATATGAATGGAGATTTTTCACATTGCTCTGACCTTGTCAGAATACTGAGTACTATTTAGTTCTTAGAACTGTTTTAAGATATACATTATTACTAGGCTTAAATTGTTTGCTAAATATAATGGTGAAAGGGATGTACAAACTGATGCTGATAGCTAACATTAACATAGCACTTACTTTGTAGCACTTCTGTGCTAAATGCTTTACAATTATTACATCATTTGAGCTATTTTAAATGTTATTTATTTTTTAAAAGAATTTTTATATTTTACTCTTCTTAAATTAAATGTAAAATATTTATGACATTCTTTCTTGATAATTTTTGTGTTCCATATTGTATATCTCCCTCATTTGCATGTTCCCTCCTTGAGAAGGCAAGACTATGATATACATTATACATATGTAGTCATACAAAACATTTTCATTTTAGCCATGTTACAAAAGAGAATATGAAGAAAAAATTAATAAACAAGAAAACTGAAGAAAATTTAAAAAGCATGCTTTGATCTATATTTATACTACATCAGTACTTTTTCTGGAGGCAGATAGCATTTATATTATTGATCCCCTGAATATTTGAAATTGTTTTATACCACTGAATTGCTGTGAAGTGCTATGTCATTTACAACTGGTCATTATACAATATTGTTACTGCATATAATGATCTCCTGGTTCTGTTCAATTCACTTTGTATCAGTTCATATAAGTTTTTTCCTAGGTTTTTCTGAAATCATCCTGCTCATCAATCTCTTATAGTATAATGGTATTCTATCACAAACAAATATCACAACTTGGTCAGCCATTCCCTAATTGATGGTTGTCCCCTTAGTTTCCAATTCTTTGCCACCACAAAAAGAGCTGCTACGAATATTTTTATACCTGTAGATATGCAGGTCTTTATAGATATAAAGGTCATTTTTCCTTTTCTTTTGATATCTTTGGGATATATTGTCGAGTAAAAAGATATGCACAGTTTTGTAATTCTTTAGACATAGTTACAAACTGCTCGCCAACATGTTTGTATTAGTCTACAATTGTACCAATAATGCATTAGTGTCTTAAATTTTCTACATCTGGTCCTTTTCTGTCTTATTAGTCAAGCTGATAGGTGTGAGATGGTATTTCAGAGTTGTTTTAATTTGCATTTCTCTTACAATAAGGTTCAGAAACTACAGTTCTCATGCCCAAAGGGCTATAACACTGTGAATACCTTTTCAGCCAGCAGTCTCACTATTGGGTCTATATACCCAAGTGATCATAAAAGAGAGAAAAAGACCCACACGTGCAAAAATGCTTGTGGCAGCTCTTTTTGTGATAGGAAAGAACTGAAAAAATGAGTGGATGTCCATCAATTGGGGAATAGCTGAATAAGTTTTGATATATGAATGCAATGGAATATAATTGTTCTATAAGAAATGAAGAGCAGACCAGTTTCAGAAAAGCCTAGAAAGACTTAGATGAACTGATACTGAGTAAAATGAGCAGAACTAAGAGAATATTGTATACTGTAATAGCAATATTATGGAAAGATTAAACTAGGCTTTTCTCAATAATATAATGTTTCAAGGTAATTACAATAGATTTAAAATGGAAAATCCAATTGTATCCAGAGAGAGGACTATGGAGATTGAATGTGGATCAAAGCTTCACCTTTTTGCTTTTTTTTTTTCTTATGTTTTCTTCCCTTTGGTCTAATTTTTCTTGTACAACATGATAAATATGGAAATATATATATATATATATATATACATATATAGATATATAGATATATAGATATTTGCACATATTTAACCTATATCAGATTGCCTGCTATGTTGGGGAGTGCGGAGGTCTTTAGAAAGGGAGGGAGGGAGAAAAATTTGGAACACAAAGTCTTATAAAATGAATGTTGAAAACATCTTTATTATTTGGAAAAATAAAATACCATTGAAAGTTAAGTAGAAAAGTAGCTTGTAATTTTGTTCATATGATTCCTGAAAATTTTCTTTAGCATTTTATTTTGTGAGGAGTTATTTATATTTAATTTTTTTCCCATTTAATATTTCATTTTTTCAGTTACACATAAAACAATTTTAATATTTCTTTTTAAAAATGTGTTCTTTATTCTCTCTTGCTCTTTTCTCACTCCCCCCACCATTGAGAAGGAACATGTGAAGTTACTCAAAACATTTCCATAAAATTCATCTTTTTAAAGAAAAATAGATCTCCATCTTCCTCCTCCCCCTCCCCCCAAAAAAACTTGAGAAAAGGAAAATAAAAAAGTATCTGCAATCTGTATTCAGACACAATCAATTCTTTCTCTGATTATGGGTAGCATTTTTCATTATAAGACCTTCAGAGTAAAATAGCAAAATCATTCACAGATCATTCCACACATTGCTGTTACTTTGAACACGTTATATTTCACTTGAAACAAGCTCATGGAGGAATTTCCAGTTTTTTTCAGAAATTTTCATTTCACCAATAAAGAGAGTATTTTTCCATATGGGTATAAACAATTTGACTAATTCATCTGAAAACTGTTCATATATTTTGATTATCAATTAAGGAATGGTCCTCATTTTATATGAATTTAACTCAGTTTCCTATAACTTAGAGCAATGAAGTCTTCATCAGAGGAAATTCCTTCTAAATTATTTTCACAATTACTATTCTTAACTGTTATTTCCATCTATTTATTCTATTCTCTGTCTCTGTCTCTTTCTCTCTCTCTCTCTCTCTCTCTCTTTCTCTCTCTCTCTCCTTTCACCTTAGCCCTCCTCAAAAGTGTTTTCCTTCTAACTAAACCTTCCTCAATATGTTTTCCCTTCTATCACTCTTCTTCTTTCTCTTATCCTCTTCCACATCTACTTTCCAGCAAGGTAATGTATTGTTTTACATATATTGAGTAAGTATGTTATTTCTTCTCTGAGTCAATTCTGATGAGAGTAAGGTATTTATTCACTCATCTTCAACTCCTACTTTTCTTCTCCACTGTAAGCTTTTGGATGCTTTTAATAGGGGAGATAATTTATGCCATTCTCCCTCTTCCTGTTCCTTTTACATCATATGCTCCTCTCTCATTCCTTAATTTTATTTTTTAGATATTATCCTTCAATATTCAACTCACATCTGTGCCTTCTGTCTATATATACTCCTTTAAATTGCCTCAATCATGAGAAAGTGCTTATCAATTATATGTATTATCATCCCATATAGGAACAAAAGCAGATTGGCCTTAAGTCTCTGTTGATTCTGTTTTCTGATTATTCTTCTATGCGTCTTCTGAGACCTGTGTTTGAAAGTCAAATTTTCTTTAGCTCTGGTCTTTTCAATGCTTGAAAATCTTCTATTTCATTGAATTTCCACATTTTCCACTAAAAGATACTCAGTTTTGCTGAGTAGGTAATTCTTGGTAGTTATCCTACCTCCATAATTCTCTGAAATATCATATTCCAAGCCTTCTGATACTTTAATGTAAAAGCTGCTAAATCTTTTTTTTTGTTGTTAAATTTTCGTTTGTTATCCTAATTGCTGCTCCACTTTACTTCTATACTTAAATTCTTTCTTTCTGGATCCTTGCAAATATTTTCTTCTTGACCTGGGAGTTCTGGAATCTTACTACAATATTCCTGGGAGTTTTCATCTTAGGCTTTCTTTCAGGAAGTGATTGGTAACTTCTTTCAGTTTCCCTTGATAATTTTTTGAAAGATGATGTACAGAATGGTTTTTTTGGTCATGGTTTTCAGATAGATAAATAATTTTTAAAAAGTTTTTATTGATGAACTTTTTTTATACCACCAAAATTTCTCTTTCCCCTTTTCTAGATGAATAAATTTTAAATGATCTCTTCTGGATCTATTTTCTCAATCTCTTGTTTTTCCAATAAAATATTTCACATTATTTTTCATTTTTTTGGTTTCATTTTATTGTTTCTTGATTCTCATAAAGTCATTAGCTTCCATTTGCTCAAATTTAATTTTTAAGGAATTATTTTCCACAATGAGTTTTTGCACCTCCTTTTCCATTTAAGTAATTTGACTTTTTTTGAAAGCATTCTTCTCCTCATTAGCCTTTTTATATTTCTTTTTGCATAACTCTCATTCCCTTACTAATTTTTCCTCTCCCTCTCTTACTTGATTTTCAAAATCTATCTTGAGCTTTTCCATTGCTCATGATAAACTATTTTTTTTTTGGAGGTTTTGTATATAGAAGGTTTGATTTTGTTATCTTTTTCTGAATATTTGTGTTTTGATCTTCCTTGTCACCATAGTAATTTTTACAGGTAGAATATTTTTTATGTTGTTTGCTCATTTTCTCAGCCTATTATGGCATCAGCCTCTGATCCACTCTGGCTGTAAGTTCTAATGTCCTAGTGCTATCCTTCACCCAACGGCGGCAAGCCAAGACTATGTCCAGTATCTGTATATGAACAAACCAACAAAGGCCTTCCTCAGTGCTAGTTTAAATACTTTCTTCTAACCTTCAAAACTTGACCCTCTTACTGTCTGGGGGCTGAGACCACTAGAAACCACTGCTGCTGCATCTTACAATTCAGCTGAAACTACTGTTTGCTAGTTTCCCAAAAACCCTCTCACCTTAATGACACAAACCTTTCCTGAGATCTCCCAAGCCATCTTTTGGGCCTCCAGTGCTGCTATTTATTCAGAAGCCCGAAATTCTGCTCCTCATTTGCTAGCATTAAGGCTGTGTTAACATGGCCTGCTCTAGGATTACTCTGCTCTCCTATCCTGGTGAAACAGAACTTTTCTATAAATCTTCTACATAGTCTTCAGCTGGAAAATTGTTTCACTCTTCCTTTGTGGGTTCTGATACTCTAAAATGTGTTACAGCCATTGTATAAAGAAATTTGAAAAGATTTGAGGAATAGCTCAGATGAATCCTTGCCCTTCCTCTGCCATTTGGTTCCTGCCTATGCCTGCAGTTATTTATGGATTTTCTCTATCTTTTGGTGATGGAATTTGTTTGTAATAAATAGAAATACATTTGTTTGTGTGGTGATTTATGTGAATTTATTTTATATACTTCAACTTTGCTGAAGTTGCTAATTATTTCCATTTTTAGTTGGTTCTCTTGAACTCTCTAAATAAACCATTATATCATCTGTAAAGAGTGAATAGGCAGTTTCCTTGTTGTCTTAGAATAATTAAGAATTATTCTAATTCCATTTATTTTTCTTGTTTTAATATTATAGCTAACATTTATAGAAAAATGCTAGTGATAGTGGACATCCTTGCTTTATCTGTGATTTGATTAGGAAACCTTGTAACTGGTCCTGATTAAAGATAATGATTATTAATGTGTTTAAAAATGTACAGATTGCCATTCTAAAGAAAGGTCCATTTTTGAAAGCTTTCTAGGGTTTTTTTTTTTAAAGTAGGAATAGATATTATATTTTATCAAAAGCTTTTTTCTGCATTTATTGAGATACTCATTATTGATTTGCCAATGATATGATCAATCATTCGAATATTTTCCTACTATTGAACTTGCCCTGCATTGTTGGTATAAAACCTACCTAATTATAGTATATGAACTTTGTGATATATTGCTTTTATCCTATTGCAAGAATTTTATTTAATATTTTGCACCAATATTTCTTAGGTAAGTTAGGTTATAGTTTTCTTTCTCTGTTTTGATTTTTTCTAGTTTCCCCAGGATCAGTTTGCTAATGACCATTTCACCAAGCCAGATATCAGCACCCTATTTTTGTCAACAAAGAAATTTTGTAGGACTTCTTTGTCTATTTTTCTAAATAGTTTATATCATGTTGGAATGAATTATTATTTAAATGTTTAATATTGTGAATACATTTGTTCCTGGAGATTATTTTATTGAGCTCAATTATGATTTGTTTAACTTATTTTCTAAGGCAGAATTATTTAAGTATTCTATTTAATTTTTTTATTAATTTGGGAAATTTACATTTTTGTAAATAATTCATCCACTTTGCTTAGGTTAATAAATTTATTAACATATAATTAGGCAAATCGGTTCCTAACAATTGTTTTAATTTCATCTTCTTTGGTTGTGAATTTACCCTTCTCATTTTTGATATTGGTAATATGGTTTTCACTCTTTTTGAAAAATCAAAATAACTAAGGCTTCATCAATTGCATTGATTTTTCATAAACATGCTTCTCATTTTGTTTATTAGCTCAATGGTTTCTTTTAGTTTTATTATTCTTTCTTTTGATTCTTAGGATTTCAAATATTATTTTTGATTGGAGATTTTT
This sequence comes from Antechinus flavipes, assembly GCF_016432865.1. Taxonomy (NCBI): domain Eukaryota; kingdom Metazoa; phylum Chordata; class Mammalia; order Dasyuromorphia; family Dasyuridae; genus Antechinus; species Antechinus flavipes. Next base: position 129,401,504 of record NC_067399.1, on the reverse strand, counting down.
AATTTGTCTTTCTATTTTTTTTAAATTTTATATACAATTCATTAATCTGGTCCTTCTGTATTTTATGGACGTAAGCATTTAGAGATACATATTTTCCTCTAAGTACTTCTTTGTACTTTCCATCAATTTTGGTATTCTGCCACATTATTTTCATTTTTTTTCATTGAAATGATTTGTTGGTGGTTTTTTTTTCTCCTTTGACTGATTTTGCCTTTAATATTAGATTATTTAATTTCCAATTATTTGAGCCTGACAACAATCCTGGGAATACTATCATTACCCCCATTTTATAGATGATAAAATTGAGGTAAACAAAGCTTCAAAATCAAAAAACTACTTAGTGCCTGAGGCTGGATTGAATTTGTATCTTCTGACTCCAGGACCACTTCTCTACTCACCAGTGCAACTAGTTTACCTTTATATGGAATATTTGAAATTGAAAGAGTTAGGGAATATTCAGCTTAGAATAAAAGGAGGCATGGAAGAACCATATTTTCTGCCCTGCTAGTATTCCTGGTGTCTACCTTGCAAATCTGAAATCCAGAGAAAATGCTTGAAAGACACTCAACTTAAAATTCACTGGAATCATTCATCTTCATCTTTTTCCTGGTCATTTACTTCTTTGTATGCCATCATGTGAATATTGCCTCTTTCCTCTTCAAACTTCCCCTATCTTGTTCTAAAAATTATAATCAATAATCAATACCATTTTCTTTAAAAGAGGTTTGTCAATGAACCATTCTATATCTCCACACAAATTTCCTGTCACTTCAGAGACCAAAATTACTTTCCCTGGCTCCTATGTGTTTTATCTCTTCCTGTTAAAATATGAAACCCTTCAACACAAAGATCTTCCACTTCTGTATTTGTATCCCAGCATTTAGCATAATGCTTTAGAATTTTAAGCACTCAATAAAAACTTTTCATTGATTGACTGATTTGTTCATTCAATGAGAGGCAGAATGACACAGTAGAAAAATATTATGGGCTGGACATCAGGAAAATCTAGATTCAAAACAAAGAATGTCATGGAGAAAAAAGCCTCATTTTCTTTTAAATGAGGTTACTCATATGTCTGAAAGTACTGGGGAGCCTCCTGATTTCATTCTATAAGAGAAAGAAGGAGCTGGCTGAGAAAAATTCATTTTAATCGCTTTTTTGATTGGCAAAGGATAAGGGCAAAGTTCTATAATCTCTGTCCTTTAGTCACTTTTAACCCTTCTCACCCATATTCTCCCTTATCTCTAGATAAATTTTCCTTATGCATAGTCTAGCTCACAACTCTCCTCTGTTTCAAATCATTCAATGACTGGTTGGCAAATGAGAAACATTCAAATCTTGCTTCCTTCACATTACATAATTCTTCTTGCCTATCTTTCTCATATGTCATATTGCTTAGATAGCTTCTTTCTGAGTACTCTCCATTCCAATAAAACTTGACGGAGAACTGGCATTCTTAAATATTCTGTATATTCCTGCTTGCCTCTATGCCTTTATTCATATTATTCTTTACATATGGAATATCCCTCTATTTCCACCATTGTCACCATTTAATTATTATCTACTCTCATCCTGAATGTCACTTGCCCCATGAAGTCTTCCTTGGCCTCTCTTCCTATTATTAACCTTTTCCTCTTCAGACCTCATAAAAGATTTTGCTTTGCACCTCTTCCATGTATTGTGTACCCTTTGTATTTGCTGTAATGGATCCATGATATCATCAATGGGGGCACTGCCTCCAATCATTTGTTATTGTTCAGTTGCTTCATTCATATCTGATTCTTTTTGATCCCATTTAGGGTTTTCCTGGGAAAAATACTGGAATGTATTTCTTCTCCATTTCCTCCTCCAGCTCATTTTACAGATAAGGAAACTGAGGGGGAAAGGGTTTAATGACTTACATGGTCATTATGTAAGCATCTGAGCCCAGATTTAAACTCAGGAAGATTAATCTTCAAGACTCCAGGTCTGGCATTCTGTCCACTGTACCGCCATTCAAACATGTAGTCTGATAAATAGCTATAATATATGATTTTATAATATGCATTTTTGTGTGTCATATTCCCTTACCCCACCATGGTCCTTTGTACTTACAAGGAATTTAATATGTTTTGTTGCTAGAGGTCTAAACCCCTGGAAACACATGCTCCTTTTCTGCTGATCTGGAAGTGAATGTCTTTGTCATTAGAAGTAAAGAGAAGGGCAAAGAAGTAGAGAACTAGACCTTGTTCTACTCACAGAGGTGACGTATGGCATGTATCAATGTGCAGTGTAAATCCCACCTAAGCCTGGGGAAGGGAGAAACATGATAGATGGAAAAGGGGAAAGAGAGTCCCTTGGGTTCAATTCTCTGTAGGTATGAAGGATGAGAATTCCCCTACCACAAGAGTTCTAATAAATGGCCTGTTTTACCTTCAGAAGTTGATTTGTCTCACCCTATTTCCCCAACGCTTCACTTTCTCTCTCCTTGCTCTTTATTCTCTTTTCTTTTTTTTTTTCTTTCTTATTTTTTCCCCTTTCTCTTTTGACTTCTTTTTTCCCTGTCATAATTGGTTGGAGCAGACTGAAATTCTGTATGAGTCCATTAGGACCCTAATCACCTGTTAAAGATGCGAGCATCCACTGTGGAACAGCAGCATTTAATCCTTGGAGAGGAACTAATTGAAATTTCTCTATTGAATCCATGCCTGAGTAGGTCCAGTCAGGACATTCAGAACTGAGGCCTTGACACAGAGATTATCTATACTAATAGGCTTAAGGACAACTAGGGAGGAGAAGCAAACTGTCCAGCACAGATATGTACTGATCATTTCAAGTTCGGTTCAGTGCCCTTCCTTCCTCCTCAGTTGTTTTTGGGAGGCCTTGGGCACCTCCAGCTTTTTATGCCAGGAAATATACTTAATGAAAGCACAGTCACATTATCATAATTAGTTTGGGCACTGAAATAGTTTTAGCTAATGTTATTTTAATAAGATCTGAAATTTGAGGAGGAAAACGCAAATTATGTAAAGCAAAGCCAGGTTCTTATGTTCTTCTGCCTTGGAAGGTGATACATGGTGCTGTGGAAGGAACTCTGGACTTAGAATCACAAGTTTCCATTTAAGCTATGGTATTTCCTAAGTGTTTGAGCACAGTGGGGCCATTACTCTTCTAGGAGGTTAAGGATTATTCTTTATTATTATTATTATTATTATTATTAAATATACATGCATGCATATACATATATACACATATACACATCATGTATGTGTATACACACACACAGACACACACACACACACAAATATACTTTGTTATTTCCCTTTTAGGCTTGAAAAGGGTATCAAGTACCATCTAGTACAATTCCAGCATTTCAAATTGAAAGACATTGCAATATAATGGATAGGACATTCTATTTGGAGTCAGGAAGGCCTGATTTTGTATACTACTTTAGATTCTTATTATATTACATTCATCCAAGTTACTCTCCTTTCTGGGACTCACTTTTCCTATGTAGAAAATGAGGGGATTGGATGAGATCACCTCTAAGATCACTTCTGAATCTAAATCTATAATTCAATAAAGATCAAAGGAAGGTGATGAATTGTCTGACAACAAATGATAACCTTTTTTAGGGAAACTTTTGTCACTGAAATAACAGTTTCTACTTAGATTTTTTTTTTTTTGTTGTTCAGCCAGAGCTAAGGGAAGGGAACAAGCATTTAAATACCTATGCTGTGTTAGGCACTGTGCTAAGCACTTCATAAATATTATCTTATTTTATCCTCACAACAATGCTAGCAAGATAAATATGATTATTATTATTATTATCATCTCCATTTTATAGTTGAGCATATTGAGGCAGAGATAATTAGCTTATTTAAGGTCAAATATCTGCTACCATATTTGAACCCAGATTTTTTTTTTTTTTTTGTCTCTAAGCTCATCTTATCATCTATACAGCCAATTTGATTTAGTGGCAAAGGGACTAGAATGTAAGTCTACTAAGTCTTAATTCTTCTTAAGAGAGTTTTAATGAAAGTCAGATGAGTTAACATGTATAAAAGTCATATCAATGTGAACTTTTATTTATTTTCAGCATCTTTGCCAAAGATCATTATATCCAATGAGTCAGTCATAGAATTTTATTACTCAAACTAACCATGAAAATTCTATGCCTTCACATAAATATAGCTCACACTTCTAGAGCCCTGTGAGACTTTGCAAGCACCATATTTTTATAAAAGCCTGTGAAATATGTAATATATTCATTATTTTTGTTCAGTTATTTCTCAATTGTATTCATCTCTTTGTTTCCCTACTTGGGATTTTTTTTTTTTTGGCAGAGATACTGGACTGGTTTGCCATTTCCTTTTCTATCTCATTTTACAGATGAAGAAACTGAGGCAAGCAGGTTTAAGTGTCTTGGCCAGAGTTGCACAATTTGTAAGTGTCTAAGGCCAGATCTGAACTCAAGAAGAGGTGTTTCCTTGACTTCAGTCCTGAAACCATCCACTGTGCTAACTTTCTATCCATAATCATTATTGTCCTTATATTAAAGAATTAAAATTAAATCCTTCAGAGGTAAAATGAAGTGACTAAACCCAGACAAGCTAGATGTTAAATTAAAGATAAAGGTCTTCAGTTTCTTTTGACCCAAGATCAAGTGTTCTTTCTATTATGCCCTAGTGTCTCACAGTTCCATGAATTTTTGTAGAGTTTATGAATAATATGACATTTAGAAAGGCAAAAATCTACTATGTCTACATTCTTCTTAGGATAACACTGCAAGATATTCTAAAAACCTAATACTCCTTTTCTTCTTCCAATATTACTAAGTTGGTCCACTGAATTAACAGTATGAGCTTAGATTTTATTCCAGCCAGAGCTAAGAATGTTTTTTACATTTTAAAAACAAAATTATTTCTTTTTAAAATAATTTAAGATAAAATAAAGCTGTATTTTAAAATGTAAAGACCATCACATGCAATTTACCATATAGCCATAATTTTCCAACCCAAAACATTCATTTTACATGTCAAGGTTTAAGGACTAACAAAGTGTTATGATTTACCAAAGTCCTAAAGTTATAAGAAATGGAACCAAAACTTGAAAATTTATCTTCTGATCCTCAAAACAATGTTCTTTCATATATATTCACAATCATTCTAAACCACTCTATAATTTGCATTGCTTTTTGCTTGAAGTGACTATAATAAATTATTAATACTTGTACATCAATAAAACTTCTATTAGCTCAGTAACCCCTATAGCAACAAGTCAAGAGCACCCTTTACATTCAGTATGCAAATAGTATTAATTAATGTAGATAATAACAGTCATATTTTGTAGCAGGATTACTTATATCTCTTTCATAGTGCTTTTGTGTTTAGGGGGAAAATATCCTTTTGTGAATATCGTTGTAAAATTACAGGTGTGTTTCATTTAGGGTTTTCTTGCCTTCAATGTAATATAGAAGCAATTTTAAAAAGCCTTTCTTCAGACTGACATATCCTTTCACCCTTATACAAACTTAAGGCTCTATATGAGTGAATATATGAAGGGAATTTTGGAATTTTGTTAAGGATATGGAGGGAAATATTTCTGTTATGATACAATTGAAACTATACTGCTTCTACATAATCAGGTCCAATTTCAGGCCTAAATATATGATCCTCTAACTTCTCAGGTGCATTCTCTTTAATAATTTTGCAATTCTACCATTGCTGTTGAAAAACCTCTTGGGATGACTTTTGCTCTGATAAAGGTAATAGAGCTCTTTGACAAATTTCTTGGAATTTCCAGGTGTAAGGGACTGTTCAATAACTTCTTGCTGTTGCAGATCCTTTACCTTCTTCTATAACTCAATGCATGTAAAACAAGAGCATATCGCTACTGAATGATTTAATATAGCAAGCTCATCCCAGGTAGATTTGATTCTTTTTGCCTAAGGTGATGTGGCCAAAAAGGGAAAATAATACACACATGTAAAAACACACACATACATACACAGAGAATACATCTTCAGAAGGAAGATTAAATAGCTTTTCTGTTTTTAGAAAAGTGAGTACAAAACCTAACAGCAGGTCCATGTAGTATAAAAATCAGTATCAGTTTATAAACAAAAACAGTGACAAGTTCCATTAGCTAAAACATAGTAGTACATGAAGTTAGTTATAGCATTTTTTTTTCTCTGAATGATTTACTTTTGTTTTTCAGGCATGGAAAAATGGTTTTAAATATCTGTTGCCTTGCAGTGGATGTGATAACTATAAAATCTAGATTTTTTTTTAATTAGAAGAGGGAAAAACAATAGACAAAACCAAAAACAACACAAAATCTCAAGAACGGCCCAACTGGAAAGCCTAAAGTACGTTTCCTGTGGGCATTCCACAGTATAATAAATAAGTGGATAAGCTTACTATGTAGTACCTCATGGGCCAATAATTCATAATGTGATTGATTGACAAGGCTGCATTTCACTCCATCCCTGTAGTTCCATGGGGTTCCTTCCTGGCAGTCCCATTTCTTCTGTGTAGTGGGTTTCTGGGTTCCCTATGAGGCAGCCATTTATCTGATTCCCTCTGAATGAAAGGTTGCTACCTCTGAAATACATGGCAGCCCTTTTCCGTGTGCTGCCTTGAATTATCCCTCCGTTTTTACCATTCACTAGAAAAGCGGCCTCCCAGCAGTACACAGTCTCCCCTGGGGAAAGTCATCCATCAACACAGACCTATTTTTCCCCTTAGGTGCTTGCCCATTTTGTGCTTCTTATTAAGCCTCATGGTTCTTATTCATCAAAATCATGTCAATGAAGGGTTGAATTCCTTCTGAGGTGCGTATTCAGCAGAATGCCAAGGAATAACAGAGATGGAGAGGAAGAAACAGGGGAAGGAGAACAGGAAGAAAGCATACAAATTAAGGTGTTAGGAATTTTTTACTGAAAAGAACTAACAGAACAAATGTTTGGGTCAGATTTTTAAATGAAGCCCCACCTAGTTTTCTAAATTTCACAGTTCAGCTCACTTATTAAAATACTCTAACTAAGAACTTGAGAAAGGTAGTAGAAACCACAGTAATCTTATTTCTTAGAAATGGATAAAGTAAGGAAGAGAGTTTTTGTTTGTTTTTTATTTTATTTTATTTGCAGTCTATATTTTATGGAGCAAAACTGGGAATGAACTCCTAAAGTCCCCTTACTTGAAGGCTTTAGATGGCTCAAGAACCTCATATAACATCATAAAATTCTAGCTTTTCAAAGTTGACTGGACTTTTAGAGTCATCTATGCCTTCCCTTAACTGAGCAGAAAATTTCAAGTGATTATTAGCTTAATACTTTCTGAGGTAGACCATTGCCTTTTCCTGATAGGAAGTTATTTTTTTTTGTTTTTGTTTTTTACCCTTTTATGTTTAGTTAAATTTTCTATCTTTATAACTTTACCCTCTGATCCTATTATTATCCTTTTACAGAAAAAGTCAAATCCCTTTTCCAAGGACTGCCCTGCCTGCAAATTCTTAAAAACGGTGATTACATACTTACCCTCCACCCCCTGTACCTTAGTCCTTCTCTAGGCTAAATTATCTCCTTTCTATCTATCATCCCTCATTTGGTATGATTTTAAAGCATATTGCAATCCTTATTGATCTCCTTTTTAGAATAATGCTAGAAAAAGAAGGAGAGTAGGATCTACCTACTATGTGTCAGTTGCTATGCTAAGCACATTGCCAATATTCTCTCTTTTGGTCTTTATGACTACCCTGTTACAGGGACACATAAGACCAGCTGGAGATGCAAAACATGTAGTTCCATGGGAAATAACTTTATGCAAAGTTTTTCAGTCCAGGAGATTTAAAGTTTTCCTGATTATCTCCTTTATACAGGAATAAGCATATAATATATAAATAAACATAAAGTAATATGGGGAGAAGGCACTCCAGGTAGAGGAATTTAAAAAAAAAAAAAGTTTTTCTAGATTATATAGGATCACAATTTTATAACTGAAAGGGCCATCAAATCCTAACTCCTCATTTTATAAATGAGGAAACTGTGGCTGAGTGGTTAATGGAATTAATCGTGGGTCATATCACATGTATGCATCTGAAATAGGCTTTAAATTCACTTCTTCATGACTCTCTTTTTTTTTTTTTTTTTTTTTTTTTTTTTTTTTTTTTTTGCCCTCATATAATTGTTTTTTTTTTTTTATTTTATTTTATTTTATTTTATTTTATTTTGTCATAGCTTTTTATTTACAAAACATATGCATGGGTAATTTTTCTTTTTTTTTTTTTTTTTTTTTAATAATAAATTTTATTTTATTTAATAATAACTTCGCATTGACAGAATCCATGCCAGGATAATTTCTACACGACATTATCCCTTGCAATCACTTATGTTTCGTTTTTTTCCCCTCCCTCCCTCCTCCCCCCACCCCCCAGGATGGCAAGCAGTCCTATATATGCTAAACATGTTGCAGTATATCCTAGATACAATACATATTTGCAGAACCAAACAGTTCTCTTGTTGCACAGGGAGAATTGGATTCAGAAGGTAAAAATAACTCGGGAAGAAAATCAAAATTGCAAATAGTTCACATTCATTTCCCAGTATTCCTTCTTTGGGTGTAGCTGTTTCTGTCCATCATTTCTCCAATGAAACTCAGTTAAGTCTCTTTGTCAGAGAAATCCACTTCCATCAGAATACATCCTCATACAATATCGTTGTCGAAGTGTATAATGATCTCCTGGTTCTGCTCATCTCACTTAGCATCAGTCCATGTAGGTCTCTCCAAGCCTCTCTGTATTCATCCTGCTGGTCATTCCTTACAGAGCAATAATATTCCATAACGTTCATATACCACAATTTACCCAGCCATTCTCCAATTGATGGGCATCCATTCATTTTCCAGTTTCTAGCCACTACAAACAGGGCTGCTACAAACATTTTGGCACATACAGGTCCCCTTCCCTTTTTTAGTATCTCTTTGGGGTATAAGCCCAATAGAAACACTGTTGGATCAAAGGGTATGCACAGTTTGATAACTTTTTGGGCATAATTCCAGATCGCTCTCCAGAATGGCTGGATTCGTTCACAACTCCACCAACAATGCATCAATGTCCCCGTTTTCCCGCATCCCCTCCAACATTCATCATTGTTTTTTCCTGTCATCTTAGCCAATCTGACAGGAGTGTAGTGATATCTCAGAGTTGTCTTAATTTGCATTTCTCTGATCAATAGTGATTTGGAACACTCTTTCATGTGAGTGGTAATAGTTTCAATTTCTTCATCTGAAAATTGTCTGTTCATATCCTTTGACCATTTATCAATTGGAGAATGGCTTGATTTTTTATAAATTTGAGTCAGTTCTCTATATATTTTGGAAATGAGGCCTTTATCAGAACCTTTAATTGTAAAGATGTTTTCCCAGTTAGTTACTTCCCTACTAATCTTGTTTGCATTCGTTCTGTTTGTACAAAGGCTTTTTAATTTGATATAATCAAAATTTTCTATTTTGTGATTGGTAATGGTCTCTAGTTCATCTTTGGTCACAAATTTCTTTCTCCTCCACAAGTCTGAGAGATAAACTATCCTATGTTCTTCTAATTTATTTATAATCTCGTTCTTTATGCCTAGGTCTTGGACCCATTTTGATCTTATCTTGGTATGTGGTGTTAAGTGTGGGTCCTTGCCTAATTTCTGCCATACTAATTTCCAGTTATCCCAGCAGTTTTTATCAAATAATGAAATCTTATCCCAAAATTTAGAATCTTTGGGTTTGTCAAACACTAGATTGCTATAGTTGACTATTCTGTCTTGTGAACCTAACCTTTTCCACTGATCAACTAATCTATTTCTAAGCCAATACCAGATGGTTTTGGTGACTGCTGCTTTATAATATAATTTTAGATCAGGTACAGCTAGACCACCTTCATTTGATTTTTTTTTCATTAATTCCCTTGAGATTCTCGACTTTTTATTGTTCCATATGAATTTTGTTGTTATTTTTTCTAAATCATTAAAATATTTTCTTGGAAGTCTGATTGGTATAGCACTAAATAAATAGATTAGTTTAGGGAGTATTGTCATCTTTATTATATTTGCTCGGCCTATCCAAGAGCACTTAATATTTTTCCAATTATTTAAGTCTGACTTTATTTGTGTGAAAACTTTTTTGTAATTTTGCTCATATAATTCCTGACTTTCCTTTGGTAGGTAGATTCCCAAATATTTTATGCTATCAACAGTTATTTTGAATGGAATTTCTCTTTGTATCTCTTGCTCTTGGATTTTGTTGGTGGTGTATAAGAATGCTGAGGATTTATGGGGATTTATTTTGTATCCTGCTACTTTGCTAAAATTATGAATTATTTCTAATAGCTTTTTAGTAGAATCTCTGGGGTTTTCTAGGTATACCATCATATCATCTGCAAAGAGTGATAGTTTGGTTTCCTCATTGCCTACTCTAATTCCTTTAATCTCTTTCTCGACTCTTATTGCAGAGGCCAGTGTTTCTAATACAATATTGAATAATAATGGTGATAGTGGGCAACCTTGCTTCACTCCAGATCTTACCGGGAAAGGTTCCAGTTTTTCCCCATTGCATATGATGCTTACTGAAGGTTTAAAATATATGCTCCTAACTATTTTAAGGAAAAGTCCTTTTATTCCTATGCTCTCAAGTGTTTTTATTAGGAATGGCTGTTGGATTTTATCAAATGCTTTTTCTGCATCTATTGAAATGATCATATGGTTTTTGTTTGGTTGGTTGTTGATATAGTCAATTATGTTAATAGTTTTCCTAATATTGAACCAGCCCTGCATTCCTGGTATAAATCCTACTTGGTCATAGTGTATTATCCTGGGGATGATTTTCTGTAATCTTTTTGCTAATATTTTATTTAAGATTTTAGCATCAATATTCATTAGGGAGATTGGTCTATAATTTTCTTTCTCTGTTTTCAGCCTACCTGGTTTAGGTATCAGTACCATATCTGTGTCATAAAAGGAGTTTGGTAGGACTCCTTCAATCCCTACTTCTTCAAATAGTTTATTTAGCATTGGAGTTAATTGATCTTTAAATGTTTGATAGAATTCAGATGTAAATCCATCTGGTCCTGGGGTTTTTTTCTTAGGGAGTTGATTGATAGTTTGTTCTATTTCTTTTTCTGAGATAGGAGTGTTTAGGATATTTACTTCTTCCTCTGTTAGTTTAGGTAAGCTATATTTTTGGAGGTATTCTTCTATTTCATTTAAGTTGTCGAATTTATTGGCGTAAAGTTGGGCAAAGTAACTCCTAATTATTGCTCTAATTTCCTCTTCGTTAGTGGTGAGTTCTCCCTTTTCATTTTTAAGACTAACAATTTGATTTTCCTCTTTCCTTTTTTTAATCAGATTTACTAAGGGTTTGTCTATTTTGTTGGTTTTTTCATAGAACCAACTCTTAGTTTTATTAATCAATTCAATAGTTTTTTTACTTTCAATTTTATTGATCTCTCCTTTTATTTTTTGAATTTCAAGTTTAGTGTTTGATTGGGGGTTTTTAATTTGTTCCTTTTCTAGCATTTTTAGTTGCAAGCCCAATTCATTGACCTTCTCTTTCTCTATTTTATACAAATAGGCCTCTAGAGATATGAGATTTCCCCTTATTACCGCTTTGGCTGCATCCCATACATTTTGGTATGATGTCTCATTATTATCATTTTCTTGGATGAAGTTATTAATTATGTCTATAATTTGCTGTTTCACCCAATCATTCTTTAGTATGAGATTATTTAGTTTCCAATTATTTTTTGGTCTACTTTCCTGTGGCTTTTTATTGAATGTAATTTTCAATGCATCATGGTCTGAAAAGGATGCATTCACTATTTCTGCCTTACTGCATTTGAGTTTGAGGTTTTTATGTCCTAATATATGATCAATTTTTGTATAAGTTCCATGAACTGCTGAAAAGAAGGTGTACTCCTTTCTGTCCCCATTACATTTTCTCCAGAGATCTATCATATCTAATTTTTCTAGTATTCTATTTATCTCTTTGACTTCTTTCTTATTTATTTTGTGGTTTGATTTATCTAATTCTGAGAGTGCAAGGTTGAGATCTCCCACTATTATAGTTTTACTGTCTATTTCTTCTTGCAGCTCTCTTAATTTCTCTTTTAGGAATTTAGATGCTACACTACTTGGTGCATATATATTTAATATAGATACTTCTTCATTATTCATTCTACCCTTTAGCAAGATATAGTGCCCTTCCTTATCTCTTTTGATTAGATCAGTTTTTGCTTTAGCTTGATCTGAGATCAGGATGGCTACCCCTGCTTTTTTGGCTTCACCTGAAGCATAGTAGATTTTGCTCCAACCTTTTACCTTTAACCTGCATGTATCACCCCGCTTCAGGTGTGTTTCCTGTATACAACATATTGTAGGATTCTGGCTTTTAATCCATTCTGCTAACCGCTTCCTCTTTATAGAGAAGTTTACCCCGTTCACATTTATGGTTAAAATGACCAATTCTGTATTACTTGCCATCTTGTTGACCCCGGTTTATGCTTTTCTCCCTTCTTACTCCCTTACCCCCTCCCTTACCCCCCTTCCCAGTATTAAGCTTGTGAGCTCCCCTTGCTTCTCACAGCCCTCCCTTTTTCAGTATCCCTCCCCTCCCCTTAGAGTTCCCCCCCCCCAACTTACCCCTTTCCCTCCCAGTTCCCGTATTCCCTTCCACTTAGCTTATTCCTTCCTTTTTCACTTTTCCCTTCTCACTTTTCAATGAGGTGGGAGAAGTTTCACCATAGATTGAATATGTCTAAAATTCTTCTCTTACTGCCAATTCTGAAAGCAGTAAAATACTCACTATTTTCATTCCTCTCCATTCTTTCTCTCAGATATACTAGGTTTTCTTTGCCTCTTCATGAAATGTAGTACCCCCATTTTCCCTTTTTTCTAGTACAATGTCCTTTCCTCAACTAGTTTCTAGAACAAGGTATACATGTATTTTTTATACATCTTTACAGCCGAAATATAGTTCCCAAGATTAATCTTTACCTTTTTAGATTTCTCTTGAGTTCTGTGCTTGTAGATCAAATTTTTTGTTAAGTTCTGGCTTTTTCATCAGAAATAGATGAAATTCGCTTATTTCGTTGAATGACCATCTTCTTCCCTGGAAAAAGATGCTCAATCTCGCTGGGTAAGTTATTTTTGGTTGCATACCAAGTTCCTTAGCCTTTCGGAATATCATATTCCAGGCCCTTCGATCCTTTAATGTGGATGCTGCCAGATCCTGGGTGATCCTTATTGTGGCTCCTTGATACTTGAATTGGGTTTTTCTAGCCGCTTGCAGTATTTTTTCCTTTGCCTGAGGGTTCTGGCATTTGGCCACTATATTCCTTGGTGTTTTGATTTTAGGATCCCTTTCAGTAGGGGATCGATGAATTCTTTCAATGTCTATTTTACCTTCTGTTTCTATGACTTCTGGGCAGTTCTCTTTGATAATTTCCTGGAAGATAGTGTTCAGGCTTTTTTTTTCATCATACTTTTCTGGAAGTCCGATGATTCTCAGGTTGTCTCTCCTGGATCTGTTTTCCAGGTCTGTTGTCTTCCCCAGAAGGTATTTCACATCCTTTTCCATTGTTTGATTTTTTTGGATTTGCTTGACTGATTCTTCTTGTCTCCTCGAGTCATTCAATTCCAATTGTTCGACCCTGATTTTCAGTGAGGTATTTTCTTCACTCACTTTTTTAAGATCTTTTTCTAATTGTCCAATTGAGTTCTTTTGTTCTGTGGAATTTTTTTCCATTTCGCCAATTTTGTTTTTTAGAGAGCTGTTTTCTGTTTCCAGTTCACTAATCCTATTTTTCAAGGATTTGGTTTCTTTATCCACTCTCTCTTTAACTGACTTCTCCAGGCTCTTTTGCCAAGCCTCCCTCTCCTTTTGCAGAGCCTCCCTCTCCTTTTCCCATTTTTCTTCTAGCTCCCTTGTGAGAGCCTTTTTAATTTCCTCCATGAGATTCATCTGTGCTGAGGGATATAAGGTCTCCTCCTTCGGGGATTCACCTGGGGACTGTTTGTTTTTAGTCTCCTCAGGGTTTGGAGTCTGCTCTTTATCTGTATAAAAGCTGTCCAGGGTTAAATTCTTTTTCAGTTTCTTGCTCATTCTGTCTATTTATCAAAGACAAACTATCAAAGAAACAGAAGGAAAAAAAACCCCTTGAATGGAGGCTGCTTTCTTTGGGGGAGGGGCAGGGTATTCGTGAGGCACAGGTCCTACTGTGCTATGGCGCCTGCGCACTGAGATCCGAGCGCTCTGAGATCCGAGCGGGCTAAGACACTGTGGGGGAGGGGTGGCCAGGTCCCTAGAAACTCCAGCTGTTTGGGATTGTATTCTTCACCCCCGGTGTTTTTAGCTTCTCTGCTGGGCTGCTGACTTGCTCCTATAGCAAAGCTCTCACCGCAGAGACGGCTGCGGTCCTACCCCCTCTCCGCTCCACCCGGTTCTGAGCTGCTATCTGTGCTCTGGTTGCAGCTGCTGCTACCCGCAGACTGCTTCCAAATACCGTCCCCGCCCTCGCGCAAAAACAGACCTTTCTTGACGAGTCTCAAGGATGGTTTCTCTTGGTAAGTAATTGTATGGTTTTTTTTTCAGTCGAGCATTAATTCAGAGGCATGAAATGAAATGAATAGTGAGAGAAAAACACGGAGATTACACAGAAGTGTATTTCCTCTCCGCCATCTTGGCCGGAAGTCCTCTCTTCATGACTCTCAAAGCTAGAAATCTATCCACTGATCTACCTAGATGGTACTTGAGCTAAGCTTTGGGAGAAACAAAGGATTCTAAAAGGAAGAAATTAATAAAGTCATGTAAATAGCTTGTTCAAAGACAAAGCAGAAGGACATGGAACATTGTGTGAAGATAGATTAGAGTTAGGATTTCTTTCAGGGATGGATTTCACTATATAGCCAGTGACATCTTCAGAATTTATTATTATGGGATTTTGTTTGACTAGACCTAGAAGTAACAAGAGGAATAATGTTTTAAAAGCTTAGAAATGTAATTTACAGCCTTGTTGTGAAGGTTTTTAAATGCTAAACATAGTAATTTATATTTTATCTGGGAAGTATTAGTTTTTTTTTTTTTCAGAAGAGTAATATGGTCATACTTTTGTCTAATGATAATATCATTATAGAAACATTTTTGAAGCTCAATTAGAAAAAAGATAGAGAGGAAGCTAGGTGGTGCAGTAGATAGAGCACCAGCCCTGAATTCAGAAGGACCTGAGTTCAAATCTGGTCTCCGACACTTAATAATTCCTAGCTGTGTGATCCTGGGCAAGTCACTTAACCCCAATTGTCTCGGCCAAAAAAAAAAAAAATAGAACTGACCAATTAAGAGGATGTTAACTATTTCTGTGTTATATCAGCAACAAGACAGAAGACTAGATTTTTTCTCTGATCCTCATAGTTATATAAAAATAGATATAGATAGATGAAATAATTTCAGGTCTAGGACATCATCAGATTAAAAACCTGATAAATGAATACTTCCTATACTAATTTCACTAATCATATTACCCAACCATTAGCATACTCACTCAGCAACTTTTCCTATGCCAGCCCCTACAATGCTTCAATAGGACTATACTAGTTGATTCATGAACTTGCAACAGAACTCAACCCTCCCTCTCTTCCTCCTTTGGACATCTGAAGGACAGAAATTTGCTCACATAATAACAGTGACAAGGGTTGATATGTCTTTCTGTGCCTAAACAGAGCTGAGCTGAAAATTGAGGAGTAAAAGGAACTGGACAAGGATATATTGGTAAATGTTTAAAAATGGACTTCATAGAAAAAAAAAAGTATGATCAATATGCTTTAAAGCATAATGTTCATTACTAATATATTCCCCATCTTTTTCTAAAGGCCAGACAATCAGTTCAACAATAAAGACTTGATTTGTGGTGTTGGGCAATTTTTGAGCTATCAATGCTTATAGTGATTTTTTTTTTTTTTTTTTTTTTTTTTTTTACAATCAGCTATTGCTAGCCAATTAGAGCTGGATCTAGAGCAGCTCTGAAATTGGAGCAGTATATGTGGATATGGCAGTATGGAAATCTACTAACCCTGTCCGAAAGAACCTAGTATCCAGCTGGAGCCAATTTTGTCCACACATACACCAGAAGTTACTTAGGACAGAGACTTAATTTAGTAAACATTAAATAGCCCAGTGTGGGAGGTGGTTGAGATAGCTTTCATATCAATCCCCAAGGAAAATGCCATCAAAGAAGAAGGAATAAAAAAGTAAGAAATGTAGGGAAAATAAAGGAGAATAATAAAGTAGTTCAGGGGATTATAGATAATAGATTCAGACCAGGACATCTAATCCAACCTCTTCAATTAACCAGTTAAGTGACTTGCCAGAGATCAAAAAGATTATAAGGGTCAGAGGTGGGATGTTAACTCATATCTTCTGACTAGATGATGTAATGGGCTGAGGCTTGAGTTGATGCACTGAGGTCCCAAGCACATGAGGCTAAATAGTAATTGGACCATACTCTATTAATATATAAGCTTGGAGAAAGAATGGCCCCCGCCCACTCTTTGTGCAAGTCCTGATGTGTTGTATAGAAAATGATGATTCTGGTGGGTGGAGGCAGGGGAGTGAAAAAAGAAGGGGAGGAGATGGCTCAGTGGATAGAGCACCAGCCTTGAAATCAAGAGGACCTGAGTTCAAATCCAGCCTCAGACACTTAACAATTCCTGGTTGTGTGACCATGGGCAAGTCACTTAACCCCAACTGCCTCAGCAAAAAGCAAAAAGAAGAAGAGAAACAAATAGGAAGCCATCTAGCAGAGCAAGTGAGGGCTGAGCTCTCCTCCCCTTCCTTTTTCACTCCCCTGCCTCCACCCACCAGAATTGTCATTTCCTATACAACACATCAGGACTTGCACAAAGAGTAGGCGGGGGCCATTCTTTCTCCAAGCTTATATATTAATAGAGTATGGTCCAATTACTATTTAGCCTCATGTGCTTGGGACCTCAGTGTATCAACTCAAGCTTCAGCCCATTACATCATAGAGTATTTGTTTCCACCATTTCTGAACCATGGTGTGGGCTATGTGAGTGGAAAGAAGAGCGTGTGTGTGTGTGTGTGTGTGTGTGTGTGTGTGTGTGTGTGTATGTATATATTACATGTGATATAGATGTTGACTTAACAAGTCTTTGTAACTAATTAGATTTTGGGGGTGTGGAGAATAAGGAATTGCCGCTGATCCTGAGACTTTTTTTCCTAATTGAATGGAAGATCAGTGGTATCATTAATAAAAAGAGTTAAGGTTGGATATGAGTTATTTTTGAAGGGGTAGAGGGGAAATAAGGGTGAGGTTTTTGTTTGTCTTTGTTTTGTTTTAATTTGTTGAGTTTGTAATTAAACTTACAGTTTGGAATACCCAATAGGCAGCTAGTAATCTCTGACTGGGGCTGGGAGAAGTATAGGGGGTTGAATCTATAGATTTGAGAATTATTTGCACAGCAATGATAATTGAATTCCTATCAGCTGATGAGAGTACTAAGAGAGAGAATGTGGATTAAGGAAAGAGAGGACTACAGACAGAACCTTGTAAGAAACTCAAAATTAAAGGGAGGAATGTGGATGATACAACAAAGAAGCTTAGTAAGAAGTGATCCTATAGATAGATAGATAAATACTGTGTTTCCCCGATAATAAGACCTATCCCGAAAATAAGCCCTCCCCTTACTGTGTGAGATTCCTCTAAAATAGGCCCTCTCCTGAAAATAAGCCCTATTGAGATTGCTGCTGTAGTGAAGGTGATTCCCTGTGCTACACGCTACATTACGGTACCCTCTGTATGCACCGTTCCCCCCTTCTCCCCCCACCCCGGGTGAAACGCACACCGCGCTCCGAGCTGCATCCAATCAGAGCTGCAGCAGTGAGCGCATCATCCTGTTCTTCCCCAGGGATTTGCTTGCTGGCGCCATTGAGAGCAGTACCGCGGAGGAGAGCTGAGGCAGGACAACATAAAAACCTGGCATGTAAGTGGGAGTGAGGGGGCATGATGGAGGATAAAAGGGGCATGATGGAGGATAAAAGAAGAACTCAGGGGGCATGATGGAGGATAAAAGAAGAACTCAGCCAGCACTCACCGCGCTAAAGAAATGAAGAACTTCCTTGCAGAGAGAAGAATAGATCAAGTAATGATTCCTGCAGGAATGACTGCCTATCTCTAGACCCTTGATATTGCAATAAACAAGCCATTCAAGGACCATTTGCGCATGGAAATCAATGACTACATTGAAAATAGAATGGAAAGAAATCAGCATGGAAACTTTGTGAAGCCCTGTCTGCAAGAAGTCATGACTTGGGTGAAGAAGTCATGGGATAAAATTACTGACAGCTGTGTCGCCAAGGTACTACGAGCAGGTTACCTGGACAAGACATGTTCATTTAAAGAGAGCTATATTGCTGGACATGACATATTGGGTCCACTTCTTCTGAAGGAAATAGAGGCGCAAGACATCCAGGATGGAATTCAGGGTATGGACACTTATGACGATGTTGTTGAAGAAGATGACATGATCGTTATTGAATAAAGGCACTTTTTTTTGTCCACATTTACCTGTTTATTAAAATTGCTGTCAATGTTCATTAAAATAAGCCCTCCCCTGAAAACAAGCCCTTTTTTTGGACAGAAAAAAATAATAAGACAGTGTCTTATTATCGGGGAAACATGGTAGATAGATAGATAGATAGATAGAAGGAAAAGCATTTGAAAATAGTGTCATGAAACCCCAGAAAGAATAGAGGATCCAGGAGGAAAGGATATTCATGAATGTTAAATACTCCAAAGAAGGAAAGCGAATGAAAAGAAATAATTATAAGATTCAGTAATTAAGATATTTTGGTAGGTTTAAAGTAGTCACTTTTAATTCATTGATAAGGTCAGAAGCCAAATTGTAAGGGGCTAAGAAGTGAGCAGGAGGAAAGTAACACAGCAATTGCCAATTTAATGAAATAAAATAAAAGATAAAGAGCTATAAAATCTGAAGAAAAAAAATATAATGATATAAAATTTATTAAAATATTAATGAAACTTTCACAAATTATTCTTAATAATAAAGACAGGAAAAACATTCCTTTGAAAAAAGGAATAGTTATACTCAAACTGGAATTCCAAAAAGTACATCTTTTTCAAAAATTTTCAAAAAATGCAATTCTTTAAAAGCCAGGATCTAATAAAACTATCTTAAATGAACATACTGTGGACTGAATAACTTAAGCATTCTTAATTGAGCCCAAATATAAATAGAGTATGAATCTTTGAACTGAAGTTTTTTTTTTAATTTTATTTTAAAAGATTAATGACTTCTTGACAAAGAAGAACATTAATAGACTTCATAACAAGCCAAAAATCTAAAGAAATACTTTAGGGACAAGCAAATGTTCTTTCCATATATAATTGTCAAATTTGACAGTAGATTCACATTACTGGATTTGTCCAAAATAACCCCAAGTCATTCATTTGATTTACCTTTGATTGAAATTAAAAAAAAAAAAAAAAAACCTAAATGTCAAAGAGAAATCAAAGAGCCCCCCATTGACATACCTTTGAACATAATAAAAAATCAAAGAATCATCAAACAAATGGGGATCGTGAGGATTTGTTTATTGAAAGAGGATAATACTCCAATTATCAATGGGGAAATAGCTCTTATTCTCATAAATTTTAATCAGTCATTTATATATCTTGAAAATAAGACATTTATCAGAGAAATTAAGGATTTCTGTTTTCCACTTCTTTCCCTTTCAACCTTTCTTTATTCTATTTGTTTATAGAGGACCAGGTAAATTCTCATTTTCCTTAGCAGAATTCAGAAGGAAATTTTTTTCCATCTAAACTCCATTAAAGATGAGACAATGAGGAAATTAAGATAATTATAATGATGATAATACAAAATTTATATATTATTTAAAATTTTCAAAAGTATTTATATTGTATTCTTACATACATACATACATACATTTGACCTGTGTGCATCATCTATTTCTACATTATCTATATCTGTATATATATATTTCCACATTTTACAAATTGACAAGTTGAGACCCTAAGGACACAGCTACTAACTAGCTAGAATTTATATGGAGTTTTAGTGAACTTTATTTTATTCAATACTATAAAAATATTGGGAACAAGGTTGCACAGTGGATAGAGCAGTAGGCATGAAATCAGAAAGACAACTGAAAAACAAACACAAAATTTATCTCATCTGATGTTCATAAAACTTTGAGAGATAGATGCTCTTATTAACTACATTTAACAAAATTAAAAAATGAAAACAGAAGGTGTTGAAGTGACTTGTTAGACTCCAAGGAACTAGTAATTTTGAGGCTGGATTTGAAACTCAGATCTTCCCGACTGTAATGTAGTGCTGTATCCACTATGCCACCTATCTGACAGGAATGCAAAAAGGAAATTCTCTTCTCTCTCTCTGTCTCTGTCTCTTGTTTCTGTCTTTCTGCCTCTGTCTGTCACTGTCTCTGTTTCTCTCTGTCTCTCTGATTCTCTCTCTTCCTCTTTCTCTCCCATAAACATGCGCATACATATATATATAAAGATATATGTAGAGATATGTATCTATCTATGTAGACAGATATGTAATATATGTATACATATAAATACCCAAATATATGGGGCAGTTAGATGGCACAGTGGATAGAATACTAGGCCTGGAGTCAAGAAGATTCTACTTTGGGAATTCTAATCTAGCCTCATATAGTAGCTTGTTGTATGACCCTGAGCAATTCACTTTACCATATTTAACTTCGTTTCTACAAAATGAGTGAAGAAAGAAATGTCAAAACTATTCCAGTATCTTTGCAGAAGAAAACTCAATGTTACAAAGAATTAGACATGACTGAAATAACTGAAAACCAATTATATCGTCTAAACACATATATGTAGGTATTTATATATGTGTGTATATGTGTGTGTATATATATATATATATATATGTGTGTGTGTGTGTGTGTGTGTGTGTGTGTATGTGCATTTCTCCTTATGAATGTATAGACACACACACACAGACACATATAATTGAGTCATTTTAGTTATGTCCAACTCTTTGTGGCCTCATCTAGGGTTTTCTTAGTAATTAGTTAAATTTACTTAAACAGTTCTGTGAAGTAATACTACAAGTCCAAGTCTCATTAGCCACACATAAGTAAATAAGTTTAGAGAAGTCTTATGACATGCTAACAAGAACCAGAGGTGGGATTTTAATCTTCCTCTTCCTGGATTCAAGTCCAATATATTAACTGAGTCATTCTGTAATCTTGAATACTTCACTTCCTGTCATTGGATCCTCAATTTGCCAGCCTGTAAAATGGGGTAATTGATCTCTGAAGTCTGAATTGATGCCTTAGGTCTCTTTAGGATCAAAGACTTCATAAAATTTTCTCTTTTGATTCAAGTCTAGTAATTCCTTCCCAGAGGCTCAGTGCAAAAATCAAGAGTTACTATAAATTAAAGTAATATTGAGAAAAATTGCCTTTTAAATGAAATCCATCTGCCTGAATAAGAGAGATTCCATAGATGATCAATAGCTATTGCCCTTTTAGTCTCTAACCTTGTGTTAAAATGGGGGAAGGATTTTGGCCTCAGTATCTCCACTACATCCTTTTGCTGGAAGCAAGATTTTTCATGAGAAAATATCACTCAAAATATGTCCCTGGCAAACTTCTTCATGAATATCTTCAAAACTATATGTCTGGAAGAAGAAATAGTTTTTGTATTGTAAAATACTTTGTTGCTGTGAGTTTTTTTTTTTTTTTTAATCAATGTGCAGATGGAGTTATTTAAGATTGTTCCTTATCTCTGTTGATAATCCTGAGGGGATGATTTTTCAAATATGTGTATATAAAAGGCAGGACTTTTCAAATATGTATATATAAAAGGGAGGCAGAGATTTAATTTTTTTAAAGGTTTGATCCAAATCTACTCTTCCTGCTTGCTGAGCCAATATGGGCACACATGCACACTAGTTATACACATAGCCTCAGATGCCAGAGAAGTCCCTGCTCACAGTTGTCAGATTCATTTGGAGAATGCTGATTTTTAATTTGGCACTCAGTGTGGGGCTCTGCCACAGAGAGACTATCTGGGTAGGGGAGCTCCAGCACCTGGCTGGCCTCTGCTGTTCTGTCACACATGAGAAGCCCCAAAGAAAAGAAAACAGAAAAAAAAAAAAACTGAAGGAAGCAGATCTGTGACAGCTTTCCAAGTCAGCCCAGCTTCCAAGATCTAAAATTTTGATCAAGGACCCTGTGAGGCTTTGAAAGTATTTTATATTCAATTTTGGCTTATTTTTGCTTTGTTCTGAGATTTTTGCTTCTCCATTTCAGAAATGTTTTGTCTATTGTTTTGTCATCAATGATAGCACAAGAATTTAGGCAATAGCCCAGAACCCAGAATTATGAAAATTTGCTTCTAACATGGAAAAGTAGGAGAGGGGTGAAGTTGGCAAAAAGTGAGAGAGCTCCAGCCTTTTCTAATACCCTTTAGTGATTCTTTAGGGCCATTTCCTTTTTGCAAAAGGTCAAGCTTTAAGTCTGCTTTGAGAGTGAGTCACTTGGGTACTTCTGGCTTCCAGCTTCACGATAGAAGGTAAAAATGGCCATTACCATTTCTGTTTGCTGCAGGAAAATATTCTGGAAGACATAAGAGGAGCTGGAAGTCTCCATCATCTCTGTATCCAGCTTGCTGCACTACAAATTAGAAAGCCTTTCTCTCTGGGTGAGACCCAGGTCTGTCTTGGCTGAGCTGAGTTATCTTGCTCCCAACGCACCATCTCCTTCAATCTGTACTGTGTGATATATATCCTCTTATGTGTTCCTTCTTTAATTTCTATTTTGATGTAATTTGGATATATAGGATTGTTTTCTATTCTCTATGTGTTTTAATTTTGAAGTGGTATGGAAAGAAATCAAACCTTGTCCCGTCCCTGCAAATCCATTCACTGCTCAGCTGCTAATACCCATAGCCCCAGGGGTTTGGCTTGGGGCAGTGAAATTCTCACTGCTAAGTGTTTAGCCCTAGGGCAGTTGTTATCTCACACAGCAGAGGTTCTTTGAAGGGCACTTTCCCAGCTCAGCCCTGCAGGCCTGAGTTACTTTCGGGTGGGGAACTCTTTCCCAGAGCACTCCAGCACCTCACTGCTTTTTGTAGCGGATTGGCAGGATAGCTACCCGTCCATATACCTTTCACTGCTCTGCAGAGGAAGCTGGTAACCTCCTGGCTCTGAAGGCAGACCTTACAAGCTTTAACAAAATGAGTAAAAAAATCAAAAGAACGATTGATAATTTCTACACAGAAAGAGAACAGCTTTTCAAGCCTGAAGAGACTAATAGCAGACAGTCTCCAGACAATTGTTGGTCTCCAATACAAAAGGCTCTCCTAGAAGAGACTATTAAAAACCTTGAAAGAGAGCTAGAAGAGAAATGGGGAAAGGAAAGAGAAGCTATGCAAGAGAGTACAGAAAAGGCACATAACTCATTAAAAGAAAAATTTGATAAAGTGGAAAAAGAAAACAACTTCCTGAAATGTGCATTGGAAAAGGTAAAAAATTCCCAAGAAGTGCAGGGAAACAGAATTTGCGAATTGGAAAAAGAAACTAACTCACTAAAAAAAAAAAAAAAAAAAAAAAATTAGTGAAATGGAAAAAAATTCCATAGAGCAAAACAATTCAATTGGACATATAAAAAAAAGAAGTAAAAAAAGCTAATGAAGAAAATAACTCACTAAAAATAAGAACTGAACAAATAGAAATGACTGATTCATTGAGACATCAAGAATCAGTCAAGCAAAACCAAAAAAATGAAAGATTGGGAAAAAATGTCAAATATTTACTTGGAAAAACAACAGACCTGGAAAATAGATCTAGGAGAGATAACCTGAGGATCATCGGACTACCAGAAAATTATGATTGAAAAAAAGAGCCTAGATACTATTTTACAGGAAATCATCAAAGAGAACTGCCCAGAAGTAATAGAACCGGAAGGGAAAATAGGCATTGAAAGAATTCGTCAAACACCTTCTGAAAAAGACCCTAAAATAAAGACTCTGAGGAATATTGTGGCCAAACTTCAGAATTTTCAGACTGAAGAAAAATTTTACAGGCAACCAGGAAAAAACAGTTCAAATACCGAGATGTCACAATAAGAGTCACGCAAGATCTGGCTGCTTCAACATTAAAGGATCAAAGGGCCTGGAATCAGATATTCTAAAAGGCAAAAGAACTTGGAATGCAGCCAAGAATAAATTACCCAGCTAAGCTGAGTATTTTTTTTTCACGGAAGAAGATGGACATTTAATGAAATAGAGGAATTCCATCTGTTTCTAAGGAAAAAAAAAAACAGACTTAAACAAAAAATTTGATCTCCAACAACAGGAATCAAGAGAAGTAGAAAAAGGTAAAAGGAACTCTTGAGAACTGTATTTCTGTTGTGAATATACATAAAAACCATATGTATAATTTGATTTTACCGATATAACATAAAAAAGGGAAGTAGAAATGGAAAGGGGATAGTGTCAGAAAAAGGGAAGAGGGGAGATAAAAAGAGGGTAACTACATGTGACAATGAGGCAAAGGAAACCTATCATATATGAGGGAACTTAGAGAGGGGGAGGAACATTGTGTGAATCCTACTCTAATCAGAATTGGCTCAAAGAGGAAACAATTGACATATTTGTTTTACAGAGATTCTTCTCTCACTTCATTAAAAAGTGGAAGAGGAAAAGGGAGAAGGAAAAAGAGTAATAAGGGAAGGATACAAGAAAGGGGAAGGGATTCAAAGGGAGGAGTGAGGGATACTAAAAAGGGAGAGCTACGCGACATTAGTGGGACCAATAAGTTTAACACAAGGGAAGAAGGGAAGGAGGGCAAGAAAAAGAAAAGTATAATCTGGGGATATTAGGATGGCAGGAAATACAGAATTGGTTATTTTAACTGTAAATGTGAATGGGATGAACTCTCCCATAAAGAGGAGGTGGATAGCAGAACTGGATCAAAAGTCAGAACCCTACAATCTGTTGTTTACAGGAAACACATTTAAAACAGGGAGATATATACAGAGTAAAGGTAAAAGGCTGGAGCACAATCTATTATGCTTCAGGTGAAGTCAAAAAAGTAGGGGTAGCCATCCTTATCTCAGATCAAGCAAAAGCAAAGATTGATCTAATTAAAAGAGATAAGGAAAGAAACTATATCTTGCTTAAGGGTACTATAGACAATGAAGCAATATCAGTATTAAACAAATATACACCAAGTGGTATAGCATCTAACTTCCTTAAAGAGAAGTTAAGAGAGTTGCAAGAAGAAATAGACAGCAAAACTATAATAGTGGGAGATCTCAATCTTGCACTCTCAGATTTAGATAAATCAAATCACAAAACAAATAAGAAAGAAATTAAAGAGGTAAATAGAATATTAGAAAAATTAGGTATGATAGATCTCTGGAGAAAACTGAATGGTGACAGAAAGGAATATACTTTCTTCTCAGCAGTTCATGGAACGTACACAAAAATTGACCATATATTAGGACATAAACACCTCAAAATTAAATGCAGGAAGGCAGAAATAGTAAATACTTTCCTTTCAGATCACAATGCAATAAAAACTACATTCAACAAAAAGTTAGGCATAAATAGACCAAAAAGTAATTGGAAACTAAATAATCTCATCTTAAAAAATGATTGGGTGAAACAGCAAATTATAGACACAATTAATAATTTCACTCAAGATAATGACAATGATGAGACATCATATCAAAATTTATGGGATGCAGCCAAACCAGTAATAAGGGGAAATTTTATATCCTTAGAGGCTTACTTGAATAAAATAGAAAAAGAGAAAATCAATGAATTGGGCCTGGAACTTAAAAAGTTAGAAAAAGACCAAATTAAAAACCCCCAATCAATTATTAAACTTGAAATTCTAAAATTAAAAGGAGAAATTAATAATATAGAAAGTAAAAAAAAAACATTGAACTAATAAATAAAACTAAGAGTTGGTTTTATGAAAAAAACAATAAAATTGATAAACCTTTGGTAAATCTGATTAGAAAAAGGAGAGAGGGAAATCAAATTGGCAGTCTTAAAAATGAAAAAGGAGAACTTTCCACTGATGAAGAGGAAATTAAAGAAATAATAAGGGGTTACTTTGCCCAACTTTATGTCAATAAATTTGATAACCTAAGCGAAATGGATGACTATCTCCAAAAATATAGGCTTCCCAGATTATCAGAGGAGGAAGCAAATTGCTTAAATAGTCCCATTTCAGAAAAAAGAAATAGAACAAGCTATTAATCAACTCCCTAAAAAAAAATCCCCAGGACCAGATGGATTTACATGTGAATTCTACCAAACATTCAAAGAACAATTAGCCCCAATGTTTTATAAACTATTTGAAAAAATAGGGAATGAAGGAGTCATACCAAACTCCTTTTATGACACAGACGTGGTACTGATACCTAAACCAGGTAGGTTGAAAACAGAGAAAGAAAATTATAACCCAATCTCCCTAATGAATATTGATGCTAAAATCTTAAATAAGATATTAGCAAAAAGACTACAGAGAATCATCCCCAGGATAATACACCATGATCAAGTAGGATTTATACCAGGAATGCAGGGCTGGTTCAATATTAGGAAAACTATCAGTATAATTGGCCATATTAATAATCAAATTAACAAAAACCATATGATCATCTCAATAGATGCAGAAAAAGCATTTGATAAAATCCAACATCCATTCCTATTAAAAACTCTTGAGAGTATAGGAATAAATGGACTTTTCCTTAAAATAAGCAGTAGCATCTATTTAAAACCAGCAGTAAGCATCATATGTAATGGGGACAAACTGCAACCATTCCCAATAAGATCAGGAGTAAAACAAGGTTGCCCACTATCACCGTTACTATTTAATATTGTATTAGAAATGCTAGCTTTGGCAATAAGAGTTGAGAAAGAGACTAAAGGAATAAGGATAGGCAATGAGGAAACCAAATTATCACTCTTTGCTGATGATATGATGATATACTTAGAGAACCCCAGAGACTCTACCAAAAAGTTATTAGAAACAATCCACACCTTCAGCAAAGTTGCAGGATACAAAATAAACCAACATAAGTCATCAGCATTCTTATATATCGGTAACAAAACCCAACAGTTAGAGTTATAAAAAGAAATTCCATTTAAAGTAACTACTGATTGTATAAAATATTTAGGAATCTATCTGCCAAGGGAAAATCAGAAACTTTATGAGCAAAACTACAAAACACTTTCCACACAAATTAAGTCTGATCTAACCAGCTGGAAAAATATTAAATGCTCTTGGATTGGGTAAGTAAATATAATAAAGATGACAATACTACCTAAATTAATCTGTTTATTTAGTGCTATACCAATCAGACTCCCAAAAAACTACTTTGATGAACTAGAAAAAATAACAACACAGTTCATATGGAAAAACAAAAGGTCAAGAATTTCAAGGGAATAAATAAAAAAAAAAATCAAATGAAGGTGGCCTACCTGTACCAGATCTAAAATTATATTATAAAGCAGCAGTTACTAAAACCATCTGGTATTGGCTAAGAAATAGACTATGATAACCTGGAATAGGTTAGGTTCAAAGGTCAAAACAGCCAATAACTTTAATAATATAATGTTTGACAAACCCAAAGACACCAGTTTCTGGGATAAGAATGCATTATTTGACAAAAACTGCTGGGAAAATTGGAAATTAGTATGGCAGAAACTAGGCATTGACCCACACTTAACACCGTACACCAAGATAAGGTCAAAATGGGTTCATGACCTAGGCATAAAGAATGAGATTATAAATAAATTGGAAGAGCATAGGATAGTTTACCTTGCAGACCTGTGGAAGAGAGAGGAATTTATGACCAAAGAAGAACTAGAGATCACTATTGACAACAAAATAGAAAATTTTGATTATATCAAATTGAAAAGTTTTTGTACAAACAAAACAAATGCAGACAAGATTAGAAGGGAAACAATAAACTGGGAAAACATTTTTACAATCAAAGGTTCTGATAAAGGCCTCATTTCCAAAATATATAGAGAATTGACTCTAATTTATAAGAAATCAAACCATTCTCCAATTGATAAATGGTCAAGATACGAACAGACAATTCTCAGACGAAGAAATTGAAACTATTTATAGACATATGAAAATATGCTCCAAATCATTATTAATCAGAGAAATGCAAATTAAGACAACTCTGAGATACCACTACACACCTGTTAGATTGGCTAGAATGAGAGGGAAAGATAATGTGGAATGTTGGAGGGGATGTGGGAAAACAGAGACACTGATACATTGTTGGTGGAATTGTGAATACATTAAACCGTTCTGGAGAGCAATTTGGAACTATGCTCAAAAAGTTATCAAACTGTGCATACCCTTTGATCCAGCAGTGTTTCTACTGGGCTTATACCCCGAAGAGATACTAAAGAAAGGAAAGGGACCTGTGTGTGCCAAAATATTTGTGTCAGCCCTGTTTGTAGTGGCTAGAAGCTGGAAAATGAAAGGATGACCATCAATTGGAGAATGGTTGAGTAAATTGTGGTATATGAATGTTATGGAATATTATTGTTCTGTAAGGAATGACCAGCAGGATAAATACAGAGAGGACTGGCTTACATGAACTGATGCTAAGTGAAACGAGCAGAACCAAGAGATCATTATACACTTCGACAATGATACTGTTTGAGGATGTATTCTGATGGAAGTGGATCTCTTTGATAAAGAGAGCTTTAATTGATCAAAGATGGACAGAAGCAGCTACACCCAAAGAAAGAACACTGGGAAATGAATATAAACTGCTTGCATTTTTGTTTTTCTTCCCGGGTTATTTATACCTTCTGAATTCAATTCTCCCTGTACAACAAGAAAACTATTCCCTTCTGCACACATATATTGTATCTAGGATATACTGTAACCTATTCAACATGTAAAGGACTGCTTGCCATCTAGAGGAGAGGGTGGAGGAAGGGAGGGGAAAAATCAGAACAGAAGTGAATGCAAGGGATAATGCTGTAAAAAATTACCCTGGCATGGGTTCTATCAATAAAAAGTTATTAAAAAAAGAAAAAGAAAAAGAAATCAAACCTTGGATATAAAATTTGGGATCCCCTTTCCCTCAAATTGACAAAGTGATCAAAAGTTAGCTACTTATAATAAGTAAGAGAGCAATGGATATAATTATAGCCAGTACCCCATATCTCTGAGGAGAATACCATGGCTTCAGTCCTAACTTACTATTTTTCTTCCTAGCAGAAACAAAAACCTCCTTTAAAGAGAGGTAGGAGAAAAAAGAGACTAGAGATTATACTCTGCCTCCATTTTAGCCACATACAATGGCAGTTCCTTCCCTAAATGGAGTTCATTAAACACAGAGGTCCATCTTTCTTTCTCTATATCATTTTATTCAGATTTATATAATAATGTAAGAAGTCAAAAGGCCCGCAGATTTCTAGGGACACTTTCTAAAACAACTTCTTCATTCTTTATACCTTTTATTTCAACCAAATATATTTGTCAAATATTTCAACAATTCAAAATTTATTTCCAGAGAGAGTTTAAAACAACTGAATCTCTACACTTTCACTCTTTCTGAGTCTTAATTTCCTCATATATAAAATGATGGAATAGGTCTAAATGGTACCTAAAGACTCCTCAGGTTTAAATCTATGATCACATAATCTGTTGAGAATTCTAGTATGACTGAAGATAGTGACTATAGTGACTGGAGTTAGAAAGCTTCAAATATACCTTTGGCAGTAGTTGTGTGCAAATTTTATGTGTAATTATATATAAGTATATAATATATATAAGCTATGTTTAAGTTTCTTGATACTTAGGGCTCAAGGATAGATTTATATAAATAGAGGAGAAACATGAAGACAGCTGAAAGAAGTCTGCAAAATTATAAGTTGGGTGTAATCTATGCCACTAACAGGATTACCCAATAAACAAACCTATTCATCCAATTACATTAATATTGTCCCTAATCCACATGTACCAGGGTTAACTTTGCACTCTTAGTCATGTGCACGTCTATTGACAAATTTCTACCTGGTCAGGACATAGGACATGCAGGTTTCAAATGTATCTGAGACTTTCTTTACTTTTTCCCAGGAAATATCAAAGATAGAAAACTCAAAAGAAATGCTAAGTATGTTGTATTTATTTTGCTCCTATTTTCTATTCCTATTTTCTCACCATGATTGCTTTCATGTCCAGAAGAAATGATATGGGAGCTATTTTCATAATTGCCATAAATTTTCATGGTCAGACTTCTATATCAAATAGTAGCCTTTAAGCATCCTTGACCCAAACTGATCTCTAGAGTCCAGCCATTGAGGGAAAAGACTCCCAACAATATGTGACCCACCACCTAGGGCTACTTCCAGAAATCAGTGCCATACACATGAAGCATACTATCTACAATCAGAAAACTCTAAGTTCAACTCTGAACTTAGACATTTAGATATGAGACCCTAGGCAAATCATAACCTTATTTTCCTCAGTTTTTAAAATTTTTTTTAATATTTTATTTTATTTAATAATAACTTTATATTGACAGAATCCATGCCAGGGTAATTTTTTTTACAACATTATCCCTTGCACTCGTCTCTGTTCCGATTTTTCCCTTCCCTCCCTCCAACCCCTCCCCTAGATGGCAAGCAGTCCTATATATGTTAGATATGCTGCAGTATATCCTAGATACAATATATGTTTGCAGAACTGAATAGTTCTCTTGTTGCACAGGGAGAATTGGATTCAGAAGGTAAAAATAACCCGGGAACAAAAACAAAAATGCAGATAGTTCACATTCGTTTCCCAGTGTTCTTTCTTTGGGTATAGCTGCTTCTGTCCATCATTTATCAATTGAAACTCAGTTAGGTCTCTTTGTCAAAGAAATCCACTTCCATCAGAATACATCCTCATATAATATCATTGTCAAAGTGTATAATGATCTCCTGGTTCTGCTCATTTCACTTAGCATCAGTTCATGTAAGTCTTGCCAAGCCTCTCTGTATTCATCCTGCTGGTCATTTATTACAGAAAAATAATATTCCATAACATTCATATACCACAATTTACCCAGCCATTCTCCAATTGATGGGCATCCATTCAATTTCCAGTTTCTAGCCACTACAAACAAGGCTGCCACAAACATTTTGGCATATACAGGTCCCTTTCCCTTCTTTAGTATTTCTTTGGGATATAAGCCTAATAGAAACACTGCTGGATCAAAGGGTATGCAAAATTTGATAATTTTTTGGGCATAATTCCAGATTATTCTCCAGAATGGTCGGATTCGTTCACAACTCCACCAACAATGCATCAGTGTCCCAGTTTTCCCGCATCCCCTCCAACATTCATCATTATTTTTTCCTGTCATCTTAGCCAATCTGACAGGTGTGTAGTAGTATCTCAGAGTTGTCTTAATTTGCATTTCTCTGATCAATAATGATTTGGAACACTCTTTCATATGAGTGGTAATAGTTTCAATTTCATCATCTGAAAATTGTCTGTTCATATCCTTTGATCATTTATCAATTGGAGAATGGCTTGATTTCTTATAAATTTGAGTCAGTTCTCTATATATTTTGGAAATGAGGCCTTTATCAGAACCTTTAACTGTGAAGATGTTTTCCCAGTTTGTTGCTTCCCTTCTAATCTTGTTTGCATTAGTTTTGTTTGTACAAAGGCTTTTTAATTTGATGTAATCAAAATATTCTATTTTGTGATCAGTAATGGTCTCTAGTTCAGGTTTGGTCACAAATTTCTTTGTCCTCCACAAGTCTGAGAGATAAACTATCCTATGTTCCTCTAATTTATTTATAATCTCGTTCTTTATGCCTAGGTCATAGACCCATTTTGATCTTATCTTAGTATGTGGTGTTAAGTGTGGGTCCATGCCTAATTTCTGCCATACTAATTTCCAGTTACCCCAGCAGTTTTTATCAAATAATGAATTCTTATCCAAAAAGTTAGGATCTTTGGGTTTGTCAAACACTAGATTGCTATAGTTGACTATTCTGTCTTGTGAACCTAACCTTTTCCATTGATCAACTAATCTATTTCTTAGCCAATACCAAATGGTTTTGGTGACTGCTGCTTTATAATATAATTTTAGATCAGGTACAGCTAGGCCACCTTCATTTGATTTTTTTTTTCATTAATTCCCTTGAGAGTCTCAACTTTTTATTGTTCCATATGAATTTTGTTGTTATTTGTTCTAGATCATTAAAATATTTTCTTGGAAGTTTGATTGGTATAGCACTAAATAAATAGATTAGTTTAGGAAGTATTGTCATCTTTATTATATTCGCTTGGCCTATCCAAGAGCACTTAATATTTTTCCAATTATTTAAGTCTGACTTTATTTGTGTGGAAACTTTTTTTTTTTTTACTAGATCATACTGATCTCATAGAAATCTTTAATCAGTCCATTAATTAACAAACATTATTTAAGCACATATTGTATGGCAGA
This sequence comes from Antechinus flavipes, assembly GCF_016432865.1. Lineage (NCBI taxonomy): Eukaryota > Metazoa > Chordata > Mammalia > Dasyuromorphia > Dasyuridae > Antechinus > Antechinus flavipes. The sequence continues at coordinate 129,368,937 of NC_067399.1, read as the reverse complement.
TACTTTATTAAGAACAAGGAATAGAAAGAAAAAAAAAAACAATATTAATCCCTGCCCTTAAAGGACTTAGAATCTAAAGAGGGAGATGATATATATATATATATATCACACACATATATATATATATATATATATCATCTCCCTCTTTAGATTCTCTCTGTCTCTCTGTCTCTGTCTCTGTCTCTCTCTCTCTCTCTCTCTCTCTTTTTTAAAATTTTTATTTAATAATTACTTTATATTGACACTCGTTTCTGTTCCGATTTTTTTTTCCCTCCCTCCCTCCACCCCCTCCCCTAGATGCCAAGCAGTCCTTTATATGTTGGATATGTTGCATTATATCCTAGATACAATATATGTTTGCAGAACCGAACAGTTCTCTTGTTGCATAGGGAGAATTGGATTCAGAAGGTATAAATAACCCGGGAACAAAAACAAAAATGCAGATAGTTCACATTCGTTTCCCAGTGTTCTTTCTTTGGGTATAGCTGCTTCTGTCCATCATTTATCAATTGAAACTCAGTTAGGTCTCTTTGTCAAAGAAATCCACTTCCATCAGAATACATCCTCATATAATATCATTGTCAAAGTGTATAATGATCTCCTGGTTCTGCTCATTTCACTTAGCATCAGTTCATGTAAGTCTTGCCAAGCCTCTCTGTATTCATCCTGCTGGTCATTTATTACAGAAAAATAATATTCCATAACATTCATATACCACAATTTACCCAGCCATTCTCCAATTGATGGGCATCCATTCAATTTCCAGTTTCTAGCCACTACAAACAAGGCTGCCACAAACATTTTGGCATATACAGGTCCCTTTCCCTTCTTTAGTATTTCTTTGGGATATAAGCCTAATAGAAACACTGCTGGATCAAAGGGTATGCAAAATTTGATAATTTTTTGGGCATAATTCCAGATTATTCTCCAGAATGGTCGGATTCGTTCACAACTCCACCAACAATGCATCAGTGTCCCAGTTTTCCCGCATCCCCTCCAACATTCATCATTATTTTTTCCTGTCATCTTAGCCAATCTGACAGGTGTGTAGTAGTATCTCAGAGTTGTCTTAATTTGCATTTCTCTGATCAATAATGATTTGGAACACTCTTTCATATGAGTGGTAATAGTTTCAATTTCATCATCTGAAAATTGTCTGTTCATATCCTTTGATCATTTATCAATTGGAGAATGGCTTGATTTCTTATAAATTTGAGTCAGTTCTCTATATATTTTGGAAATGAGGCCTTTATCAGAACCTTTAACTGTGAAGATGTTTTCCCAGTTTGTTGCTTCCCTTCTAATCTTGTTTGCATTAGTTTTGTTTGTACAAAGGCTTTTTAATTTGATGTAATCAAAATATTCTATTTTGTGATCAGTAATGGTCTCTAGTTCAGGTTTGGTCACAAATTTCTTTGTCCTCCACAAGTCTGAGAGATAAACTATCCTATGTTCCTCTAATTTATTTATAATCTCGTTCTTTATGCCTAGGTCATAGACCCATTTTGATCTTATCTTAGTATGTGGTGTTAAGTGTGGGTCCATGCCTAATTTCTGCCATACTAATTTCCAGTTACCCCAGCAGTTTTTATCAAATAATGAATTCTTATCCAAAAAGTTAGGATCTTTGGGTTTGTCAAACACTAGATTGCTATAGTTGACTATTCTGTCTTGTGAACCTAACCTTTTCCATTGATCAACTAATCTATTTCTTAGCCAATACCAAATGGTTTTGGTGACTGCTGCTTTATAATATAATTTTAGATCAGGTACAGCTAGGCCACCTTCATTTGATTTTTTTTTTCATTAATTCCCTTGAGAGTCTCAACTTTTTATTGTTCCATATGAATTTTGTTGTTATTTGTTCTAGATCATTAAAATATTTTCTTGGAAGTTTGATTGGTATAGCACTAAATAAATAGATTAGTTTAGGAAGTATTGTCATCTTTATTATATTCGCTTGGCCTATCCAAGAGCACTTAATATTTTTCCAATTATTTAAGTCTGACTTTATTTGTGTGGAAACTTTTTTTTTTTTTACTAGATCATACTGATCTCATAGAAATCTTTAATCAGTCCATTAATTAACAAACATTATTTAAGCACATATTGTATGGCAGATACTTTATTAAGAACAAGGAATAGAAAGAAAAAAAAAAACAATATTAATCCCTGCCCTTAAAGGACTTAGAATCTAAAGAGGGAGATGATATATATATATATATATCACACACATATATATATATATATATATATATCATCTCCCTCTTTAGATTCTCTCTGTCTCTCTGTCTCTGTCTCTGTCTCTCTCTCTCTCTCTCTCTCTCTTTTTTAAAATTTTTATTTAATAATTACTTTATATTGACACTCGTTTCTGTTCCAATTTTTTTTTCCCTCCCTCCCTCCACCCCCTCCCCTAGATGGCAAGCAGTCCTTTATATGTTGGATATGTTGCATTATATCCTAGATACAATATATGTTTGCAGAACCGAACAGTTCTCTTGTTGCATAGGGAGAATTGGATTCAGAAGGTATAAATAACCCGGGAAGAAAAACAAAAATGCAGATAGTTCACATTCGTTTCCCAGTGTTCTTTCTTTGGGTATAGCTGCTTTTGTCCGTCATTTATCAATTGAAACTCAGATCTCTTTGTCAAAGAAATCCCCTTCCATCAAAATATGTCTTCATACAATATCGTTGTCGAAGTGTATAATGATCTCCTGGTTCTGCTCATTTCACTTAGCATCAGTTCATGTAAGTCTCGCCAGTCCTCTCTGTATTCCTCCTGCTGGTCATTTCTTACAGAACAATAATATTCCATAACATTCATATACCACAATTTACCCAGCCATTCTCCAATTGATGGGCATCCATTCATTTTCCAGTTTCTAGCCACTACAAACAGGGCTGCTACAAACATTTTGGCACATACAGGTCCCTTTCCCTTCTTTAGTATTTCTTTGGGATATAAGCCCAATAGAAACACTGCTGGATCAAAGGGTATGCACAATTTGATAATTTTTTGGGCATAATTCCAGATTGCTCTCCAGAATGGTTGGATTCGTTCACAACTCCACCAACAATGCAATAGTGTCCCAATTTTCCCGCATCCCCTCCAACACTCATCATTATTTTTTACTGTCATCTTAGCCAATCTGACAGGTGTGTAGTGGTATCTCAGAGTTGTCTTAATTTGCATTTCTCTGATCAAAAATGATTTGGAACACTCTTTCATATGAGTGGTAATAGTTTCAATTTCATCCTCTGAGAATTGTCTGTTCATATCCTTTGACCATTTATCAATTGGAGAATGGCTTGATTTCTTATAAATTTGAGTCAGTTCTCTATATATTTTGGAAATGAGGTCTTTATCAGAACCTTTAACTGTGAAAATGTTTTCCCAGTTTGTTGCTTCCCTTCTAATCTTGTTTGCATTAGTTTTATTTGTACAAAGGCTTTTTAATTTGATGTAATCGAAATTTTCTATTTTGTGATCAGTAATGGTCTCTAGTTCATCTTTGGTCACAAATTTCTTTGTCCTCCACAAGTCTGAGAGATAAACTATTCTATGTTCCTCTAATTTATTTATAATCTCGTTCTTTATGCCTAGGTCATAGACCCATTTTGATCTTATCTTGGTATATGGTGTTAAGTGTGGGTCCATGCCTAATTTCTGCCATACTAATTTCCAGTTATCCCAGCAGTTTTTATCAAATAATGAATTCTTTTCCCAGAAGTTAGGGGCTTTGGGTTTGTCAAACACTAGATTGCTATAATTGACTATTCTGTCTTGTGAACCTAGCCTTTTCCACTGATCCACTAATCTATTTCTTAGCCAATACCAAATGGTTTTGGTGACTGCTGCTTTATAATATAATTTTAGATCAGGTACAGCTAGGCCACCTTCATTTGATTTTTTTTTTTCATTAATTCCCTTGAGATTCTCGACTTTTTATTGTTCCATATGAATTTTGTTGTTATTTTTTCTAGATCAATAAAATATTTTCTTGGAAGTCTGATTGGTATAGCACTAAATAAATAGATTAGTTTAGGGAGTATTGTCATCTTTATTATGTTCGCTCGGCCGATCCAAGAGCACTTAATATTTTTCCAATTATTTAAGTCTGACTTTATTTGTGTGGAGACTTTTTTATAATTTTGCTCATATAATTCCTGACTTTCCTTTGGTAGATAGATTCCCAAATATTTTATGGTATCAACAGTTATTCTGAATGGAATTTCTCTTTGTATCTCTTGCTGTTGGGTTTTGTTGGTGATATATAAAAATGCTGAGGATTTATGGGGATTTATTTTGTAGCCAGCTACTTTGATAAAATTATGAATTATTTCCAATAGCTTTTTAGTAGAATCTCTGGGGTTCTCTAGGTATACCATCATATCATCTGCAAAGAGTGATAGTTTGGTTTCCTCATTGCCTACTCTAATTCCTTTAATTTCTTTCTCGACTCTTATTGGGGAGGCTAGTGTTTCTAATACGATATTAAATAATAATGGTGATAGTGGGCAACCTTGCTTCACTCCAGATCTTACTGGGAAAGGTTCCAGTTTTTCCCCATTGCATATGATGCTTACTGATGGTTTTAAATATATGCTCCTGACTATTTTAAGGAAAAGTCCATTTATTCCTGTGCTCTCAAGTGTTTTTATTAGGAATGGATGTTGGATTTTATCAAATGCTTTTTCTGCATCTATTGAGATGATCATATGGTTTTTATTTGTTTGGTTATTGATATAGTCAATTATGCTAATAGTTTTCCTAATATTGAACCAGCCCTGCATTCCTGGTATAAATCCTACTTGGTCATAGTGTATTATCCTGGTGATGATTTTCTGTAATCTTTTTGCTAATATTTTATTTAAGATTTTAGCATCAATATTCATTAGGGAGATTGGTCTATAATTTTCTTTCTCTGTTTTCAGCCTACCTGGTTTAGGTATCAGTACCATGTCTGTGTCATAAAAGGAGTTTGGTAGGACTCCTTCAATCCCTATTTTTTCAAATAGTTTATATAACATTGGAGTTAATTGTTCTTTAAATGTTTGGTAGAATTCACATGTAAATCCATCTGGTCCTGGGGATTTTTTCTTAGGGAGTTGATTGATAGTTTGTTCTATTTCTTTTTCTGAGATGGGACTGTTTAGGATATTTACTTCTTCCTCTGTTAGTTTGGGCAAGCTATATTTTTGGAGGTATTTTTCTATTTCATTTAAGTTGTCGAATTTATTGGCATAAAGTTGGGCAAAGTAACTCCTAATTATTGTTCTAATTTCCTCTTCGTTAGTGGCGAGTTCTCCCTTTTCATTTTTAAGACTAACAATTTGATTTTCCTCTTTCCTTTTTTTAATCAGATTTACTAAGGGTTTGTCTATTTTGTTGGTTTTTTCATAGAACCAACTCTTAGTTTTATTAATCAATTCAATAGTTTTTTTACTTTCAATTTTATTGATCTCACCTTTTATTTTTAGAATTTCAAGTTTAGTGTTTGACTGGGGGTTTTTAATTTGTTCCTTTTTTAGCATTTTTAATTGCAAACCCAATTCATTGATCTTCTCTTTCTCTATTTTATACAAATAGGCCTCTAGAGATATGAAATTTCCCCTTATTACCGCTTTGGCTGCATCCCATACATTTTGGTATGATGTCTCATTATTATCGTTTTCTTGGGTGAAGTTATTAATTATGTCTATGATTTGCTGTTTCACCCAATCATTCTTTAGTATGAGATTATTTAGTTTCCAATTATTTTTTGGTCTACTTCCCCCTGGTTTTTTTGTTGAATGTAATTTTCATTGCATCGTGGTCTGAAAAGGATGCATTTACTATTTCTGCCTTACTGCATTTGAGTTTGAGGTTTTTATGTCCTAATATATGGTCAATTTTTGTATAGGTTCCATGAACTGCTGAAAAGAAAGTGTATTCCTTTCTGTCTCCATTACATTTTCTCCAGAGATCTATCATATCTAACTTTTCTAGTATTCTATTTACCTCTTTGACTTTTTTCTTATTTATTTTATGGTTTGATTTATCTAATTCTGAGAGTGCAAGGTTGAGATCTCCCACTATTATAGTTTTACTGTCTATTTCTTCTTGCAGCTCTCTTAGTTTCTCTTTTAAGAATTTAGATGCTACCCCACTTGGTGCATATATGTTTAATATAGATAGTGCTTCATTATCCATGCTACCCTTTAGCAAGATATAGTGTCCTTCCTTATCTCTTTTAATTAGGTCAATTTTTGCTTTAGCTTGATCTGAGATCAGGATGGCTACCCCTGCTTTTTTGACTTCACCTGAAGCATAGTAGATTTTGCTCCAACCTTTTACCTTTAACCTGCATGTATCTCCCCGCTTCAGGTGTGTTTCCTGTAAACAACATATTGTAGGATTCTGGCTTTTAATCCATTCTGCTAACCGCTTCCTCTTTATGGGGGAGTTTACCCCATTCACATTTATGGTTAGAATGACCAATTCTGTATTACTTGCCATCTTGTTAACCCCGGTTTATGCTTTTCTCCCTTCTTTCCCCTTTCCCTCCTTCCCAGTATTAAGCTTGTGAGCACCACTTGCTTCTCACAGCTCTCCCTTTTTAGTATCCCTCCCTCCACCTTAGAGTTCCTCCCCCTATCTTACCCCTTTCCCTTCCAGTTCCCGTATTCCCTTCCGCTTAGTTTATTCCTTCCCTTTTCACTTTTCCCTTCTCACTTTTCAATGAGGTGGGAGAAGTTTTACCATAGATTGAATATGTCTTAAGATTTTTCACTTAAAGCCAATTCTGAAGGCAGTAAGATACCCACTATATTCATCCCCCTCCATTCTTTCTCTCAGATATAATAGGTTTCCTATGCCTCTTCATGAGATGTACTACCCCCACTTTACCCTTTTTCTGATACAATGTCCTTTCCACATCAATTTCTAGAACAAGGTATACATGTATTCTTTATACATCTATATAGTCAAAATATAGTTCCCAAGATTAATCTTTACCTTTTTAGATTTCTCTTGAGTTCTATATTTGTAGATCAAACTTTTTGTTAAGTTCTGGTTTTTTCATCAGAAATAGATGAAATTCGCTTACTTCGTTGAATGTCCATCTTCTTCCCTGGAAAAAGATGCTCATTCTCGCTGGGTAAGTTATTTTTGGTTGCATACCAAGTTCCTTAGCCTTTCAGAATATCATATTCCAGGCCCTTTGATCTTTTAATGTGGATGCTGCCAGATCCTGGGTGATCCTTATTGTGGCTCCTTGATACTTGAATTGGGTTTTTCTAGCCACTTGCAATATTTTTTCCTTCATCTGAGGGTTCTGGCATTTGGCCACTATATTCCTTGGTGTTTTGATTTTAGGATCCCTTTCAGTGGGTGATCGATGAATCCTTTCAATGTTTATTTTTTCCTCTGTTCCTATGACTTCTGGGCAGTTCTCTTTGATAATTTCCTGGAAAATAGTGTCCAGGCTCTTTTTTTCATCATGTTTTTCTGGAGTCCAATGATTCTCAGATTGTCTCTCCTGGATCTGTTTTCCAGGTCTGTTGTCTTCCCCAGAAGGTATTTCACATTTTTCTCCATTGTTTGATTTTTTTGGATTTGCTTGACTGATTCTTCTTGTCTCCTTGAATCATTCAATTCCACTTGTTCAAGTCTGATTTTCAGTGAAGTATTCTCTTCACTCACTTTTTTAAAATCTTTTTCTAATTGTCCAATTGAGTTCTTTTGTTCTGTGGAATTTTTTTCCATTTCGCCAATTTTGTTTTTTAGAGAGCTGTTTTCTGTTTCCAGTTCACTAATCCTATTTTTCAAGGATTTTACTTCTTTATCCACTCTCTCTTTAACTTTCTCCAGGCTCTTTTGCCAAGCCTCCCTCTCCTTTTCCCAAGCTTCTCTCTCCTTTTGCCAAGCCTCACTCTGCTTTCCCCATTTTTCTTCTAGCTCCCTTGTGAGAGCCTTTTTAATCACTTCTATGAGGTTCATCTGTGCTGAGGAACAAATGGTCTCCTCCTTTGGGGATTCACCTGGGGACTGCCTGTTTTTAGTCTCCTCAGGATTTAGAGTCTGCTCTCTATCTGTGTAGAAGCTGTCAAGGGTTAAAGTCCTCTTCAGCTTCTTGCTCATTCTGTCTAATAATCAGAGACAAACTAGCAAAGAAAAACAGAAAAAACTGGAGTCTTTCTTTGGGGGAGGGGTTGGGTATGTTATCGAGCTTCCTCTACAGACTGCAGGGGGCAGCAGTGAGGCACTAGCAGGACTATGCTGCGCCTGCGCTCTGAGATCCCAGAGCGTGCTGAGTCACTGTGGGGGGGGAAGAGGGGGCGGCCAGGTCCCGAGAGACTCCAGCTGTTTGGGGTTGTGTTCTTCAGCCCCGGTGTTTTTAGCTTCTCTGCTGGGCTGCTGACTTGCTGCTGGAGTAAAGTATCCAAACCTGTAGCGAAGCTCTGCCCGCAGAGACGGCTGCGATCACTCCCCACCCCCTCTCCAGTCTGCTCCCGTGCTCTCACTGCCGCTGCCCTCAGCCTGCGCCCGATCTAAAACTGCCCCAGCCCTCCAGTAAAGACAGACCTTTCTTGGCGGATCTCAAGGATGGCTTCTCTTGGTAACTATATGTGGGTTTTTTTCAGTCAAGCATTGATTCAGAGGCTTGTAATGAAGTGGATAGTGAGAGAAAGCGTGGAGCTTATGCAGCTGTGAGCCTCCTCTCCGCCATCTTAACCGGAAGTCAAAGAGTTTTTCATTTCTTTAGCACAGTGAATGCTGGCTGAGTTCTTCTTTTATCCTCCATCATGCCCCCTGAGTTCTTCTTTTATCCTCCATCATGCCCCTTTTATCCTCCATCATGCCCCCTCACTCCCGCTTACATACCAGGTTTTTATGTTGTCCTGCCTCAGCTCTCCTCCACGGCACTGCTCTCAATGACGCCAACAAGCAAATCACTGGGGAAGAACAGTATGACGTGCTCACTGCTGCAGCTCTGATTGGATGCAGCTCGGAGGGCGTGTGTTTCACCCGGGGGGGGGCGGGAGGGGGAGGGGAGAAGGGAGGGATGGTGCATACAGAGGGTACCGTAATGTAGCGTGTAGCATAGGGGATCACCTTCACTACAGCAGCAATCTCAATAGGGCTTATTTTCAGGGGAGGTCTTATTTTAGAGGAAGCTTACACAGTAAGGGTAGGGCTTATTTTCAGGATAGGTCTTATTATCGGGGAAACATGGTAGGATATATTGTAACCTATTTAACATGTATAAGACTGCTTGCCATCTGGGGGAGGGGGGGAGGAAGGGGGGAGGAAGGAGAGAGGGAGGGGAAAAATCGGAACAGAAGTGAATGCAAGGGATAATGTTGTAAAAAATTACCCTGGCATAGGTTCTCTCAATAAAAAAGTTATTTAAAAAGAAAAAAAGAAAAAAAAGAAAAAAAATTCATTGATTAAAAAAAAATTTAAAAGAATCAACACAAATACTACCTTCTGAAGGAAGCAAATCCTGGTCTACCACTGATAGTGTCTTTTCTACCTTCCATCCTTCTTGTATTGTCTCCCCCATTTGGAGACCTCAGTGCTTAGCACAATGCTTGGCATATAGTAACTATTTAGTAAATACTTGCTAATTAACTGATTTTGAAGTTCCAGTCATTTATTTAGATAACTCTTGCCTCAAATCTATTATAGAATGGGTTTTACAGAATCAGCTTGTGAGGCTCTAGCAGATTCTTCATTCATCATAGAATTTGAGGATCAGAAGAGACATGACATCATCTACTCCACCCCATATATGAGATCAATCATGAATATATCATACTTAGCAAGTGATCCTCTAAGGTCTGCTGATTATTTGCCTATGGAAACTTTCCTAATGATCTTCATTCATGCTTTAGTTCATTCAGCAAATACTGGTTGAACACTTTCTACATGCTATATTATTCCTTGTTAGGTACTGGGAAAATTCAAAGTTTAAATAATACATGAATTAATGGATAGGTAAAAGTATATTTATTAAGTACTTACTTACTAGGTAAGTGCTATGTGAAATAGGGATGCAAATTAAAAAAAAAATCAAGGCAGTCTCTGCACATAAACTCATCTTTTAATGGAGAAAACATAAATAGGAGATTTTCACTGCAAGTCTGATGGAAAAACCTGGTCATTTTTAGGATGTGGTAGAAAAGTAAATAATGGTTCATCTTTTAGGTGGCGTGTTGGATAGACCACTTGGTCTGGAATTAGGAAACTCTGAGTTCAAATCTAGCCTTGGATACTTCTTAGCTATGTGACCTCAGACAAATTACTTGAACTTTGCCTCACTTTTCTGAATTATAAAAATAAGAATGATAACGGCATCTACCTTCCAGAGTTTCTGTAAGGATCACAGCCTTCCCAGCATTTTGAAAGCTGAAATAAAACAACATTTGTAGAGCACTTAACACAATACCTGGCACATAGTGAATGTTATATAATATTAATTATGATGAGGATAATGATGATGTCATTTCAAATAGTAAAACTATATCTGTTTCTGATGTTGCAATATTTTACAGTGCTTTAGACTTTGTTGTCAAGAACTTTCTTTTTTAAGTCTTCAGGTACTCTGAAGGAGATAAAGGCTGCAATGCTTTCATGATGATTTACCAGCTAGGATCTCCACAAAACCTGCTTCCCTCTGTGATGACTACTAGGCATGGAATGGACTTAATCTGAGAAGCATGAGGGACTGCTTTCATTAGGAACTCTATGACTTGATTCTGGGCTCAGGATTGTCATAACCAAGGTCTATAGGGTAAATGACGGTCACGCTGGCAGTCTTTGACCCACCTGGGAAATGCTACCTCCCATTTCTCTCCCAAGATGCCTTTTTGCTGCTAGGCTGATTTGCCTCTCCTACCAGTCACAGGTAGTTGATAATTAGTGGTCATGACTGCAAAGATGATGAGTTTCTTCTCCACAGGGTTTGTTTTACTAGATTTATGTCTGTGGAGCCAGGCTGGAAACAGAGTTGGTTGTCTGAAGAATATTGCTCTTTTTTTGCTGTTCTTGTTGGGCCAATTGCCCAACAATTGCTTGGAGTAGTTGTAGCAAATATAAGAGACTCTCATAAGGGCTGCTCATTCTATGCTTCCTATCCTGAGAGAGCTTATAATCCAAAACAAAAGTAAGGACACATTGAAATAGATAAAATATATAATATTATATGTTGAATTTATTACTAGTTTATAGAGCACTCTTAGTTTTCCAAACATTCTTGTGTTTTCTTTATAACCACACTCCAAAGTAGTGGGTGTAAATCTCAATATCCCCATTTTAAAAATGAGAAATTTAAGGATATAAGAGGTTAAGTAACTTCTTCATGATCATAGGTGTAATGGGCCGAGGCTTGAGTTGATGCACTGAGTTCCCAAGCACATGAGGCTAAATAAATTGGACCATACTCTATTAATATATAAGCTTGGAGAAAGAATGGCCCCCGCCCACTCTTTGTGCAAGTCCTGATGTGTTGTATAGGAAATGACGATTTTGGTGGGTGGAGGCAGGGGAGTGGAAAAGGAAGGGGAAGGAGAGACTAATTGCATTGCCATTGCAATGGTTTTCTCAGCTCAGATCTCTCTGTTAGCTGGCTTCCTGTTGCAGCTGCCCATATTGCTATCGCAATCCTTCTTGCCCATATTGCTATCGCAATCCTTATTCATCTCTTCACTTCAATAAAGATTGAAGATTTTTCCCTTAACCTGAATTCCTGACTCCGGCTGCTAGATGTGTGAGGCAGAATAGAAACAAGATCTCCTAACTCCAGACCTTGTGTTCTAAGGATATTGTGGGAAGCTTCTTTTAATTGAGCTTTAAACAATGATTAGGAATTTTATAAAGAAGTAGGAAACAAAGAATACTCCATGTTTTAGCAAAATCCTGGAAATAGAAGGACACATAATCTAGGGTAAGAAGATTTGCCTAGAATATCGATTGCATTAAGGGTTGGAGGGATAATATGTTGTTCACCTTTCATTTTGAAGAGGACCAATGACATCACAAATGATGTCTTGACTTGCATATGAATTGGATTTGACTGAGGCAGAATTGCACAAAGTTGTAGCCTCATTGTCTCTTCCAGAGTCAGCAAAGTCCAATGGCAAGACAAAGTCAAGACAAATGGTGTTTGGCCTGGGATGCAGTAGATGATCTTGGCTTCCTTTGTTATCTGACTAAAGTCTAAGCACTCCACAATGTCTGTTTCAGCTGCCTTCATGGCCATTGAAATAAGTTGTAATCATCTGGTTATTCTGCTTAAGGACATCTTCATATACTTGGATAGACATTCCCTAACTCACCAATGGGGCTGTCACTTACTCTCAGTCTGGTTTAACTGATCAGCTGGGACAGTTTTATCAAAATGTGGCTGTTCTGCAAGCTATACTTTCTTGGAATCACAGGTGGTGGTAGTGGTGGTGGTAGTAATATTAGATAGCGCTACAAAGTTGTGTTGATACCTGACAGGGAAAGTTTTTAAATGCCTTCCCCTTTCTGGGTTTTAATAGGGAGTCACTAAAATTTTTTGAGTGGTGGAGCTTATATGAGCTTAAAGGAATGCCATTAACAGAACCAGTATGATCACAAACCTGGACTTATCACAGAAAGTTCTTTTGAACTTATCCTTGTGATCTTAAAGAGCCCGAGGAAACAACTTGTCCTGTTTTGTGGAAAATAGTTCCTGTCACAGCTTTGATCTCAGAAAACTTAAGAGCTTTGACCTCCTGCAATACCTTGAACTTATTTGGTAAAGAAGCCCCTAGCACGGTGCATATTGCCATCATCATAATATCAGAGGTAAATCACTCTGGATGGTATACTAATGCCTATTGCTGCCCCTCGGTACTTCCCCCAAGAGAACAGTATTTCCTGGGTGGGAATGATGAAGCGGTTATTTACAGCTCATAATCTCCATAAGACGCCTTCATAGATCTAAATTCTATTCCTTGATATGTGAGTTTTTCTCATTTTTTCTTCTTCTTAAGAAATTCACATTTGTCTCTATCTTCCATTCTGACATTTGTCTCTATGTTTGAACTGACTGTAAATAATACAAATCTTAACAGCTGCATAAGCACTGTATTCGAGGGGGGATCAAACATCCCTACCCTCAACATTTTTCTTTTTAATAGAAACTCAGACTTACAGTTCTTGGGGGAAAAAATTATGTTGGGAAAGTCTAAAAATATATTAGCTTTTGATAAATGAATCTCTGAAGCCTAGAATGTTTATTATTGCTTAATCTAAAATGCTGAAGATGAATATTTGTGCCACTGGGTATGAATGGGAGGGCAATAAAATGGCCCTGAAAGACTGCAGGTTTCTATATTGAAACCCTCTCCCTACTTCCACTCCCAGTTTGAAAAATTAGCCTAAGGCCCCATTGGAGCGGATAACCAGCATTTTCTGAATTACTAGAAGCTACACTAGTGGCCCAAAAGCAGTCATCTTTAGACTTCAATTGTTCCACTTCAGGTTGGAATCTTCAGTGGAATTATGGAAATAATGGTTATAAAGGAAGATAAGCAGATACCATCTTAAAAGTGGAAGGTACCTCAGAAGTCATGTAGACCCACCTGTACTTCTACAAGAATTATCTTCTATAATGCACTCTATAAATGGCCATCTAGTAAATGATCAAAAATCTTTGTTGATAGAAAACTCACTAACTTGTCCATCCCTTCCATCCTTCCCACAATCTCTTCTCATTTCTTCCACAACTCTTATTGTAGGATGAAATGAAAGAAAACAAGCATGTATTAAGCTCCATATTATGTATTAAGCTCATAGCAACCTTGGGAAGTAAGTGCTATCATTTTCTTCACTTTATATTTAAAGAACAAAAGGTAAATAGCAGTTAAGTTAATGGGTTAAGGGGGTGAATTCCTACAGGAGGTCAGCAGCCTCCTAATTCTAAGGCTGGAGAAAGACTTGAGTGGTAAAAAGCTCAGAAGAAGCCTACAAAAAAGAAGGTTTCTGATGTGACTTGTCTAGGATCATACAGTTAAGGATTTGAAGCAAAATTTGAACTTGGATTGTCCAGATTTCAGGCCCTGTGCTCAATATCATTGGCAGCTAGTTACCTAATTGTCTCAAAGAGAAGGTTTCTTTATATAAAACCCAAGTGTTCAGTTTCCTTATCTGTAATATGAGAGAATTGAACTGGAAGACCTCTGAGATTGCTTCCATGTTTATAACTATGATCCTATAAACAGACTTCTTCCATGTTTTGAAAACTATCATTTTGTCTCTTAGAATCTCTAGGCCCAGTAGAAACTTATTTCATGTCAGCACTTGCATAGGTTTTTTTGTTTTTTTAATTCACATCCAATCCCCATACATTTCTAAATGCTTCCCCCAATACATTGTTTTTTGTTTGCTTGTGTGTACATGTATGTGTGTGGTTTTTAGTTATGAGTATATACATTATTTTCCCCTTACAGAATGTGAGCTTTTGGGAGGTAGGAACTTTTGCTTATTTTTATCTTTGTATTCCTAGTGCCTAGCATACAGTTTCTTATAAATAATCACTCTTTAATAAAAACTTAATGAATTTAAATTAATCCTTTGGTGAATTTAGGATCATCTCTAATTTTGTCATTGGTTTTCTACTTGAGAGTTTTCTTTCTTATTTCATTTTTCTGTAGGAATGACATTTGTCTATTTAACTATGATTAAAAGCATAACTACTACAATAACTACTACAACTACATTTACTATCAATATAGATAATAAAATAATGATGATAATAATGAAAATAAGATAGGAGGAAGAAGACTAAGAATAAAGAGGAGGAGGGAGAAGAAGGCAAGAAGAAGAAGGAGGAGGAGGGGGAGGAAGGAGGAAAAGGAGAAGGAGAAGGAGGAAGAAAAATAAGGCAGAAAAAGAAGAAGAAAAACAACAACAACAATAAGGGAGAAGAAGAAAAGAACAAGAAGAAAAACAAGAATTTTATGTAGTACTTTAAGAGTTTACTTTACATGTGTGAGCTTTCTTGATCTTTATAATTAAGCAGATACTATTACCTTCATTTTATAATAAAGGAAACTGAATCGGAGAGGAAGTTAACTGACTTGCTCGTGGTCACATAGTGACAAAGTGATTGAAAATGAACTTATGTCTTCTTGCCTCCAACATTTAATCCTCTATGAAGTTCAACATTTAATCCTCTGACCACCCATATACATGGCCCTAAAAGAAGATTCAGGCAAGATATCTCAAATCTTATACCATATACAAAGTCAGAACTCTCAAAATTTCCTGAAAAGGAGGAAATATCTTTGAGACTGAAGATGTTAGACAATGATAATAGTTGACATTTATATATTGCTTGAGAGTTTACACAGCATTTTCTGTGTATTATCTCATTTTGATTCTCAACCTAGTGAGGTAGGTAATCAGTCAGACTGAATATGAGTCCTTCCCTTCTTTAGTCTTTAGAATGCAAGTTTTGTCTTTTTGTGTGTTAGGCATACTGATTCTGATTCATGGAATTTTCCTCAAAGCTTTGCATCTACCTATTCTTGATAGATGTGTCAACAAAGGAAGGCATCCACAAGCATGGTTATTTTGAGTCAAAAAGGGCAAAGAAAAGTTGCAATTTTCTCCCACTTATTTGCTTTTTTTAAAATAAAAAATTATATTGCTAATTTTGTTTTTTATCACTTGCAATTCCCAATGATCCTTCTCTCCCAGAGAATTATATTATATATCAAAGAACAAAAAAGAATAAAAAAATCTTGTTCAGCAAAACCAATATATATGAATTATTACATAATGTATCACAAGCATATTCCCTATAATTGGAAAGGAAGTGAGAGTAACACCTTCTCATATGTCTTCTCTGGGGCCAAGCTTATTTACCATGATTTTAAATCATTTATTTTACGGCTTTTGGTGTTCAAAGAAAAGGAAGCTCACTCTTAGTAAGTAATCAAATAGATTCTCCCTCCCTCAGTAAAATTCACCTCCAGTCTTCCCCAGCCATTCTTCTAATGCTTAGTTTTACCTAGCTTTCTGTTATGGACATCATGTTTCTGAGTATTCTCCCCAAAGCTGTTTGTTAGTTCCCTGACATCCCATTGCTCTGCTTCATATAGATTCTTAACATTTTAAGTTGGTAGGAGATTTGGAGGACATTTCATGGGGTTAAAGCTAAAGCTGACATTAAAGGTTATTTAGTTCATCATATGTTGATTCAAAGAAACCAAGGCCCAGAGAATTTAAGGATTAACGCCTCCAAAATAAAGCTAGCATTTGGCAGTATGGCACAGTGGCCCATTGCCTCACCTTATGATCTTCCCTACAATGCCTGCCTGCCTGCCTCTGTTATTTTATGCCTGTCCCCATACCCATCTTCTCTACACCATTTATCTCTGGACTCTGTGCTTTATTAGAGTGTGATTGAAGCATTACTCTTTTGTTTACTGCCATTGTGGTATTGTGGCTGCCAGAAAGTTTTCAAAAAACTATTCACGCTTGCCCCCCTCCCCAATTGACCCAGAAAGAAATCCCTTGTGATTCCATTCCTTTATTTCATGAATTAATTAGCAATTCATTCACAAATCCTTATGTTATGAGACCAATAATTCTGGGGTACAGTATCGAGTCTCATTTACTACTTGTCATCTCTGACCAAAATCTATAGAATATGTCAATGTTCTTTCTAAGAAGTATGCTGTTCTCTCTGTTTATATATTCATTCCCACAAAATGTCCCAAGTATATTCAGGTTTTCTGAATATACAAAGATATTGTAATAGTTACAAAGTAAAGTAAGTATTACTAGTTGAAAATATTTTTTGTAATTGTTATTCTTATATCCAACTTCATTCAACTTGGAAAGCTTTGATCATATAAGTAAAAAAATGTTATCTTAAGAGTGCTTTCAGAAGACTGAGTACTGAAAAAACCCTCAAATTTATTTGTTAAATATTTCTATTTGCAGGGGGGAAGCTTGCAATATAAAATGAAAGCTATAAAACCTAATCTATCCTTTGACTCATTGGTTTCACTACAAGAATTCTATGTTCAGAATTGTTATTATGAAGAAGAAATTCTGCATTCAGAAATATTTATAGCAGCTTTATCTGAAACAAAAAAATAGAAATTACCCATATGAAAATGATTGGAGAATGGTTGAATAAATTGTGGCATATCAACATAATGGAATATTATTGAGCCATAAGAAATGACAAACATGAAGAAGATAAAGAATTATGGACTTATATGAAATGATGCCACATGAAGAAAGAAGAATCAGAATAATAATATATAAAATGACTATGATCATATAAAAATGGTTATAACAAAATCCAATAAAGTACACAGATGAAAAATAAAGTGGGAAGGAACACAGAAAGATAAAAAAAGTTTGTTATTATTTTGTTAAAGTTAATATACACATTTAAAATCATAGCTTAGAATTTATGTTTTTATGTGTGGTTTCATTTTAAAAATTGAATTTGTTTTTGTTTCTAGTATATTAAGTTTATGATAAAAATTACTTAAAGAATTTTGAAAATTTATTTGCTATACCTTCTGTGACCCAGATTTCAAGATCACCGGCACTCCCATATCTTCTTCAGACTTTATTTCCCATATCCATAACCAGCAAGTTGGCAGGCATTTATGATCAATTTATGGAAATACTTTTAGAATATACTTTTTGAAGAGCAATGTGTGTGTGTGTGTGTGTGTGTGTGTGTGTGAGAGAGAGAGAGAGAGAGAGAGAGAGAGAGAGAGAGAGAGAGAGAAAGAATGAGAGAGAGACGGGGGAGGGAGAGAAAAGAGAGAAATAAAGAGAATTAGAGAGACAAGCAGAGAGAGGGGAGGAGAGAGAGAGAGAGAGAGAGATTTCATAGCTGCGTCATTTGTACTGCTTTAAATATTTGCGTCTGTACTTGTAACTTCATTGATATAGAAAACACTCAGTGAAGGAATCTTCAAATACTAACAGGTTAGCACCTTCTCTCAAACTTTGTCTTGGTCTCACACAATCATCTAAAATACATCTAATTTTCCACCAATCAGTACATTTCAGATCCCTTGGACTTTTCACTATGTCCCTAATAAACTTTCAAGGGCCATCATCAGTTGTCCTGATCTCTCTGTCTTATCCCTGGATTTTAATGATGCTGGAGGAGAAAGTAGGGCTAATGACTTTGCACATCCCTACCTCATTTAAATCCAATTCACTTGCAAGTCAAGACATTGCCCTCTTTGGCAAGGACATTGATCCCTTTCTAAAGGAGAGCAAAAACAACAAAATTATCAGATCATCAGGAAATCTCTTCGTATTTCAGTCCAATCAGTCTTACTTCCCCTGCCTCATCATTAACTTCTATAGCTCTGAAGTGTGGAGCCATAAATTCCTCTATTTAAGGACAGAAAATTGGTTTGCTATGCTATCTCATCTCCCAAGTAGTGGCTCTCATTTTGCACATCTTTTCGTACTCTAGAAGGTCCCATTTTAAATTTCTTTGACTTCTCTACAATACCTCCACACTAGGTACTTTCTTTCCCTCATACCCTGTTAGCATTCTGTTGTGGATTGTCTCTCCTTCCCCCACATTAGATATTATGTTTCTTGAAGGAAGGGATTCTCTTTTTTTTAGCATGTGTATCTCCAGCACTTAAAACTCTTATCTGGCACATAGTAGAAGTTTAATAAATATTTATTTATTATGGATTATGGAATTCAAGGGACTTGCCCTAAGTCACACAGCCAACATAGATTCAAGGCCAGACCTATCCATTTAATATAATACATTCATCAATTGCTATTCTGAATCAGTGGAAGAGATTACTGGATTTTTAAAAGTTATACCATGAAGTACTTTCTTTGCCAAGTCTTACTTCACTGGTACAAATTCAAGTATAGGTCTAGCATTAGATTCCATGTCAAAGAAAGTGTGAGAAGACTCAGAACCAGAAAGCTGGCCTTGAGGAAATGAAATTTTTCAATCACAAGCACTTATGGGAACATTTTATAAAAATTACATAAAGTGATAAGTTTCATTAGAGGAAGGCCCACCATTAAATCACTAATTCCCCTGAATTATTTAAGTTTAAAACCTATCATACAACAGAAAGACAAAATAATAATTATAAATTGCCTCCAGGAGGTACTTTTAATAATACACATGTGTGGCTTAGGAATTAGAGAACAGGACCCAAGGGATTCTTCTAACTATATTCTATTTTAATTTAATAATTTAATTCAACATTATTAATTTGTTTAAAGTACTATATGACTGGCATTGTCCTAGGTATTCAGGATATAAAGACACAATAAAAATCTCTGCCATTGTGGAACTTACCTTGGGAAGAGGGACAATCTTTAAAAAGATAAGTAGATAAAAAATTTAATTTTGGTGGAGAGAAGGAATAATGGGAAGGAAGAAATCAAGTACAAAGTGATCCTTTAATGGAGAGAGAGAGGTTCCAATAGAGGGAGCTGAAGAGGAAGCATATTCAAGCAAGGTGGATATCCAATGCAAAAATGTGATGAATAGGTGAGGGATAAAAGTAAATAGAATGACATGTACAAGAAAGAGCAATTAGGGTAATTGGTAGGACTACTTAGAGAAAGCCCCATGGTACATCAGAAAGATCACTGTCTCTGGAGTTTTATTCACATCCAACTCATGATGCTTAATATTTGTTCTATCTTTAGTAAATCATTCACCTTCCAAGGACATTAGTAGTAGTAGGAGTAGTAGTAGTAAAATGAGTATAATAATAGAATCTATCTCCCAGGACCATTGTGAGGATCAGGTGAGAGAATTATTGTAAATCACTTAGGTGGTACAGTGGAAAGAGTGCTAGATCTGGATTCAAGAAGATTCATCTTCATGAATTCAAATTCATTTTTGACCTTGACACCACTATTATAAGCAAGGTAGATCTGGCTGTGTGGGTAGTGTGATTTCTGATCAGTCTGACTGTTCCCTGCTACTTAGTAAAGACTGAAATTCCTTCAGTAGGGGATAAGGTATCTTATTCTCTTGTAGTGATTAATTTAAGACAAAGTTCATGACTAGATATAAAATCTCCAATTTCATCTGTGTGAGCCACTGGAATCATAGGAACTATGTCCTAGTACCTAAAAAGAGAGAAATCCTTTCTTCATTCTGAGGTAGGGAAGCTAAAATCTGAGATGTGAGAAGTGAGCAGTTCTCTTGGGAAAAATGGCCCTTTCCAGAAGTAATGTAGCTGACTAGAAGAGTGGATAAGGGAGCCAGTTGCCTCACAGTACAGCAGCAAGCTGAGAGATGCTGTCACAGTTTCCTCTGTGAACATGAATTTTGCTGAAAGCAAATGAAAAAAGAAAGACAGTGGAGAATGAAGTTCAATATTTGCTGAGAGCCACAATGGTAAAACCCCCACTCTACTGCCTTCTTCTATT
The DNA here is from genome assembly GCF_016432865.1 of Antechinus flavipes. Lineage (NCBI taxonomy): Eukaryota > Metazoa > Chordata > Mammalia > Dasyuromorphia > Dasyuridae > Antechinus > Antechinus flavipes. The sequence continues at coordinate 129,348,503 of NC_067399.1, read as the reverse complement.
TTGTGCTGACTTTAACCTTATTTTCCATTCCATTGAACTTTCTAAAACCCAGCTTCTTAAATTGTGATTTGCAACCTAATGTAAAGTCTCATTATGATTTATTAGCAGTAAATATTTGGTTTGCATACCTATTTTATATACTTATATACCTATGATGATATAAAAATCTCTCAGGTGAAAAAGGGTCATGAGTGGAAAAAGTTTAAGCCCTCATCTAAACAATTCATTCACTTATCGTATTGATCACCTATTCTCAGAAAGAATCTACTCTCAAATATCTTTCTGCACCTTTCATCTCTGTGTCTCTGCCTAGGCTGTTCCTGAATTTTCTCCCTTTTTTAGTTTTAGTTTTTCTGGGTTGCTTCCTTCAAAACTAAATTCAAATTCTACTCTTCTGTAGCAAATCTTTCCCAGTTCACCGAGCAGCTAATGCCTTCACCACTCAACTCACCATGCATTTATTCTGCATCTATCTGTATGTATCCACTTTGTTACATGTTGTATTCTCCTTTAGAATTAAGATTTGAATATAAGGACAATTTTGTTTTCCTTTATGTCCATAGCACTTAGCACAATGCCTAGCTCATAGGAATAATTACAAACCTAATTTTTAATTGATAAATGCATAAAATAAGTATTCCTATTAAACTATGATGATGATGTGACCTTAGGCAAGTTCCAAAATCCCTCCAGGCTTCATTTTCTACTTTTATGTAAGAGTTAGACAAGATGACCTTAAGGTCCCTTCAACTCTAAATCTATGATCCTAAAATCCTTGAGATAAAGCTTAAAAGGTAAATACTGCTGGGAGAAGTAAAAGATTGATTTATGTTCACACTGATGTGTAAGTGACTGATAATGGATTTTTCCCTGAGAGCATGTATTGATGGTGAAGGAAAGGAGGAGGTGGGAGAGGGAAGAGGCAATACAAGGCACTGATAGATATTGAAAGGCCAGAAGAGAATGGACAGAAGACCCACAATGAATGTGGAGTGTGGGGGAGGAGGACATTGGGACAAGGTGGATCAATGAGAGCCACCAGTCAGTGTAAGATACAGTATGAATGTTTTCATGGACTCTAATATTCCAGTTTCTATATCTCAACTTCTCTAATTACAAGGGGGAAAAGGAACAGGAAAAAAACTAAGATCCTTTCTCTTTCCATTTCCAAAAGAAAAGAATATTCTACTAAACCATGAGTTCTACTTTCATAATGTTAAACAAAGTTTAATAGAAAGAGGGCTGACTTAGCTTTGCAACCAAGTCATTGTTTCTATCATCTCAAAATAGGGGTAATAATACATGGCTCCCTACTTCAGAGGTTTAGGGAGTATTTTCCAAAATTTAAAACTCTATTAGAACTATAAGCCCTCTTCTAACTCTGTAATATGTAAATCATTACTATGTAATATGTAATTCCATATTATCATTATTTAATATATAAATATACTTCTACATAGAGAAATGCACAGAACATTATTAGGTCTAGAAACAGGAAGATCTGAATTCACTTTCAGCCACAGACACTAACTAGCTGTTTCACATTGGACATGTCACTTAACCTCTATCTGCCTCAGATTCTCATGTGTAAATTGCACTTTGCAAGATTAGTATGAGGATCAAATAAAATAGTCTTTGTAGCATAGTAAGGTACATAGTAAGGCAATTGTTCAATGGCTGTTTATTGATATTTATGTAATAAATCCAGTGTACATTTTTAATATTCTTGATCCTATCTACTTTTTGGAAAAAGAGCTTGCTTCTAATGAATTTTAATCCTATTCTGCTGGACAAAGTTATATATTCCATAGATGCATAGAATATAGACTTTGTGTTGAAGTGGAGCTCAGAATATATGGGACTTGACATTCTTGACAATACTAAGACCCATGTGAAGCCTAAAAAGGAGAAAAGGGAAAAAAAAAGAAAAGATAACAATTCAATGGAGTGAACTGCTTACATTTCTACATGGGAAGATGATATTTGTAATTCTTAAAAATTGTGCCATTAATAGTACAACTGATGAAATTCTATTATTTTTCCTAGCCCAAATCTGCCCCCTCCCCAAACCCAATAGAAATCATCAATCACTAGTTGCCAAATATAGGTCCTGATAGTCTATAACTCCATCATCCATCGAGTCTAGACATATCATAGAAATGAGTCAATAAAAAAGTAGTGTCAACATTAGACCAGGACATTAAACCACAAACTTTAATTAATCTTTTCCCTGCCATGGTGCCAAGGCAGAATCCTTCTTAGCTTCCTTTGAATGAAGTTATGATGAAGTGAGGCTAATTATAATATCAATATGTCACATTAATACCTCCATATATCCAGTTAATTTTTCTGTATACGTATACATACCTGTTTCTCTGTAGTTCCAAAAGTTAGAAGTAGGACCAATGGGTGAAAATTAAAGGATAGCATACTGCGATCCAATATAAGAAATAACTTTCCAATAATTTTACTCTATTTAAATGAGAATGGGCTACCTGTGAGAAAGTTTCTTCTCTGTAAGTGTAGGATGTTTTGTTTTTAAAACAGGCTTGATAAACACTTTGGGAAGAATTGGAAATTCTTCTTTGGGAAGAAATTTGGGCAATTTATAGAGTAGATTAGGGCCCACAGTATTTAGAAAGTCTGGCCTAAAGACAGGAATAGTTCTCTTCTTGAGCTCAAAATACAGCGTTACTTAATCCTGTTTACTACAGTATTTTCTTTTTATCATTAAACTGATCTGGAGAAGGAAATGGCAAACCACTCCAGCATCTTTGCCAATGAAACTAAATAGAGGTGATGAAAAGTTGAATCCGACTGAAACAACTAAACAACAGAGTAAATTACTTCTGAAAGCTTTCCTAAATATTTAGCATCTATGATATAGTTATTATTCATTTTTCATCTTGACACTCCAACTGAATACTAATCTCTGGTTGACACAGATTGTTTTTTATACTTCTGGTATCCATGTGGTAGGAGTTGAACAGAGACATAAAAGTATTTGGGCATTTGTACAATGATCATCACTTCCCAAGTATATATTTTATTTAAAAAAATTTTTATTGATTTTGGTTTTATTTCACATTTATTTTAAATATGTCATTTCTCACTATTTTTCTAGATGATTGCAACAAAGCATAGAAAAGACAAATATAAAGGCATTAACAAAACTAATAAAAGGTCAACTGAATCTGACAATATATACAATGTGTTTCACCCCTAGCCTCCTACTTCTCCAAAGTAGAAAAGGAGATGCTTTCTTCTAGTCTATATTTTCTCAATATATATTGAAGTTTGCCTGCTGTAATTTCCATAGCATTTAATTTCATTTTGTAGTTTCAATTATTCTTTCTATTTATCTTTTTGTAGCTATTGTGCATATTTTTCTCTTTGTTCTCCTTCCTTCATAGTACATCCATTACTATAAATCTTCTCTTATTTCTCCGAACCAAAATATGTTCATCTTTTTTTTTTTTCTTGAGGCAATTGGGGTCAAGTGACTTGCCCAGGATCACACAGCTAGGAAGTGTTGAGTGTCTGAGACTAGATTTGAATTCAGATCCTGACTTCAGGGCTGGTGCTCTATCCATAGCAACATCTAGCTACCCCATATTTATCATATCTTAAAAAGCAACAATATTCCCAGTTGATGGATACCTTCCTTTTTTCCAGTTCTTTGCTACTACAAAAGTACATTATGAATAATTTACATATTTAAACTTTTTTCTTTAACCTTTTCAAGGGGAATAAGTGGGAGTGGGTTCTTTCAGTCAAAAGGCATTTCCTTTCAATTAGAATATCTTACATCTGAGATCCTGAACACTGTCACTTCTTACGGTAAATCAGAAAGTAGAAAGAAAATAGACAAGTCTCACTGCCCTTTATCCCCAGTCACTAAGTTGTTCAGCAGCCTATCAGCACCAGATCAGACCAAACAATGTTGATATGATAACCAGTTAAAAAGAATGTTGGCTGGTGTGATGCTGGATTGCCAATTTTATTAGGCAGTGACACACACAGACCCAAGAGTTACTACTGGAACCCCCTTAGCACAAAACTGTAGAATTGAAGAATTAGACTCCTCCAGTTGTCTAAATATTTACTCTCTATGCTAAACACAGATCACCCCCTCACACTTTAAGGATAGTTACATCCTTCAAAGTATAGGGGGTCACTAATGAAAAGTTCTCTGGTTCTCACTATCACCAATGGTGAATGATTGGTTATGGGCATGATGATTTGGGTTCTTTTTATGATTGAGAATAAAAGGAAGTCATAGGAAGACATCCACTCTAGACTTTTAAAGAGTAAACCTCAAAAGGGTTAGGAATTAGGAGATGAACCCTCAGATAGTATCTAGGAGATTGGGTACAAGTCACTCAATCTCTCTGATTTTCAGAACCCTGTTCTGTAAAGTGGAGATACTTAGTTTATATTTCCTACATTTCTGAGAGGGATACCATGAGGAGCGCTAAAATTTATGTAAAGCTGTATGACAAGTTCTTTTCCTTTCCTTCCTTCGTTCCTTCCTTCCTTTCATCTATACTTCCTTTCTTTCTCCTTTTCTCCCTCCATTTCTCTCTCTTTCTTTCTTCACTTCTTTTTCTTCCTTCTATTTGTGAAAGAACTAGTTCTATAGTTAGGGAATCAAGGCTAAAGTTCTACTCCCCACACTTACTTGTTTGTGTGACCTTAGGCACATAACTCATTTAACCTCCTCAGGCCTCTTATGAAAAATGAGGATTTTAGACTAGGTGACTTCTAAAGTCCTTTATAGGTCAAGATCAATGATTTCACTTCTTTGCAAACCTTATAGCATTACATACATGTTCTCACAGAGAAGCATTATGGTGTACTGACAGAGATGTGGCCTTTGATGAGGAAGATCATGGGCTCTTGATACAGCTCTGACATGTTTGACTGCTTTTTCTAAATCTCCTTTTCTAATTATCTTCATTTTTTTCTTTCTCTTGATCATGGCCTTCCTTGAAAGCACTTGGTCCTTCTCTATTTCCTCTATATCTTTTATATACTAACTGAGTTTCTCCTGGCAAGTCCCTTAACATTTTATTGCAAATGTATTTTAAATGTCTTCTGTGCAACATCAAATGCCTTTTTAAGACTCTAGTTGCAGAAGACTTGCCTCCTTTATTGTTAGGTGGATTTTCCTCATCAAGAGTTCTTATACCAAGAATAAGATTATAAATAAACTAGAACATAGGATGTTTTGATCTCAGACCTATGGGGGAAGAAGGAATTTGTGACCAAAGAAGAACTAGAGATTATTAGTGATCACAAAATAGAAAATTTTTATTATATCAAGTTAAAAAGATTTTGTACAAACAAAATTAATGCAGACAAGATTAGAAGGGAAGGAATAAACTGGGAAAGCATTTTTACAGTCAAAGGTTCTTATAAAGGCCTCATTTCCAAAATATATAGAGAATTGACTCTAATTTATAATAAATCAAGAAATTCTCCAATTGATAAATGATCAAAGGATATGAACAGACAATTTTCAGATTAAGAAATTGAAACTATTTCTAGCCATATGAAAAGATGCGCCAAATCATTATTGATCAGAGAAATGCAAATTAAAACAACTCTGAGATACCACTACACACCTCTCAGATTAGCTAGGATGACAAGAAAAGATGATGAACGTTAAAGGGGATGTGGGGAAACTGGGACACTGATACATTGTTGGTGGAATTGTGAATGCATCCAACCATTTTGGTGAGCCATTTGGAACTATACTCAAAAAGTTATCAAACTGTGCATACCCTTTGATTCAGCAGTGTTAATACTGGGCTTATATCCCAAAGAGATCTTAAAGAAAGGAAAGGGATCTGTATGTGTAAAAATGTTTGTGGCAGCCCTTTTCGTAGTGGCTAGAAACTGGAAATTGAATGGATGCCCATCCATTGAAGAATGGCTGAATAAATTGTGGTGTATGAATGTTATAGAATATTATTGTTCTGTAAGAAATGATCAGCAGAATGATTTCAGAAATGCCTGGAGGGACTTAGATGAACCAATGCTAAGTGAAATGAAAAGAATCAGGAGATCATTATACACTTCAACAACAATACTATATGAGCTTCAATTCTGATGGATGTGACTTTCTTCAACAATGAGAGGAATCAAATCAGTTCCAATTGTTCAGTAATAAAGAGAACCAGCTACACCCAGGGAAAGAACTATGGGAAATGAGTGTGGACCACAACACAGCATTTCCACTCCTTCTGTTATTGCTCGCTTGCATTTTTGTTTTCCTTCTCAGGTTATTTTTACCTTATTTCTAAATCCGATTTTTTCTTGTACAGCAAGATAACTGTATAAATATGTAAACATATATTATATTCAAGACATACTTTAACATACTTAACATGTATTGGTCTACCTGCTATCTAGGGGAGGAGGTAGGAGGAAGGAGGGGAGAAGTTGGAACAGAAGGTTTTGCAAGGGTCAATGCTGAAAAATTATCCATGCTTATGTCTTGTAAATAAAAAGCTAAAATAAAAAAAGAATTTCTTATGCCAATAAAATCACAGATCTTTTTCCAATCTATTTTCCCATTATTCATACTTTATACAGAAAGATATTCTAGGAGTAATGGGAGGCTCCTAAGGATGACATTTTGAAGACACTAAGAGAAATATTTCTCAAGATGATATGAAGGGAGAAATTGTCTGAAGAGAACAATGTGGTTGAATAGGGAACTCATGTATCAACTTATGGATTTTTAAAATGACTAGAATAGGGAAGCAAAAGTTGGTAACAAGAGTGGAATAAATAGGTGGTCAGAGGAATTCAGAAAGACTTAAGCCTGGTAAGAAAATTAAAGGGCAATACAAAAGTAACAAAATAAATTATACCAGGGAAAAAAGAAGAATCAAAGAGTATAAAAAGTAGCATTGCTCAGTTCTATTTTTTTTTGATGGGGAAGTGTGGAGAACATTTTTGTATTGATATATAGAAAGCAAAAACACCTAATAAGGAGTCAATACACAAGATAAAGTTACAAAATAGTAAGTGGTATATCTGACCTTGATGAATTTGAAGTAACCAGGATCAGAGAAACAACAAATTATAGTACTAAAAGTCATCACAACTATGCTGGCTGAAATACTGTCAGTGTGCACTGAAAAATGATAGAAGATTGGAAAAGAACATCAAAATGGAGAGATTACCTCCTTCACTAGATAATTTTCTTGTTTGTTTTTTATGATCCTTATTCTCTTGTGAATCCTCCAATATTTCTGACTATTCTTTCTCAATATCTTTTAAAATCATAATCATTTTTCTAGGTTTGTTGAATGGAATAAGATGAAGTTTAATAAGAATCCGTTTCAATTCCTATAATGATTATGTGTAAAAACAAAATTCCAAGTATAGGAAAGGTGTGACTTGGCAAAAATTAGGCAAAACTTTTAGGAGGGACAAGTTAAATGATTAGAGGACTGCAAGCTCAGTACAATTCAACAGTGTGATAAGGTTATCAAAAAGAAAACTTAATGTTGTGAAGACTGAATAAGCTACTATTTGCAAAAAAAAATATTGTAAGTATGAAGTGATATTCTCCAGTAAAATCCTATGCAAACCTCAAAACCAGTATAAAAATTCTAGCTATTGATATGATTAAAATTAAAATGCCACACATAATTATAAAATTCCATGGGCAATAAAATGGTGAAGTTGGACTTTGAAACCATATCCTCTAACTCAAAATTCATTGTCTTTTCTCCTGCACCATGATTCTGGCAGTGAAAAGCAACTGATGTGCCAACGAGGGGTGAATGTATTTCTTTAATCTCAAGTATCACATATTAAGAGCCAATTCTGTTACCTTAGCATCACAGTAAGGACATCTTTTGACATCTGTTCCCTAAGCAGTACTCAGAGACCACTGACAGAGAGAAGTAAAGATCAAAGCTAGCATTTACAGGAAAAGAAATGAGTCCCTGCAGCTGAATATCAGGCATGAAAAATGAACATCAGAAATATAACATGACCAGGGCAGCTTGGGTCTCCTGTAGGCATCTATTCTCACCATGAACTCCTAGACTGTCATAGAGGAAAAGATATCTAAGTTTTAGTAGAGGGAATGAAACTACTATAGGATATTGAGATCTTTTCTACACATTCCTAAACGTGGTAAGTCTTTTCTGACCTAGATGTTCCCTTAATGCATATTTCCAAAGTCTCTGTACATAAAAGGCAGAGTCCTACAAATAAGGGTCATTTCCCTCCCCAGTTCCCATAGATCCTATATACAGGTTAGCATGGTGCTGGCTCTGTGAAGCCAAGCCTGTTGTTTACAGCACCATCCCAGATATTTGAGTTTTGTTTTAACAGCATCTTTTTCATCCTCAATCGAGAAGTCTGTCATAACAAGCCTCTATAAATTATTGCCAATGCTCTCTCTTTACCACCTCCAGCCTTTCAGCTATGATATAGGACCCATAAATCTTGCTCTTACCCACCTCACCAGAGTTCCTTCCTGAACTGTCCTTTCATGCTCCTGTTCTCCCTCTCTATCCTCCCTCCTTCCCTCTTTCTTGGTTGTTCTAGACAGGGTTTGAGTTCTGGGGCCAAAATGAAAGTGCAGAAAAAAGGCATTTAACCAAATTCTGCAGGGGGCATGCAGATGAAAGAGAATAGAGGTAAAGGGATAAAGAAGGAGGAAAGAAAAAGAAATCAGTTTAGTTATTGAGATTGAGTTGTTCAATTCAATTAATTTAATTCAACAAATATATTTTAAATGCTTTCTATGCAGAAAGCACTGTTTTCAGGGTAGAGATGCAAAAATGAAAATAATGGAAACCAACACATTTAAAATCTAAAAGGGAAGAATTGGCATCTGTACAAATAAGCATTATAAAAGCCATAGTGTGATAAGAATAATGGAAGGATCTGATCAAGGCCTCATGAGCAATATAAAAGAACTTCAAGGGTCTTGACTTCACACTGTCAGATGGCTAAGTGAAGGCATTGGCAAAATATCATATAGAGGAAAGAATGCAGGTTGCACCAAATTCAAATATTTGTATAGTTGGTGCCTGAAGTAGGAATAAGCTCTTACTGGGCCACAAAAGACAAAATGGGTAAAAAGAATAAAAGGAAATATTTAAGCTATGAAAGGGGAAAAAAGAACTTTCTGAAGATTACAGTTATGCACTATATGAATGGGTTGCCCAAGAAGATAGTGGTTTGCCTTCCCAAAAGGCCTTCTAATAAAGTTTATTTGATAACTATTTGAGATAACAATTATTATTTCTCAGCTATTAGTTGGGCTTCTTAGCTGCTGAGATCCCCCTCCAATTGAATGTTTTTGATTCTAGGAGAAATTACTTTCTATTTTTATTATTATAGCTTTTACTTACAAAACATATGCATGGATAACTTTTCAACATTGACCCTTGCAAAAAAATCTTTTGTTCCAAATTTTCCCCTCCTTCCCCCCATCCCCTCTCCTAGATGGCAGGCATTCCAATACACATTAAAATATATGCTAAATCCGATATATGAATACATAGCCATATAATTACCTTGCTGCATTAGAAAAATTGGATCTAGAAAGAAAAAAAAAAAAAACCTAAGAAGGAAAGTAAAAATGCAAGCCAACAACAAAGAAAGAGTGGAAATGCTATGTTGTGGTCCACACTCAGTTCCCACAGTCCTCTCCCTGGGTGTAGATGACTTTCTTCATTACTAAAACAATTAGAACTGGTCTGAATCACCTTGCTGTTGAAGACTGCCAAGTCCATCAGATTTGATCATCATATAATCTTGTTGTTGCTGTGTATAATGATCTCCTGATTCTGTTCGTTTCACTCAGCATCGGTTCATGTAAGTCTCTCCAGGCCTTTCTGAAATTTTCCTGCTGGTCATTTCTTACAGAACAATAGTATTCCATAACATTTATATACCATAATTTATTCAGCCATTTTCCAATTGATAGGCATTAATTCAGTTTCCAGCTTCTAGCCACTACAAACAGGGCTGCCACAAACATTTTTGTACATGTGGATCCTTTTCCCTCTTTTAAGATCTCTTTGGGATATAAGCCCAGTAGTAGCACTGCTGGATCAAAGGGTATGCACAGTTTGATAACTTTTTGAGCCTAGTTCCAAATTGCTTTCCAGAATAGTTGGATTCGTTCACAGTTCCATCAACAATGTATCAGTGCCTCAGTTTTCCCACTTCCCCTCCAACATTTATCATGTGTTAACTCCTCCACAGGTCTGAGAGGTAAACTATCCTATGTTCTTCTAATTTATAATATCATTCTTTATGCCTAGATCATGAACCCATTTTTACCTTCTTACCATATCTTAAGTGTGAGTCAATGTCTAATGTCTGCCATGCTAGTTTCCAATTTTCCCAGCAGTTTTTGTCGAATAGTGAATTCTTATCCCCAAAGCTAGCGTCTTTGGGTTTATTATTAAAGTTATTGACTATTTCATCCTGTGAACCTAACCTATTTCACTGATTAACTATTCTGTTTCTTAGCCAATACAAAATGGTTTTGGCGACTGCTGCTTTACAATATAGTTTTAGATCTGGTACAGCTAGGCCACCTTCATTTGATTTTTTTTTTCATTAGTTCCCTTAAAATTCTTGATCTTTTGTTCTTCCAGATGAATTTTGTTGTTATTTTTTTCTAGGTCAGTAAAATAGTTTTTTGGGAGTTTGATTGGTATAGCACTAAATAAATAAATTAGTTGAGATAATATTGTCATCTTTATTATATTTGAGAGAGATTATTTTCAATGATGCACAAAAGGAAAAACAAATTCATTAAGAAAATATTAGATCATCAGAGTATTGAAGGTTAAAGAAGATTTTAATAAGCAAATATCTGAGAGAATATATTCCAATCATGAGGATGGCCTAATGGCCTATCAGAATAAAAAGGTAGGAATGTATAAGATGAGATGGGCAGGAAAGGGAAGGGAGGGAATAAGTACATACATATATATACATGTATACATATATACATACACACACATATATATATTTATACACACATGCATATATAAATGTATACCCACATACATTACAGGGTATACATCTACCTATCCATTCATCTATTTATATGCATACACATACATTAATACATATATACAAAAAGCAATATGCATATGTATGACTGAATATATATACAATATATACAGATAGAAATATATATGTAAACACAATTCTATTTGTTTTTCTTTCTCTGTGTGTATGCTCATATAACACTTTACTAAGCCCTATACTAAGCACTTTTCATAAATATTATCTCATTTGATCCTCACAAGAGCCAAATGAGGTAGTTACTATTATTATATACATTTTCTAGTTGATGACACTGTGACAAACAGATGAGTGACTTCTTTTGAATCATACAACTAGTAAATGTCTGAGGCTATATTTGAACTCATGTTTTGTTGATTCCTGCCTTGGAGTTCTATCCATTGTGCTACTGGTTACCTCAATAAGATATTATTGTCTGTTTGTTTATGGAGGGGGGAGATGAGATAACTTTTGTGCAAAAATCTGGAGGTTTTACTTATCTATAGGTTCAATGTGAGTAACTGATATACAAAGTAGCTTCCAAAAATGGCTGTGCTCTTTGAAACAATTAACAGAGATATATTTTCTGAAACACAGGCAGTGATTAGTCCCAGTGTCCTCTGGCCTGGTTACATCATATTGGGAGCATTGAATTTGTATCTGGATGTCATGTTTTAGAAATGATACAGATAAATAATAAAATGAACAGCTAAAGGATGATGATACAATGGTGGGAAAGAAAATTAGAGAACATTTCCTCTGAGAACTGATTGAATAAACTAATATTAGAAACAGTACACTTAGCTGTCTTCAAGTACTTGGGAAAGCTATCATTTGGAAGAGTCAAATCAATGGGCATTTATCAAGCATCTACTAGGTGCATTGTACATTGTGCTTTGTGCTAAACTCTAAGAATACAAAGAAAGGTAAAAACAGTCACAGCTTTATAGGAGCTCTCAATTTGATGGGAAAGATACCATGCAAATAACTATGTACATATTTTACAAGTCTTCTCTGGGGCTCCAGATAGTGCAAAGAGAATGAATGGAAATCACAGTCATATTTCTGTTGGATATAAGAAAATATGACATAACAAATAGATCCACCCAAAGGTAAAAATGGACAATGTTTAAAAGTGACAAATGTTACTCAATGAATTAATAAATTCATATTAAATAACCTTTGAGGGGAGGGAAGAAATTGGATTTTCCTAAGAGAATTCCTATTCAATTCTGGATTGTACATCTAAAGTCCTTTTCAAAACTGAAACTGTTAATATTCAGGATAGTAGTAATCCATTTGGCTGGAATGTAGGTTCAATGAATATCTCACTATTTCAAATTGACTAGGTGAAATGTTGAGGTTATGTAAACTGTATCTGTGTGTGTATGTGTGTGTGTGTGTGTGTGTGTGTGTGTGTGTGTGCTGATGGATGCACAGGGCTCAGCAGGTTCCAGGAGCTGGAAGGATGAGGCTTGTTCATTATTGATTTTCCTTTCTGTTTGTTTAGAAGTAAAACAGGTGGAAGGAAGAAGAGGTAACTTCATGCCCTGGGCTTCCTTTGGTGTTTGCAATGAATTGGAACCTTAATAGCCTAAAAATAAATAAATAAAAAGATATTCATTCAATTCCCCTCTTCCCTCATCAACTAAGGGCAAAATCTTCAGCTATTTTTTTTTTGTAACCAGTAAAAAAAAATAATAATGCCAGATCCAAGAACCTTTGGGATCATGCTCAAGTCAATCCTAAAAAGAAAGAAAGAAAGAAAGTAGATTCTGATGGGGTATATGTGTATGTGTGTGTGTGTGTGTGTGTGTGTGTGTGTACATACATAAAATTAAAAAGCTATACTCCATTAGCAATCTAGTTCTTCTTGTTCTTTTTTTCCCTCCCTTGCATCCCCTGCTTCTGAATTCATAAATTCATATTTAGTAACAAATGGCATCTAAGAAATAATCTAAGCCAGTTACTTCTTTTCATGACCCTTTGTCTAATCCCCCTTTTTTATAATACATTAACTAATAGAATCAGAAATAAAACCCAGGTCTTCATTTTCAATCCAGTGTTCTTTGCACTATATCTTTCATTTAAACTACCAACTTCCTTTGCTTGGTCCAATAACCTGAGTTTCTCTGGACATATTTTTGCTTTACCACATGAATGAATACTGGATTACAGAATGCAAATCTCTCTGTTTTGATAAGTGCTTCCAGATATTTTAATTAAACATAAAGTGGAGGGGGGAGTTGGAATTGGTTGGCTAAATGGAACAAGGAAGCTGAAAAGTGAAAGGAAAGAGTAGGAGATCTTAAAAAATGCTATAATTCACACATCAAATCCAAATGGAGAAGGTGATTGTGATATAGTAGGCAATAGGGAGCCACTAAGTAGGTAAATGACATTCTATTCAATTCAATTCACCAATCTGCTATGCTGAAGGAATGACATTAGCCACTGGAGATGAAAAACTGGGAAATGGCAGAAGTTCTGAACTCACAGAACGTCATACTCTACATGGGGACTGTGACATGAGGGAGACACAAATAAGTATTACACAGACAAAATGTGGTCAGGGTAAAGAAGAAAAGAAAACCAAAGAAGAAAGTCAGGCAAAGTGTTTTAAGACAATTTGAGAAGAGGAGAAATATTATTGTTACTTCACTTTGTGGAGAATATGATGTATCCTGAGAGAAGTTAAAAATGAAAACATATATTCCAAATTTTGGGAGAAGGTAAACCTGAGCAAATATAGAAAGGTAAAAAGAAAGGTAGTTCAAGATTGGGGATCATTGTTTTATTATCCCACATTTGCTGAAACAGAATGTAGGCATTTGACAATTTTTTATTACCATTTATACTTGTTCTTATAAAAGTAAGAATGATTTGGTCAGAAAAGCAACTAAAAATTTAGGGAAGGGGAAAGGGGAAAATATAACTTTTGAGAAAAATCTCAGAAAGTGAATAAAGAGCCTAGAAAAAGAGCTAGAAAATTTTACCAAAATAAGAAATACCCTGAAGGAGAAAATAAAGGAAATAAAGCTAAGGTTCAAAAGTTAAGGTAGATGATCTTAAATGCCTACCTAAGTAATTTATATTTTGTCTTAGAGACAATAAGGACTATTAAAGATTTTTTTTTTCTTTTAAAATTTGTTTGTTTTTTGCTGAGGCAAGTGGGGTTAAGTGATTTGCCCAGGGTCACACAGCTGGGAAGTGTTAAGTGTCTGATTTAGATTTGAACTCAGGTCCTCCTGACTTCAGGACTGGTGCTCTATTCACTGCACCACCTAGCTGCCCTATATTGAAAGTTTTTAAACAAGGATATAGTCAGAATTTTGAATGGTGTAAATGAAGCTATAAGGAAGATTAATCTAAGTGTTGTGCCAGATAAATTAAAGCTGAAAAACACTGGAAATGGGGAAAAATAGTAATCAAGGCAATTATAACAATTCTGGCATTCTAATAGTCACCTGAAACTGATAGTGAAAATAGAAAAAAAAATATGCATATAAATATCATTTCAAAGAAGAATATGGTACTACCAGTAAAGATGGCTATGTGAAAGGTTCCAACTAAAAAACATTTCTTAAAACAAGTTCAAGAGCTCATGATAGAGTATACCAAAATAAGAGAAATAGTAGAATGGTAAGAAAATTTAGTTATGTAGTTTTGTCTTCCTCCCTTTGTTCAATCACTTTTCAGTTTTGTCTGGTATTTTATGGCCCAACTTAGGTTTTGTTGGCAAATATACTGGAGGGATTTACCATTTCCTTTTCAAGTTCATTTTACAGATGAGGAACTGAGGCAAATGAGGTTACATGACTTGTCCAGGTTCACATAGCTAATCAGTTATCTGAGACAAATTTGAACTCAGATGAGAAATCACCCTAACTTTAGAACTGACACTCTATCCATTGTACCACCCAGCTTCCCAAAATCATTATTGCCTTTATATTAAAGGATAAAAAATTAAGTCCTTCAATAGTAAGTAACTAAGCCAGGACAACTTGGTGTGATTTTACCTTATCAGAGAGACTAGTAGTATATCTGGAGTTATGGGAACCATCTGCCTATGTCACTGAACGTACTTATGAGAGCTGATAAGATTATCATATAAATTAGTTTAGAGTAAAATAAAAAGACCTAAGATAAAGATAAAAATCCTTGAGAAGGATGAATGTTTAGAAAATGCAAAATATAAAATTTAATAGAACAAGAAATTGAGAATCTAAACAACTATCTCAGAAAAATATGAAAAAGTCATAAATGAGATCCCCAGAAAAGAGAATAGACTAAATAATATTAATCAATTAATGTTTTAAGAATAACACATGTTTATGCATTTTATTCTTTTATGTAAATAGTAATGCCTTTATTTCAGAGTCTTCTTTCATTTATAGGTACAGGAATTTGTTCAGACTGGCAACTTCTCTAGAACTTAACAGTGCTATAGAGTTGTTTTAGGTTGCAATAATTACTTGGAGGGGAAAAAAATGATCATTGATACTATACCATTCTTTCAGACAAATGTGATCCTGATACTCAAATCAGGGAGTGATAAAGCATTGACAGAAAATTTAGATCTCCAGCCACCAATATAGGTATTGAATAAAAAAGAAGAGAAGTTGCAGCAATAAATTTTCAAAATTTTACTATGAGCAGGTTGGATTTAATCCAGGATTGCAGATATGGTTCAATATTAGAAACACTATAATCATAATAAATCTTATAAAAAGAAGAAACCAAATATTTTCTTTTTGCTGGTTATAGCAGTGCTTCTTTAAAAAGACCTACAACAAAATATAGCTCTCATTATGTTAAATACACTAAATACTATAGGAATAGATAATAAAAATATATTAGTCTACAAATAAGAACTAACATTATTTGTAATCTAGAAGTACTAGAAGTATTTCTAATAAAGACATAGCAAGCACAAGGATATCCACTATTTTTCTCTTAATTGACATTGTTCTAGAAATTCTAGGAATTAAAAGAATCTAAGTAAAAGAAATTGAAGGAATAAATAACAGCAGGGAAAGGGGGGAATTTTTTTTTCCATTTTGGGGTGTAAGATGGTCTACTTATACAATTCCAAAGAGTCAATAAAATGAAATAATTATTTTATTGGAGTAGCTAGATATTAAACAAATCAACAAAATTCACCCACCTTTCTCTTCAATATCAATAAAATGCAAATAAAAGAGATCGAAAAAAGACTTCTATTTTATAATGGCCAAATTTAGCCTAATACACAGTCAAGTCATATATGAACACAAGTAAAATTATTTTTATAAAGATAAGAAATAATTAAGTTAAATACTTGTCCATGATTAAACAACATCAACATAATTAAATTATTCTAAGTTAATATTATTAAACAAATTATGTTAAAATATTAAACAAATTTGTATTAAACAAGTAAAACTATGCATGTTTTTCTTTACAAAACTGGCAAAATAATAAAATTCACTTGGAAAAATTTTAAAAGGTCTAGAATCTTAAAGAAAATAATGAAAATAAGTAAAAATAAAGGATACAAAATGTGAGAATATTTTAAAATTTATGAAAAAATAGCAATCACAAAATTTTTGAAATGTTCTGGCTAAATACTAAATTAAAACAAAATTATCAGTGAGACAGAAAACAGGCTCCATAACAAGAAGCAATTCATAACCTAATATTCAATAAACTCAAGCACTCAAATTACTGGAGGAAAAATCCCCTTTAAAAAAAATCTGCTAGGAAAACCAAAATGAAATTTGGCAGAAAATAATTTAAGGCCTGAAAATTAAACCATATACTATAATAAGAATCTAATGATAAAAAAAAACCTAAAGATTTAAAAAAATCATTTTTATTTTATTAGATTATATGTGTTTATTCATTTTAACTTGTTTCCATATAAATCATGTTAAGAGAGGAAAAAAAAAACAGAACAAAAGGGAAAAACCATAAGGAAAAAAAAGGGGGAAAAGGTAAAAATATGTTTTTGATTTTCATTCATCTCCATAGTTCTCTCCCCGGATGCAGATGATGATTTCCATACAAAGTTTATTGGAATTGCCTTGGATTGCTGAAATTCTGAGAAGCAGATCATTATATACTCTTGATGTTCCCTGTATAATATTTTGCTAGTTCTTCTTGCTTTGCAAGGTTAATGTAAATCTTTCCAGGATTTTCTAAAATTAGCCTGTTTATCATTTCTTATAGAACAATAATATTCCATTACTTTCATATACTATAATTTATCCAGCCATTCCTCAACTGAGAGCATCCATTTATTTTCCAATTCTATGCTATCACAAAAAGTTGCTATGAACATTTTTGCATAGATGGGTCTTTTCCCTCTTTTATTATTTTTTTGGGATACAAACCCACTAGTGACACTGATGGATCAAATACTATGTACAATTTTATAGTTCTTTGGGCATAGTTCCAAATCACTTATTTGTTTGTTTGTTTATTTATTATATATGTATATACATACACGAATACATATGGCTATATCTTTGACCTTGTGGTTTTTGTGTTGCATATCCTAATGTTAGAATCCTTACAAGGTGTTACGTCACTGGAATTGATAGAAACAATGCTTATGTTTACACCTTTGAGAGTTCACACATTAGCTCACACATTAGTTCACAAATTTGGGAGATTTCAGGATTCAGTATGAGATTCACAAGTTTACACCTCCCACAATCCCACTTCCTCAGAGGAGGAGTCAACCTTTGGGTTCACACTTTTAAGAGATCATATATAAGAAGCCCTTAGAGCTTCAATCAAGAGACTTGAAGAGACTGAGAAGTGAGGAGTGAATTGAGGAGATTGAGAAGCTAGAGGCTGCAGTCGAGTAGAACCAAGATTCAGAGAGAGCTGGAAGCTGAAGCTGGAAGACAAGCTGCAAGAGCTCTTGGAACCAAGCAGAGAGGCCTCTAAGAAAGCTAACTGGGCCCAAGGAAAGAGACAAGATTTGGAAGGAGAAAATAAACATTTGGATTTTAACAGCTGTCTGCATTTGAGGTGATTATTTCTTTGAACTGAAAATAAGGCTGCCTCCAGAAAACCTCCCCAAGACACTTGCCTCCCTAAGAGAACCATCATATTTTAGAAAAAGAAGAGAATACCACATCCTGTCACTGGAAACTCTCAGCAAAGGATACAATTACTCTAATAACTATCATAGGACAATTGCTTTCCAGAATGATTAGACCAATTCACAGCTCTACCAACTCCATGCTTGCCTTCTACAACACTTCCAACACTATTGCCTTCTTTTGTCATCATTTTTAATTTGATGAGTGTAAGAAGAGTTATTTAGATATTGTATCAACATATGTAATCCTTACAATGTAGCTGATTCATTACTTTTCATTCTATTCAGTTCTTGTTCAAATCTGCTTATCAATACTCCATAATGAAGATCATCTGAACTTTCACATGGGGACAACTTTCATCTGTTTTGATTATAGGACTAACATGGCTCATTTTCTGATCAAAATGTAATCTTGTTTTCAGATATTCCCTCTTGGCTACAATTTTACAAGATTTTTTCTTCCTTGAATATCTGTGGTCTGAGTCTCTGCCTAAGAAACTCTAGATATGTTAGTCTATTGTACCGATTCCTTCAAAGTGATCATTGATAATAGGAGCTCAATATCCCAAGGATATAATATTTTATTGGTGTACATATTCCTTCCACAGAATACCTCAACATTGTTGTGAATGACAACCTCATCTGCTGAGCAGCTCATTTGGTACTGAACCTCTCTAAGTTTATTACACACACACACACACACACACACACACACACACACACATACACACACACACCTTCTTAAATGGTATACATAAAGTCCATGAGTAAATTTCTTTTTCTACTTGGAAGTAGCGACCTGAGCTTCTGTTCTGACTTAACCTTTGAGTATCTAGATTACCTCTATATCATGATTAGTCATCAGCAGTGGATTTTAATAGAATTTCCAAATTAATGATCATTGCATGATTCAACTAGGCTTTTAACCCTATGAATCCTTTCTTTATTTAATCAACAAGTATTTATTAAATGCCTTTTATGTGACAGAAACTTTTCTGTGAGGAGATGGAGTGGTGATAAAACTCAAACAATACCTATTTGCCACAAACATATTCTAATGAGAAAGACAATAAACAAAACATAATATTTGTAAAAAGAATAAATGTCAATGTAAAAATTAATACAAATTTGGTTGGAAGGAGGACACAAGCATTTAATGGGATTAAGAAAAGACATTTTACAAAAGATAGTGTCTGAATTATGTCTTAAAGGAAGAACTTTGTGCAGAAGTATGAAGCAGAAGCAGATCTGACATGTGGTACTACTAGTACAAGTGAACAGAAATAGATGATGGAGTGTTCCACTTAAGGAAGAGATATAAAATACTGAAGCACCATTTTTAGTGTGACTTGCAAGACCAGAAAGAACAACCATCTGTTTTATGCAGACTTCAATAGTCTGGAACATCCTGAGTCTGGCACTAAGGACTGGAGTTCTTATCATAATTCAGTAAGCCACTAAGGCCTAGAATGTAGGATATGACAAATGGATTTAGGCTTGGCAAGTGACACAGACCAAGGTATGTGCACTCTCAAATTCAACTATATACCCAGCTTCCAATCCACTTGAATGGATCTGCCAAAGCATGAGTACCAATGCTCCTCCAAGTGCTAATTTTATTCCATGAAGGTTTTTTTGTTTGGGTTGAACTTTAAAATCCCAAGAATCTCAATACCAGTTGTATGTGCCCTCTCCTCCTCCACCTAATCCCAATGACTTATTGTTTGTTTCCAAATCTAATAAGGATCCATAAGCTTCAACATACAGAGATACTCCCTTATACCATCCCATCCATATGTTCTTATGTTGAATGAAATCACGAATCACTGAATCCAATACTAGTAAATATCAGCATTCTTTCACTGTTTATAAGTAAAGGTGTCATACCTAATGCAGTAAATGGTGGTGAGTGTATGGAAATATGAGGACAGGTAGAAATTCCCAAGCAAAAACTTAAATATAATTCAAAAAATGCCAACTCTTGGATTAATTTCATGAATAGACTTAAATTATAACTAACTTAAAAATGATTAGAGGGCATATGTTTCATGTAAGTAAGCTTCAGCATATTAGCAATGTAAGAAAAGCAACAGAAAGCATGTTATGAAGGATATGTGTATCAACAAAAAGAAGCAATTCCAGTTATGAAATTGAGATAGACAATCTGAATGCTTTGTTAATATCTCTAAGTTATTAAAAGAAGCAGAGAAAGGTAACCCTTTTTAGAGTGAATTAGTAAAATATGGTTTGTGGCAAAACAGAAAAATTTCATAGGACAAAAAGATATAGAAGGCCTGTGATCTGAATAAATGAAGGAGAATACAAAGACTGGTGA
This sequence comes from Antechinus flavipes, assembly GCF_016432865.1. Taxonomy (NCBI): domain Eukaryota; kingdom Metazoa; phylum Chordata; class Mammalia; order Dasyuromorphia; family Dasyuridae; genus Antechinus; species Antechinus flavipes. The sequence continues at coordinate 129,328,011 of NC_067399.1, read as the reverse complement.
ATCCTTCAACATATTGTCTTAGCAGGAATGTAGGCATGACAGTTAAATAGTCCATTCTACTCTAGTAACTACAAATCCAAGGGATTCATCATGTTTCCTTCCCTTGCATGAAATGCTGCTTTTTTGTTGTCAAATTTGATTGTGAGAATTAATTATCCTGGGCTTTAAATGGACTTACAATGACTTTTTTCAATATTATTTTAAAAGTGTAACTAGTAGCAACAAGGCTATTCATTTATGTTCCTGTGTCTATGTACTTCTATTCCACATGTCTCAGAGGGCATTTTCATCAATTAAGACATAATGAACATAAAGATAGCATATTGCTAACAGTCTTCATCAATCTATGGATATGCTAGATGTAGTGATGTATAGAAGACTGTGTGCTGTTCTCCCGCTTATGATGTCATCCTAGCCTTGCAATCCATCTGAAATATTGGGTTTTATTGAGCAATTCACCCAGTATGCATAGTATTATGAATCAAGGTTATATCTCGTAGACTTTTGCTTTTTAGTGGTAGTCACAGCTGTGATAAAAAAAATGGCTGATTTATTCTCAGTTTTTGTTCTGCATTCGCCTTGGAGTAAATTCAACAGGGGAAAAAAAAAGAATTAAGTGTAGAATCTTCAGAATCTTACAGAGTGAAATTCATCAGAAGGTGATTTTACTCCTGGGGAACATTGATTTTTTTTCTAAAGGGTGTGTATAGCTTAAAACAATCTAGGGGGAAAAATTCTTATAAGAAAGACTGACCCTACATATTGGCATATCAAGCAGCTACCTATGTAGAAAAGGTGTTACCTATATAGAAAAGGTCTTCAGAAGGTTTTGGTGACAAAAATAGAAACAAACAAACAACAAAGACAACAATCTTTTCATGCTACCAGGCTAGAGCATGTCAAATTTTACAAAAATAAATTTGTAGATTTAACCTTTTGAAAATTCTTTGTTAAAATGAATACACTACTATGAATAGAAAATAAAATCAGTGAAGTTAACTTATTCCATTAAGCAGTCACCTAACCAAATTTGGGGTTATAGTGAGAACATTATATGGAGTCAGGAAATATATGAATTCCATCTTGGCACCTTGATACCTTAAGTGAGTTCAACAAGTTGCTTAAATATATAATTTTCACCATTTACTTATGTATCATCATTTTAAAATCATTTATTTATATACAATCTTCTCCTCTATAAAATTAGGAGATTGGACTAAATAATTTCAATAGTCCTTTCCAGCTCTATAAAACGAAGGACAAGAGGTAACAGAACAAATGTAAAATCAGTTTCTATGTAAGGAAGAATAAAAGAGGGTTCCAATTTTATATGTTATTCTATACATTAAAGAAGGGAGAACACAGGACAGGTTCAGCCTTGATTTTGGGAAAAAACATTATCCATGACATCATGTAATTGCAGAGTTCATTCTCAGGTGAAGTATCATAATCCAATGGCAGTAATAACCAGGAGAAAGCAAGATGCAATAAGGGGATTGGATGACAAGTTCATTGAGAAGGAAGAGGGACTGACTAATGGGATGGAGATGTTTGGAAAATTTACTCCTCTTATTTCACAATTTTGCCTAGACTAGACACCCTATGGCATATATGAAATGGATTTGTATATCATTTACACTGTTACTTACAATTAAAGGACAAGTTTTCATATAATTTCATCATTTGGATCTAAATATAATTTGATTTGCAGTAGCAGCATGACTTTCCAGCCTTTAAAAAGAGATGCTTTTTAAAAATTGTTGTCACTTTTTGTAACTTTATCATTTTCTGTTCAGCTAGAGCAGGGAGAAGAGAGAGGGAAGAAAACACTGCATTTTGAATTAGGGGTCCAGAATTCAAATCTGAGATCTATTATGTATATGAGTTTGGAACAGCCACTTTGCTTCTGTGGGCCCCCATTTTTCATCTTGGAAAAAAGGAGGAAAGCCTGTCAATTTTTCATGGTTTTATCATTTCCCAAGAGAAAAGAATGATGCTTTTGCCATTACCTTTCTCTTTCCCTTTGGAGGGGATTAGTCCTTTCCCCTTCTCCTATGATTTCCCCCTTTCCCTGTAACTTAAATACCCAAGACTTCCCCTGCACACCTGAACTTCTTGCACCTGGAATTCTCCATGCATATTCATTTCTCTTATAATAAATGGCAGCTGCAACACATGTCACAACCCATAGATTTGTTAGATATATTTTTATTCATCTATATACATTGATACATGCATGTAGATAGATTAGACAGATATGTGTGTATATACATTTTTGGTAAAAAGAATGATTCTTTTGGTAAAAGGAAAAAATTTGTATTTTGCTTAACATTTCTAAATCAGGCCCCACTAACTCTCATACCTTAAATAGCTTCCTTATAGGTCTCCATTTTTTAATCTCTTCAGCCCCTCTAGTAAATTGTTGTCAAATTTTACTGCAGCGTCTCATTGATCACTGAACTCCCTTGTTTGTAAAGTTAGGCCTCCTCATTTCCTATAGATGAGAGTCAGAAGTTCTGAAAACCTTGAAGTGCCATAGATATGTATTTTTAAATTTATTTGTAGAAAATAAACACAAATTCAACAATCATGTGTTGAGCATGTTGTATGTGCTTAACATCTCCGCCAGTTCCTGGAGATATCTATACAATGTGAAGATCAGTCTTTGTCTTTAAGTGGTTTCTATTCCAGAGCATTAGCATAAACAAAACAGAATTGGTCCATACTTTGCTCCTCAGCCTCAGTGTCCTGAGTAAGTGCACACTCATCTGTGAACAAGAATTATGCACCAACTCTCCTTCCACTTTATTCTTGGTTTATAACCTTTTCAAATTTAGGGATTGTATTTATTATTATTATCCTCATCAGTATTATTATCGTTGCATTAATATCCCTAACAACAATTGTATTGTCTTGTGTATAGCAGGAATTTCCTAAAATTGACCCTATTATTTAAACAACTGAACTACACATTCACTCTTCACCTTTGAAGCTTTCTCTTTCACTCCTAAGGTATTTCCAAAGAGAAATTAGTATAGTAAAGAACTGTGTACTCACTCTTGCTTCCACTTCTTAGAACACCTGGTTTCCTTCAAAAGTCATCTCAAGTGTTACTTCTTACATGAGCCCTTTTCTATTCTACTTAGTACTTAGCTCCCCCTCTTCATAACATGTATTTATTTATCATATTTTGCATTTATTTCTATATGTCCATGTGGTTTCCTTTGGTAGATTATAAACTACTTGAGGCCAGAAACATTTTGCTATTGTTTTTGTATCTCAAGTATGTGTTCTATTTTATCTCCCACAGTATTTAACATATAATAGGTATTTAATAAATGCTTGTTAATTGTTAATTGATTCAGCTCTGACCTGAAAAGTCAGCTGGCTCCAAATGGAATAAATCAGCCAGCCAGCAAATCTTTACAATGTTCCCAGAGGGGGCATAAAATTACACTAAGGCCTTGTTTGCTTGCTCATCTCTTAACTTTAATTAGAGGTGGAACACAGTTGTGATATATTTTTTTAAAAATTGCTATCCCTATAAAGGAAATAGGCTGCTTTTACCAAGAATGGTCTCGGTATCATAGGGTCACCCTATGTTGTATCAGTCTCTCTATTTTTCATAGACAAAACAAATTCTGTTTTTTCAAGGCTCTCTGAGCATATGCCAACTCCTCAATAGTGTTTTCTTAAATTTCTCAAACTCAATGGCATTCCATGATTTTTTCATCCTTCTCTCTATGCCCTTTTCTACATACTTACCATATTAAAATTTGGCATTACAAGTATTTATATGTTTGTCAGACACTACCAAAAAAGGAGTTTATAGTATATGGGTGAAGGTGGAAAAAGAATCATTGCAAATCCATTCTACATCCTAATGGGCAAGTACATGGCACAGGGGATGGAGTTCTGAGCCTAAAGGTAGAAAATCTCATCTTTCTGAGTTCAAAATTGGTCTCAGACAGTCACTAGCTAGGTGACCCTGAGCAAGTCTTTTAACACTGTTTGCCTCAGTTTCTCATTTGTAAAAAAAAAAATGAGTTAGAGAAGGAAATTGCAAACCATGCCAGCTCCTTTACCAAGAAAACTCACTCCAATGGAGTCACAAAAAGTCTAACATGATTGAAATGAATGAACATAGCCCCATACCATAAACCTTCACATAGTAGATAATAAAGAAATGTGTGTGGTAAATATGAAGAAATATATGTTTCAAATCTGGTTGTGGAATATAGTGATGGTTGCCATGGCACCCTGGATAGTGGAAAATAATTTTTATTAGTTGACACTGTCATTTTAAAAAGAATTCCCAGAATGTGAATAAAGCATGGATTGTTATAGCAAAAGAAAGTATGTGTGTGTGTGTGTGTGTGTGTGTGTGTGTGTGTGTGTGTGTTTTAGATGAAGAATATAGGAGAAAAGGAGAGTATATTACATTATATTAAAGGCTCTCAAAGCACAAACATGATTCCATTTCTGGGGCCACACTAAAATATTTGTCTATTTGTTAAGACCTGTTCTGCTAGTATAGCCTTCAAAAGCTCAAAGTCACCTTTATGTCATGATTGAAGCTTTGATGGAAGGTTTGATTTCATGCTTCACATTTAATGAAACAGAAAATGATTTTAATTGTTTGACCCTGTTTCCCCTTTTAAAGAAGAACCAAGTGCCTCTCCAATTTGATAATTAATTTTGCCTCTATCAATAACTCAGCCATTTCACTGAGTTTCATGACAAGGAAGCAACACAGCTTTGACTTGTAACACACCAAAAAAACCTCTATAAATATCCAAAGCTCATTTCTTCATCATTCTCAGATTATGCAGTGTTTTCCTCAAACAACTCTGTGCATATGTTCATTTAATTAAATTCAATTGGTTAGGCACTGTGATAAATTCTGGGCATTCAAAATAAAAAATGAAACGTCCTCTCCTCAAAGTGCTTACAGTTTTTTCAAAAGGGGAAAAATGTATATAAATGAATTGATGCACAATATGGATAAAGTAAAATACAAAATGATTTCAGGGACAGAGTGAGGAAGAACACTAACAACTGGAAAAATTAGAAGAGTCCTCCTCTATAAGAAGCAGCACATGCGCTGACGTTTAAGCGGTGATGAGACTTCCAAGAGCTGGAAGTTATCTGTTTAGGATCCACTTTCTCCACTCTTTATATAAGTCCTACTCCAATGTCTTATTCTGTCCTTGTATTCCAAAAGGCTATACCAGTATTTCATAAAATATAACTTAGTAAGTTAATCAATTGTGAATGGCTTTCAGTCTCAGCCTAATGATACACTATACACCTGTCATTTGAGTACCAATTCAGACAAATATGAAATGTTGACTTCTAGTTGATAGAGGTTTTGATCATAGAACCACATAAAGACTACCTACCTACTAATGTCCAGAGGGGTCACCATCTGTATCAGTAAATGGTAAATCTCCCACACCTGAAGTATCAAAATATAGATGAACTACTTTGACTCTGAAAAGCAAAATAATTAACCCCTGGTCAAAGGGTTAGTAGATGACAAACCTGGAAATATAGCTAATGTTCCCTGGTTCCACATGCAATAATTTTTGTATTACAATAAGGTGTCTTCTTATTATGTAACATTTTTAAAAAATTGACATATACTAACAGGGTGGCGTTGAGAGTGAAGGTTTTGGATGAAGGAGGATAAAGGTTGTTTGCTAACAATCTACATGTTGAACACTTTTAATTTTTATTGTATTATATTACACATTACCTAAACTATGCCTAAAAAGATAAAAATTCATCGGGAAACATCACTAAGTAGAGGAATCTACAACATGGCTTATAATTGGGGGAAAAAAAAAACTTTGATATGCCCATCATTAATGTAAATTAGAGGTTTGGGAGTATGTAGAAGTTTGTTTTTTTTGTTTGTTTGTTTTTGGCTGTTTCAACAGGACCAAGAATGTTTCCATACTTTAGCTGACTAAGGCAATCGAGTGCCACTTCATTATATTTTTTAAAGAAAACTGGCATGTAGTGCTCATTTTCCACTCTCATCCATCATATGTCTCCAGAGCTTAGTTTCCTCCTATATAAACAGAAAGAGGGGTATGGATGAGGGGGAATGATTTTGCTCAAGATCAGGAGTTCTTAAATGAGACACATTTTTAATTATAATATCAGAGACAGAGCAAAGTTAGAGAATTACAGAAAGCCAACCAGATGAACATTTCAAACATTTCCTCTCCAATCAAAATTAAAATAGTACTTCAAATAAAATTTGGAATGATAAATATAAAAAAAAACAGTTGTAATAACTTATTTTTCCAGGCATCTTTGACATTGGTTTGGAAGCCACAAACAGGTATTGGCAATAGCCACCACAGCAGCAGCAAAAATATCTTTGGGAGCTCAGGCAAGCTACAGTATGAAGATTAAAGAATGGATCACAAAAAGATTGTGGACATGAGATATAACTGGTATTGAATGGCAACTCTGTTTCCATGCTAAATTGCAGTTCCAAGATAGACAGAAGTGCTATCATAAAAGTTTGATCATAAAGAAACAAGTATTGTAGTTGTAGACCCAAGAGGAATGCTATTGCTTATGGCTAATGGGTACCAAAGACCCTTCCCGAGTAAAGATCAGAGCACAGATCAGGATAACACCTCCCTGGAGTGAGCAGAATCTAACTTCATCATAAAGTCAGTTCAACATAAATATACTGAAAAAAAATGAGCAAATAAAAAAATTTTGATCATAAAAAATTATCACAATATTGGGGAAGATCAAAATATAAATTTAGAAGAAAATAATGTGAAAGGAGTTATAAAAAGTATTCAAAGAAAAATAGTAATTAATTAGATCCAAAAACCAAGAAGAATTTCTGGAAAAATTAAATAAAATACATAAATGTTTGAAGCAAAATGAAAAAATAAATTAGAGTGATGAAAGACAATTATGAAAAGAGAATTAACAACATGGAATAAAGAGACATAAAATACTGAAGAAAATAACATCTTTAAAAACAGAATTGGGAAAATTAAAAATTATAAAAACTACTTCAAAGTCTGATCAAAAGAAGGACCCTGAAATTTTAGATGTAGAAGGCAAAATGGAAATCTAAAGAACCCTCTACTCATCCCCTGAAAAAGGTGAAAAAGAAAATGAAAATTCCCTAGAATAATATAACCAAATTCCAGGATTCCCAGATCTAAGAGAAAACACTTCAAATAGGAAGAAAGAAACAATTCAACTATTGTGAAGTCACACTCTAGTTCACCCAAAATTTAGCAAATGGATACTAATGATTTTATGAGACATAAACAATAACATGACATCAAAAGGCTAAAAAAATAAAAAGAAAATATCTCATGGAAAAAACACCTGACCTGGAAAATAGATCCAGGAAAGAAAAATTAAAAATCATTGGACATCATAAAAGTCATTATTTAAAAAAAAAGAACCTATACATTATTTTTCAAAAATTATCACAGAAAACTGTGCTGATATTTTAGAACCAGAGGATAAAAATAGAAATTGAAAGAATACATTCATCACCTCCTGAAGGAGAGCTCAAATGAAAATTCACAGGAATATTATACCTAAATTCCAGATGCCCCAGACCAAGGAAAAAATATTACAACTAACCAAAAAAGAAACAATTCAAATATTATGGAGACATATTCAGGATAACATGAGATTTTGCAGCTTCTATATTAAAGGATCAGAAGTTTTGTGATATGATAATCTGGAGAGCATACACTTAGACTCAACAAAATTATCACAAGGTCTACATTCCAAAGAGATTAAAGAAAATGGAAATTCCAAAAATATTTGTATCATCTCTTTTTGTGGTGGCAAAGAATTGGAAATTGAAAGAATGCTTATCATTTGTGGAAAGACTGAACAAATTATTCCATATGGTTGTGCTATACCATTATTGTGCAATAAGAAGTGATTTAATTTTCTCACTCTTCCATGCCTTTAAAAATATGACTAATATTGAAATGTTCTTTTTTTTATTTTGAATTAGAAATCCCTCTATTCCTGTTACATTTTTTACCACCCATTGAGAAGGCAAGCAATATGATGTCAATTATATATGTTAAACTATGCAAAACATATTTCTATAATATCCATCTCACAAAAAAAAGTAAAAAAATGTTGATTTACATTGAGATAATCAATTATCTTTCTAAAAGTGGATGCCATTTTTCATTATGGGTCCTCCAGAATTATCTTGAATCATATTATTGATATTATTGATCAGAACAGATAAGTCTTTCACAGTTGATCACCATTACAATATTGATGCTATTGTATACAATGATATCCCCTTCAGCTCATTTCATTTTGCATCAGTTTGCATAAGTCTTGTCAGGTTTTTCAGAAACCCTTGCGTTCTAGCATTCCTAATAGCTCACTAGTATTATACTATAATTATATGGCACAGCTTATTTAACCATTCCTCAATTGACTGGCATCCCCAATTTCCAATTCTTTGACATCATTAGAGATACTATAAGGGGCAGAGCCAAGATAGCGGAGAAGACACACACATCATTCTAAGCTTCCCTTCTACCCTAACTACTAATTACCAAATTTAGACTCAAAAATAGTGCTTGACTGGTAAAATCCATGAATATTGGGGGGACAACAAATTATTAGGCAGAGATAATTTGGAAGATCGCCAGAAAATATTTGTCCTGATTGGCAGGAATGCTAACGCAGGCAGGGAGGCAGAACACAGAGCCTAGCACACTGAGTGGACCAAGGTGGGGGAGGTCTCCGCGGCTGGAGAATTTGCAGAGAGTTCTCTACCATAGATTGGCTGTTCTGCTTTAGTTGCAAAGCAGTAGATCAGCAGAGAAGTTATACAAAGGCCAAAGGTAGAGTGTACTCCAAAAAATGCCAGAATTTAACAGGACCTGACTACACCCACTACACACCTGAAGTGACTCAACACAGACCACAGTATAGCTGTGCAACCACATTCTGCAGCACAGAGCTTTTACCCAGGGTACTGACACTTCTGCACACAAGTGGGGCTGTGCCTAGGACAGCCACAAATCTGCACAGTAGGAGGGTTCTGTCTGATGCAATAGAATTTCCAGCAGCGTGGTCATGCTTCACAGGGCAGAGACACTTCTCTGTGAGGTTCTTCCCAGGGCACTTCCACAGCTTGGCTACTCTTTGCAGCCCATTTGCAGGACAGATACTGTCTATACATCTATCCCTGTTATGCAGAGGAACCTGGTAACCTCCTTGTCCTGAAGGCAGACCTTAAGGGCTTTTTTTAAAAAATTGAGTACCCATTGATAGCTTCTATACAGAAAGAGAACAGATTTTCAACCCAAGGAGACTAATAATAGAAGACAGTCTCCAGACAAAACCCCAAAGGGGGATGTAACCTAATCCCCATCACACAAGGCTCTCCTAGAAGAAATTAGAAAAGATCTTAAAAGAGAGCTAGAAGAAAAATGGGGAAAGAGAAGCTCTGCAAAAGAGTAAAGAAAAGGCATATAACTCACTAAAAGAAAAAATTGATAAAGTGGAAAAAGAAAACAACTTCCTGAAATATGAATTGGAAAAGGTAAAGAACTCCCAAGGACACAGAATTTGTGAACTGGAAAAGATAAAATATTCCAAGGAAAGTAGAATTTGTGAATTGGAAAAAGAAAATAACTTAGTAAAAAAAAAATAGTGAAATGGAAAAAAATTGCATAGAGCAAACTAATTCATTTAAAAACTCAATTGGCATCAAACTGTGCATACCCTTTGATCCAGCAGTGTTACTACTGGGCTTATATCCCAAAGAGATCATAAAGAAGGGAAAGGGATCTGTATGTGCACAAATGTTTGTGGCAGCCCTCTTTGTAGTGGCCAGAAACTGGAAACTGAGTAGATGCCCATCAATTGGAGAATGGTTGAATAAATTGTGGTATATGAATATTATGTAATATTATTGTTCAGTAAGAAATGACCAACAGGATGCTTTCAGAAAGGCCTGAAGAGACTTACATGAACTGATGCTGAGTGAAATGAGCAGGGCCAGGAAATCATTATATACTTCAACAACAATACTATATGATGACCAATTCTGATGTATCTGGCCATCCTCAGCAATGAGATGAACCAAACCAGTTCCAATGGAGCAATAATGAACTGAACCAGCTACGCCCAGTGAAAGAACTCTGGGAGATGACTAAGAACAATTACATTGAATTCCCAATCCCTACATTTTTGCCTGCCAGCATTTTATTTCCTTCACAGGCTAATTGTACAATATTTCAGAGTCCAATTATTTTTGTACAGCAAAATACCAGTTTGATCATGTATATTTATTGTGTATGTAATTTAAACTTTAATATATTTAACATCTACTGTTCATCCTGCCATCTAGGGGAGGAGGTGGGAGGAATGAGGGGGAAAATTGAAACAAAAGGTTTGGCAATTGTCAATGCTGTAAAATAACCCATACATATAACTTGTAAATAAAAGGCTATTTAAAAAAATAAAAACTCAATTGGACATCTACAAAAAGAAGTTTTAAAAAAAGCTAATGAAGAAAATTGTTAGAATTCTTAGAAGGTGCTAAGTCACTGGAATTGATAGAGACAACAATTATCTAATTTAGCATGGTACTTAACAGTTCTCTAGTTCACTAATATACTTAGTACTTATTAGAGTTCCACAAGATTCACACCTTTAAGAAAGCATATATAAGGAGGAGCCTGCTAAAGGACAAGCCCACTAAGAGACAAGCCCACTCTCAGAGGCAGTCAGATTCATTCCATTTTCTACCCATGTGTTGGCTGGAGGCTGAAGCTGGAAAGGCAAAGGACTAGCGGCAAGAGCTCTCAGAACCAAGGAGAAGGATAGGCCTCAAAGAAAGCTAACCAGGCCCAAGGAAGGAGACAATAAAGGATTTGGACTTTAACTCCTGGCTGCATTTGGGGTGATTACTTTGAATTGAAACTAAGGCTGCCTCCAGAAGCCCCCAGGAACCCTGCTCCCAGAGAAAATTAAATTTTAGAGAAGAACATTACAAAAAATAACTCATTAAAAATCAGAACTGAACAAATAGAAGTGAATGATTCATTGAAACATCAAGAATCAGTCAAGCAAAACCAAAAAAGAAAAAAAAAATTGGAAAAAATATTAAACATGTACTTGGAAAAACAACAGACCTGGAAAATAGATCTAAGAGAGATAATCTGAGAATTATTGGACTTCCTGAAAATTATGATGAAAAAAAAAAAGAGCCTAGACACTATTTTACAGGAAATCATCAAAGAGAACTGCCCAGATGTAATAGGATCAGAAGGTAAAATAGGCATTGAAAGAATTTATCAAACACCTTCTGAAAGAGATCCCAAAATAAAAACTCCAAGGAATATTGTGGCTAAACTTCAGAACTATAACACCAAGGAAAAAATATTATAAGCAGCAGAAAAAAAAATTCAAATATTGAGGAGCCACAATAAGGATCACTCAAGATCTAGCTACTTCCACATTAAAGGATCAAAGGGTCTGGAATCTGATATTCCAAAAAGCAAAAAAAAATTGGAATGCAGCCAAGAATAAACTACCCAGCTAAGCTGAGCATTTTCTTCCAAAAAAAAAAAAAAAAAAAGATGGACATTTAATGAAACAGGTGAATTCCATTTGTTTCTAATGAAAAAAAACAAAACAAAAAAATAGAGCTGAACAAAAATGTTGACCTCCAACTATAGGACTCATGAGAAGCAAAAAATGGTAAAAAGAACTTTGAGAACTGGATTTCTGTCATGGACACAAAGAGTGCTTGCATAATTTAATTTTACTAATATAATATGAAAACGAGGAGTAGAACTTGAAAGAGGATAGTATAAGAAAAAGGGAAAAGGGGAGATAAAAAGAGGAAAACTACATGCCATGAAGAGGTAAAGGAAACCTATCATATCTGAGGAAATTTAGGAAGGAGGAGGAACATTATGTGAATCTTACTCTCATCAGATTTGGCTCAAAGAGAAAATAATTGATATATTTGGTTTCCAGAGAAACTCCTATCACCTCATTTAAAAAGTGGGAGACGAAAAGGGAAAAGGAAAAGAGTAATAAGGGAAAGGTATAAAAAGGGGGAAAGGACTCAACAGGGATATGAGGGATTCTAAAGAGGGATAGCTGCATGAGGCAAGTGGTGCCCATAAATTTAATATCAGGGAGGGGAGTAAGGGGGGAAAGAAAAAGAAAAGCATGATCTGGGGATAATAAAATGGTGGGAAATATAAAATTAGTCATTTTAACTGTAAATGTGAATGGGATGAACTCTCCCATAAAGCAGAGGTGAATAGCAGACTGGATCAAAAGCCAGAACCCTACAATATGTTGTTTACAGGAAACACATTTAAAGCAAGGAGATACATACGGAGTAAAGATAAAAGGCTGGAGCAGAATCTATTATGCTTCAGGTAAAGTCAAAAAAGCAAGGGTACTAATCATTATTTCAGATCAACAAAAGCAAAAATTGATCTAATTAAAACACATAAGGAAGGAAACTATATCTGGGCTAAAGGGTAATACAATGAAGCGCTATCAATACTAACCATATATGTACCAAGTTGAATAGCATCTAACTTCTTAAAGGAGAAGTTGAGAGTTGCAAAAAGAAATAGACAGCGGGTCCATGACCTAGGCATAAAGAACGAGATTATAAATAAATTAGAGGAACATAGGATAGTTTATCTCTCAGACTTGTGGAGGAGAAAGAAATTTGTGACCAAAGATGAACTAGAGACCATTACTGATCACAAAATAGAAAATTTTGATTATATCAAATTAAAAAGCCTTTATACAAACAGAACGAATGCAAACAAGATTAGTAGGGAAGCAACAAACTGGGAAAACATCTTTACAATTAAAGGTTCTGATAAAGGCCTCATTTCCAAAATATATAAAGAACTGACTCAAATTTATAAAAAATCAAGCCATTCTCCAATTGATAAATGATCAAAGGATATGAACAGACAATTTACAGATGATGAAATTGAAACTATTACCACTCACATGAAAGAGTGTTCCAAATCACTATTGATCAGAAAAATGCAAATTAAGACAACTCTGAGATATCACTACACACCTGTCAGATTGGCTAAGATGACAGGAAAAAATAATGATGAATATTGGAGGGGATGCGGGAAAACGGGGACACTGATACATTGTTGGTGGAGTTGTGAACGAATCCAACCATTCTGGAGAGCAATCTGGAATTATGCCCAAAAAGTTATCAAACTGTGCATACCCTTTGATCCAGCAGTGTTTCTATTGGGCTTATACCCCAAAGAGATACTAAAAAAGGGAAAGGGACCTGTATGTGCCAGAATGTTTGTAGCAGCCCTGTTTGTAGTGGCTAGAAACTGGAAAATGAATGGATGCCCATCAATTGGAGAATGGCTGGGTAAATTGTGCTCTATGAATGTTATGGAATATTATTGCTCTGTAAGGAATGACCAGCAGGATGAATACAGAGAGGCTTGGAGAGACCTACATGGACTGATGCTAAGTGAGATGAGCAGAACCAGGAGATCATTATACACTTCGACAATGATATTATATGAGGATGTATTCTGATGGAAGTGGATTTCTATGACAAAGAGACCTAACTGAGTTTCAATGGATAAATGAGGGACAGAAACAGCTACACCCAAAGAAGGAACACTGGGAAACGAATGTGAACTATTTGTATTTTTGATTTTCTTCCCGAGTCATTTTTACCTTCTGAATCCAATTCTCCCTGTGCAACAGGAGAACTGTTCGGTTCTGTAAATATGTATTGTATCTAGGATATACTGCAACATATTTAACATATATAGGACTGCTTGCCATCTTGGGGGGGGGGCGTGGAGGGAGGGAGGGGAAAAAACGAAACATAAGCGAGTGCAAGGGATAATGTTGTAAAAAATTACCCTGGCATGGATTCTGTCAATACAAAGTTATTATTAAATAAAATAAAATTTAATTTTTTTTAAAAAAAAGAAGAAATAGACAGCAAAACTATAATAGTGGGAGATCTCAACCTTGCACTCTCAGAATTAAATAAATCAAACAACAAAACAAATAAGATAGAAGTTAAAGAAGTAAATAGAATATTAGAAAAGTTAAGTATGATAGATCTTTGGAGAAAGAAAGGAATACACTTTCTTCTCAGCAGTTCATGGAACCTATACAAAAATTGACTATATATTAGGACATAATGACCTCAAAATTAAATGCAGAAAGGCAGAAATAATTAATTCTTTTTAGATCATGATGCAATAAAAATTATATTCAACAAAAAGCTAGGGGCAAATAGACCAAAAAGTAATTGGAAACTAAATAATCTCATCCTAAAGAATGAATGGGTGAAATAGCAAATCATAGACACAATTAATAATTTCACCCAAAAGAATGACAACAAAGAGAAAACATACCAAAATTTGTGGGATGTAGCCAAAGCAGTAATAAAGGGAAATTTTATATCTTTAGAAGATTACTTGAATAAAATAGAGAAAGAGAAGATCAATGAATTGGGATTGCAACTTAAAACACCAGAAAAAGAGCAAAAAGAGCAAAAAAACCCAACAACTTGAAATTCTAAAATTAAAAGGAGAAATTGATAAAATTGAAAGAAAAAAATGAATTAATAAATAAAACTAAGAGTTAATTTTATGAAAAAACAAAATAGATAAACCTTTGGTAAATCTGACTAGAAAAAGGAAAGAGGAAAGTCAAATTGTTAGTCTTAAAAATGAAGAGGGAGAACTTTTCACCAATGAAGAGGAAATTAGAGCAATAATTTGGAGTTACTTTGCCCCACTTTATGCCATTAAATTTGATAACCTAAGTGAAATGGATGACTACCTTCAAAAATATAGGCTTCCCAGATTAACAGAAGAGGAAGTAAATTACTTAAATAGCCCCATTTTATTTTTTCATAATTATAACTTTTTATTGACAGAACCCATGCCTGGGTAATTTTTTATAACATTATCCCTTGCACTCACTTCTATTCCGACTTTTCTCCCTCCCTCCTTCTACCCCCTCCCCCAGATGCCAAGCAGTCCTATACATGTTAAATATGTCACAGTATAACCTAGATATAATATACGTGTGCAGAACCGAACAGTTCTCTTGTTGCACAGGAAGAATTGAATTCAGAAGGTAAAAATAACCTGGGAAGAAAAACAAAAATGCAAACAGTTTATATTCATTTCCCAGTGTTCTTTCTTTGGGTGTAGCCGCTTCTGTTCATTATTGATCAATTGAAACTGAGTTAGATCTCTTTGTCAAAGAAATCCACTTCCTTCAGAATATATCCTCATACAGTATTGTTGTTGAAGTATATAATGATCTCCTGGTTCCGTTCATTTCACTTTGCATCAGTTCATGTATGTCTCTCCAAGCCTCTCTGTATTCATCCTGCTGGTCATTTCTTACAGAACAATAATATTCCATAACATCCATATATCACAATTTACTCAACCATTCTTCAATTTATCAGCATCCATTCATTTTCCAGTTTCTACACACTACTAAAAGGCTTGCCACAAACATTTTGGCACATACAGGTCCCTTTCCCTTCTTTAGTATCTCTTTGGGTTATAAGCCCAGTAGTAGCACTGTTGGATCAAAAGGTATGCACAGTTTGATAACTTTTTGAGCATAGTTCCAAATTGCTCGCCAGAATAGCTGAATGTATTCACAATTCCATCAACAATATATTAGTAGAAAGAAGTCAAAGAGGTAAACAGAATACTAGAAAAGTTAGATATGATAGATCTCTGGAGAAAATGTAATGGAGACAGAAAGGAATACACTTTCTTTTCAGCAGTTCATGGAACCTATACAAAAATTGACCATATATTAGGACATAAAAACCTCAAACTCAAATGCAGTAAGGCAGAAATAGTAAATGCATCCTTTTCAGACCACGATGCAATGAAAATTACATTCAACAAAAAACCAGGGGGAAATAGACCAAAAAATAATTGGAAACTAAATAATCTCATGCTAAAGAATGATTGGGTGAAACAGCAAATCATAGACATAATTAATAACTTCACACAAGAAAACGATAATAATGAGACATCATACCAAAATGTATGGGATGCAGCCAAAGCGGTAATAAGGGGAAATTTCATATCTCTAGAGGCCTATTTGTATAAAATAGAGAAAGAGAAGATCAATGAATTGGGTTTGCAATTAAAAATGCTAGAAAAGGAACAAATTAAAAACCCCCAGTCAAACACTAAACTTAAAATTCTAAAAATAAAAGGAGAGATCAATAAAATTGAAAGTAAAAAAACTATTGAAATGATTAATAAAATTAAGAGTTGGTTCTATGAAAAAACCAACAAAATAGACAAACCGTTAGTAAATCTGATTTAAAAAAGGAAAGAGGAAAATCAAATTGTTAGTCTTAAAAATGAAAAGGGAGAACTCACCAGTAACAAAGAGGAAATTAGAGCAATAATTAGGAGTTACTTTGCTCAACTTTATGCCAATAAATTCGACAACTTAAATGAAATAGAAAAATACCTCCAAAAATATAGCTTGCCCAAACTAACAGAGGAAGAAGTAAATATCCTAAACAGTCCCATCTCAGAAAAAGAAATAGAACAAACTATCAATCAACTCCCTAAGAAAAAATCCCCAGGACCAGATGGATTTACATGTGAATTCTACCAAACATTTAAAGAACAATTAACTCCAATGCTAAATAAACTATTTGAAAAAATAGGGATCAAAGGAGTCCTACCAAACTCCTTTTATGACACAGACATGGTACTGATACCTAAACCAGGTAGGCTGAAAACAGAGAAAGAAAATTATAGACCAATCTCCCTAATGAATATTGACGCTAAAATCTTAAATAAAATATTAGCAAAAAGATTACAGAAAATCATCCCCAGGATAATACACTATGACCAAATAGGATTAATACCAGGAATGCAGGGCTGGTTCAATATTAGGAAAACTATTAGCATAATTGACTATATCAATAACCAAACAAACAAAAACCATATGATCATCCCAATAGATGCAGAAAAAGCATTTGATAAAATCCAACATCCATTCCTAATAAAAACACTTGAGAGCATAGGAACAAATGGACTTTTCCTTAAAATAGTCAGGAGCATATATTTAAAACCATCAGTAAGCATCATATGCAATGGAGAAAAACTGGAACCTTTCCCAGTAAGATCTGGAGTGAAGCAAGGTTGCCCTCTATCACCATTATTATTTAATATCGTATTAGAAACACTAGCCTCGGCAATAAGAGTCGAGAAAGATATTAAAGGAATTAGAGTAGGCAATGAAGAAACCAAACTATCACTCTTTGCAGATGATATGATGGTATACCTAGAGAACCCCAGAGATTCTACTAAAAAGCTATTAGAAATAATTCATAATTTTAGCAAAGTAGCTGGCTACAAAATAAATCCCCATAAATCCTCAGCATTTTTATACATCTCCAACAAAACTCAACAGCAAGAGATACAAAGAGAAATTCCATTCAGAATAACCGTTGATACCATAAAATATTTGGGAATCTATCTACCAAAGGAAAGTCAGGAATTATATGAGCAAAATTATAAAAAAAGTCTCCACACAAATAAAGTCAGACTTAAATAATTGGAAAAATATTAAGTGCTCTTGGATCGGCCGAGCGAACATAATAAAGATGACAATACTCCCTAAACTAATCTATTTATTTAGTGCTATACCAATCAGACTTCCAAGAAAATATTTTAATGATCTAGAAAAAATAACAACAAAATTCATATGGAACAATAAAAAGTCGAGAATCTCAAGGGAATTAATGAAAAAAAAAATCAAATGAAGGTGGCCTAGCTGTACCTGATCTAAAATTATATTATAAAGCAGCAGTCACCAAAACCATTTGGTATTGGCTAAGAAATAGATTAGTGGATCAGTGGAAAAGGTTAGGTTCACAAGACAGAATAGTCAACTATAGCAATCTAGTGTTTGACAAACCCAAAGCCCCTAACTTCTGGGAAAAGAATTCATTATTTGATAAAAACTGCTGGGATAATTGGAAATTAGTATGGCAGAAATTAGGCATGAACCCACACCTAACACCATATAGCAAGATAAGATCAAAATGGGTCCATGACCTAGGCATAAAGAATGAGATTACAAATAAATTAGAGGAACATAGAATAGTTTATCTCTCAGACTTGTGGAGGAGAAAGAAATTTGTGACCAAAGATGAACTAGAGACCATTACTGATCATACAATAGAAAATTTTGATTACATCAAATTAAAAAGCCTTTGTACAAACAAAACTAATGCAAACAAGATTAGAAGGGAAGCAACAAACTGGGAAAACATCTTCACAGTTAAAGGTTCTGATAAAGGCCTCATTTCTAAAATATATAGAGAACTGACTCAAATTTATAAGAAATCAAGCCATTCTCCAATTGATAAATGGTCAAAGGATATGAACAGACAATTTTCAGAGGATGAAATTGAAACTATTACCATTCATATGAAAGAGTGTTCCAAATCATTATTGATCAGAGAAATGCAAATTAAGACAACTCTGAGATACCACTACATACCTGTCAGATTGGCTAAGATGACAGGAAAAAATAATGATGAATGTTGGAGGGGATGCGGGAAAACTGGGACACTAATGCATTGTTGGTGGAGTTGTGAACGAATCCAACCATTCTGGAGAGCAATCTGGAATTATGCCCAAAAAATTATCAAATTGTGCATACCCTTTGATCCAGCAGTGTTTCTATTGGGCTTATATCCCAAAGAAATACTAAAGAAGGGAAAGGGACCTGTATGTGCCAAAATGTTTGTAGCAGCCCTGTTTGTAGTGGCTAGAAACTGGAAAATGAATGGATGCCCATCAATTGGAGAATGGTTGGGTAAATTGTGGTATATGAATGTTATGGAATATTATTGTTCTGTAAGAAATGACCAGCAGGATGAATACAGAGAGGACTGGCGAGACTTACATGAACTGATGCTAAGTGAAATGAGCAGAACCAGAAGATCATTATACACTTCGACAACGATATTGTATGAGGACATATTTTGATGGAAGTGGATTTCTTTGACAAAGAGACCTAACTAAGTTTCAATTGATAAATGACGGACATAAGCAGCTACACCCAAAGAACGAACACTGGGAAACAAATGTGAACTATCTGCATTTTTGTTTTTCTTCCCGGATTATTTATACCTTCTGAATCCAATTCTCCCTATGCAACAAGAGAACTGTTCGGTTCTGCAAACATATATTGTATCTAGGATATAATGCAACATATCCAACATATAAAGGACTGCTTGCCATCTAGGGGAGGGGGTGGAGGGAGGGAGGGGGAAAAATCGGAAAAGAAACGAGTGCAAGGAATAATGTTGTCATTATAAAGTAATCATTAAAAAAAAAAAAACAATATATTAGTGTCCCTGTTTTCCCACATCCCCTCCAACATTCCACATTATCTTTCCCTGTCATTCTAGCCAATCTGACAGATGTGTGTGGTATCTCAGAGTTCTCTTAATTTGCATTTCTCTGATTAATAATGACTTGGAGCATCTTTTCATATGGCTGAAAATAGTTTCAGTTTCTTCATCTGAGAATTGTCTGTTCATATCCTTTGACCATTTATCAACTGGAGAATGGCTTGGTTTCTTACAAATTAGAGTCAATTCTCTATATATTTTGGAAATGAGGCCTTTATCAGAACCTTTGACTGGAAAAATATTTTCCCAGTTTATTGTTTCCCTTCTAATCTGGCCTGCATTAATTTTGTTTGTAAAATAGCCCCATTTTAGAAAAAGAAATAGAATAAGGTATTAATCAACTCCCTAAGAAAAAATCCCCAGTACCAGATGGATTTATATGTGAATTCTACCAAACATTTAAAGAACAATTAGCTCCAATGTTATATAAACTATTTGAAAAAATAGGGAATGAAGGACTCCTACCAAATTCCTTTTATGACACAGACATGGTACTGATACCTAAACCAGAGAGATTGAAAACAAAGAAATTTAAAGATCAATCTCCCTAATGAATATTGATGCTAAAAATCTTACATAAAATATTAGCAAAAAGATTAAAGAAAATCATCCATAATACACCATGACCAAGTAGAATTTGTACCAGGAAAGAAGGGCTGGTTCAATATTAGGAAAAAACTATTAGCATAATTGACTATATAACCAAATTTTAAAAACCCATATGATCATCCCAATAGATGCAGAAAAAGCATTTGATAAAATTCAACATCCATTCCTATTAAAAACACTTGAGAGTATAGGAATAAATGGACATTTTCTTAAAATAATCAGAAGCATCTATTTAAAACTATCAGTAAGTGTCATATGTAATGGGGATAAACTAGAGTGAAACAAGGTTGCCCACTATCACCATTACTATTCAATATTGTATTAGAAATGCTAGCTTCAGCAATAAGAGTTGAGAAAGACACTTAAGGAATTAGAGTAGGTAATGAGGAAACCAAATTATCACTCTTTGCAGATAATATGATGGTATACTTAGAGAACCCCAGAGATTCTATTAAAAAAGCTATTAGAAATAATCTACAACTTTAGCAAAGTTGCAGCATACAAAACAAACCCACATAAATCATCATCATTCTTATGTATCACTAACAAAATCCAACAGTTAGAATTATAAAGAGAAATTCCATTTAAAGTAACTGTTGATAGTATAAAATATTTGGGAATCTGTCTTCCAAGGGAAAGTCAGGAACTATATGAGCAAAACTTTAAAACACTTTCCACACAAATAAAGTCACATCTAACCAATTGAAAAATATTAAGTGCTCTTGGATAGATCAAGCAAATATAATAAAGATGACAAATAGAGGACCTAACCTAATTTATTTATTTAGTGCTATACCAAATAGACTCCCAAAAACCTATTTTAATGACCTAGAAAAAATAGCAACAAAATTCAGTTGGAAGAACAAAAGGTCAAGACTTTCAAGGGAACTAATGAAAAAAAAAATCAAATGAAGGTGGCCTAGCTGTACCAGATCTAAAACTATATTATAAAGCAGTGGTCATCAAAACTATTTGGTATTGGGTAAGAAATAGATCAGTTGATCAGTGGAATAGGTTAGGTTCAAAGGAAAAAATAGTCAATAAATGTAATAATCTAATGTTTGACAAACCCAAAGACCACAGCTTTTGGGATGAGACTTCACTGTTTGACAAAAACTTCTGGGAAAATTGGAAATTTGTATGGCAGAGACTAAGCATTGACCCACACAACACTGTATACCAAGATAAGGTCAAAATGGGTTTATGATCTAGGCATAAAGAATGAGATTACAAATAAATTAAAGAACATAGGATAGTTTACCTCTCAGACCTATGGAGGAGGAAGGAATTTATGACCAAAGAAGAACTAGAGATTATTATTGATCACAAAATAGAAAATTTTGATTATATCAAATTAAAAAGCTTTTGTACAACAAAACTAATGCGGACAAGATTAGAAGGGAAACAAAAACTGTGAAAACATTTTTACAGTTAAAGGTTCTGATAAAGGCCTCGTTTCCAAAACATATAGAGAATTGACTCTAATTTATAAGAAATCAAGCCATTCTCCAATTGATAAATAGTCAAAAGATAGGAACAGACAATTTTTAGATGAAGAAATTAAAACTATTTCTAGCCATATGAAAAGATGCTCCAAATCATTATTAATCAGAGAAATGCAAATTATGACAACTCTGAGATACCACTACACACCTGTCAGATTGGCTAGGATGACAGGAAAAGATAATGCTGAATGTTGGAGGGGATGTGGGAAAACTGGGACACTAACACATTACTGATGGAATTGTGACTACAACCAGACATTCTGGAGAATAATTTGGAACTATGTTCAAAAAGTTATCAAAGTGTGCATACCCTTTGATCCAGTAGTGTTTTTACTGGGTTTATAACCCAAAGCGATCTTAAAGAAGAGAAAGGGACCTCTATGTGCAAGAATGTTTGTGGTAGCCCTCTTTGTAGTGGCTAGAAACTGGAAACTGAGTGGATGCCCATCAATTGGAGAATGGTTGGGTAAATTGTGGAATATGAATATTATGGAATATTATTGTTTGGTAACAAATGGCCAGCAGGAAAATTTCAGAAAGGCCTGGAGAGACTTACATGAACTGATGCTGAGTGAAATGAGCAGGACCAGGAGATCATTACACATTTCAACGACAATATTATATGATGATCAATTCTGATGGACGTGGCCCTCTTCAACAATGAGATGAAACAAATCAGTTCCAATTGGACAGTAATGAAGAGAACTAGCTACACCCAGCGAAAGAACTCTGGGAAATGAGTGTGAACCACTACATAGCATTTCCAATCCCTCTGTTTTTGAATGCTTGCATTTTTGCCTTCCTTCTCAGGTCAATTTTACATTATTTCAAAGTCCGATTCTTTTTGTGCAGCAAAATAACTGTATGGATATGTATACCTATATTGTATTTAACATATACTTTAACATATTTAACATGTATTGATCTACCTACCATCTGGGGGAGGAGGGAAGGAGAAGGAGGGGAAAAGTTGGAAAAGGTTTTGCAAGGGTCAGTGCTGAAAATTTACCCATGCACATATCTTGTAAATAAAAAGCTGTAATAAAAAAAGTTTTTTTTTTTTAAATAAATTTGACAGTCCTTTGATTATGGCTTTTAGATAGTCCAATCATTCTTAAATTATCTCTTCTTGATCTATTTTCCAATCAATTATTTCCCCAATGAAATATTTTACATTTTCTCTTATATTTTTTTTTATTCTTTGACTTTGTTTCAGTGTTTCTTGATGTCTAATCTCTAATGAAATAATTAATTCTAAATATTAAGGAATTATTTTCTTCAATGAGCTTTTGTATATCTTTTTCCAATTGGTCAATTCTGACATTAATTTTTTGGTGAAGTTTTATGTCTCTTTTATCTTTACACTAATTATTTTAAAGTATTATTTTTGCAAGTTTTTTTTTTGTCTTTTTTTGCCAAGCTATTAATTCTTTTCATAATTTTCTTATATCACCTATTTATTTTCCCAGTTTTCCCTCTACCATTCTAAACTCATGCATTAGCTCTTCTAGGAATTCTTGCTTGACTTGTGTCCAATCTGTATTTTTTTTTCTTTAAAGCAATGCTTATAATTGTTTTCACTTTGTTATCTTCTGAGCTTGTGTCTTGTTCTTCCTTGCCAAACTAGTACCTTTTTTCATATTTGAACTTTTTACAAGCCTATTTCTTGACTTTTAATTTTCTTTAAAAGTTGGTCTTTGCAAAAATGGGAATGGAGAGGCACTGGGCCAAGCTGAAATTTGGTACTATATTCCTGGTACTGTTTTCAGAATTTGTTCTGAGGGCGAGGAAAGGTCTGTAAATTTTCAGTGCTTCCAAAGTGATATGATCCAGGGAGAAATGTAGTCATTGTTTTCTTTGTGTTCTGATCTTTTACCAGGAAGGGCCCAATTCCTCTGTTGCCACAAGCATTAGTGCTCCTCTTTATCTTGGAACTGTGAACAGTGCTCTTGCTTCTTTGTGAACAACCACAAATTTTTGTCTTCACTTTGGGACAGTGAATTAAACTGTTTATAGGCAGTAGAATTGCCAAACACCAGTACTGCACCCAGTGCTAGCAGAGTCCCCTGATATCTCTTCTGATCTGTTCTCCTAATCTTATCATCTTTGAAATGAGAGCTTTCAAAGTTGTTGAATTCCAAGGTGGCTGCCTCCAAGACCCACTGCTTATAACTGCATTACATGCAGTCTAAGCTGGCCTACACACCTTTCTCATAGACTTCTCCTACTGACTTTCTAAATTGTATTGTGCTGGGAAAATGTCAAATTCCTCTCTTCTGTTGGCTCTGCCACTCCAGGATTCAAATCAAGACACTATTTTATAAAGTTGTTTTGGGAGGAATGTTGTGAGAGTTCACCTGGGTTTCTGCCTCTACTCTATTCTTTTGATTCCACCTTGTTATAAAAATAGATTTTTTGATGATTTTAATTTTGTATTTTAATATGATTTATTACTTTTGTAATTCTACGTATTCTGTTCCATTTTAAGAAGTGGTCCCTAGGATTTGCCAGACATCTTCACAGAACCATAAGTTATAAGGTCTAAAAAGACTTAAGAGATCATCTGTTAATTTCCACTCACATTATCATTAAAGTAACTGTTACTCTGAACAGTAAAATCTCTTGCCAAAACCACATTGTGAGAAATAGAATTTGAATGTCCTCTTCGCAAATTTTTTGTTTGTTTTATAATAGTGAGCTATCTCTTTATTTGGTGACTCCTAACAAACTGTTAGGTAATTGTGTCACTGAAAAAAGAAATCCATCAAACTAAGTTATTTGATGAAAACAACCAGTTACTTCAGTTGACCATCCAACAGGCCACACCTCTGAAGCAATAAATGAATTAGGTATTTTCCTTTGAAAACTGATTATTTTTTCATATTTCTACTTGAATTTAAATGTCACAATTGAGTGGAAGCAGGGAAATAATGATTCATCTGCCTTTATGATTGTGTGTGTGTGTGTGTGTGTGTGTGTGTGTGTGTGTGTGCCTCCATGTAAAAGGAGTAAGAAAATGAGTGACCTCTTTAAATTTCCAGGGAGATGTCAGCAATTGCAAAAATGACTACTGGGCAGTTTCTGCACTCATTTCTGTTGACTGTCACAACACATTGCTGATATGGCTGTACTTCCAAGGGTTTTTACATTCCATTAGTCACCATATGTACCTTGCATAGTTTATCCTTGAATGTATTAATCTGAATATATACTCTATTGGTCTGAATATCAGTCATCTCTAAATACATGGTGCCCTTATGATATAGATAGGATTTCTCTGGGGAAAACAAACAAGCAAACAAAATTTCATTTGAAGTCCTGTTCCATTACCTCACTGATGGCTGAGAGGTCAGCCTGATTACTTGAAATCTATGCCAATGGATTATAAATCCTGGCACATCCTACCAAGGTAGAAAAGTATAGATCTATTGATGGATTAGAAATTTGTTGTCTAATGACCATCTTCATTAATTTTTTCAAGACTTGCCACCAGATGGTCAGGTAGTAGAAGACAATGTTTCCATGTGCATGTGCGTGTATGTGTGTGTGCATATGTTGTGTGTATATGTGTGTTCAGAGTAGGCTGAACAATAACTGATAAACATCATTTATCAGTACTGTTCTGTATTGGTGAAAAAAGAGGCTGATATACACACACACATATGTTATGGATCTATAGAAATATAAGTATACAGTGAAAAATAAAACTGCACTCTAGTTTTATATAAAACATTTCTTTAGAGGACACAATCTATATTACTGGGACAGTTAGATGGTGATGTGAATAGAGTGATGAGCCTAGAGTTAGGAATACTCACCTTTCTGAGTTTAAAACCAGACTTAAGCACTTAACTAGCTTATGATCCTGGGCAAGACACTTAGCCCTGTTTGCCTCAGTTTCCATACCTATAAAATAAGATGAAGAAACAAATAGCAAACCAGTACAGTATCTTTGCCAGGAAAACTCTAAATGGATTTTCAAAGAGTCGGACACGACTGAAGCCACTAAACAAAAAATATTTTTATTAGGGACAGAATAGGGGACAGTTTTAAAGCTGGAATAGACCATAGAGGTTACCCAGTTCAATCTCCTTTCACAGAAGACTAAACCATAAACATCCAATAGCTAGTGGTAAAGTTGAGCCTCACATCTGGATCTTATGTTCCTAAATCCAATGTTCTTAACATATCATCCTCAATCCTTGGTGTCTACATCTATAGGCACTGAGATTGTCATTGAATCAAAGAATCACAGAACTCTGGTAATTGATAATTAGTAGCTGGGAATTGCCACAAACAGTTGGGCTAGGGGTGAGAGGCAACAACATATTCTCTCCTCAATAAGCCTAAAGCAACTGCTGGGCCATACTGGTTACATTAGGATTTCTAAACTTGAACTGCCTTTTCAATTTCCATTTTCCACAAATGGGAAACAATATGGTAATGACAGCCTGACTGATATTCCTCTGAGCTCTCCAGATAGCATTCACTTCTGCTGGGAGGATGGTGAGTGGATCTGGCGAGCACTGGGTGTCAGGTTTAATCCGACTGTGGAAGAATTTTCGTTTATTATGAGGCCTGAAGCGAAGCCAGTGAGAGCAGTGATTAAATTAAAAATATTTTTAAGCAGAGAGCATAAGCCCACATCTGACTGAAGAATGCATTATGGATTCATCCATGAATCCCTTGGCCAGATTTGGAATGAAGAAAGTATGGGAGGAGATATAAAGCTTAATCCAGTTCTACCTTTACCTCAACATTTGCTAGAGACACTACTGAGCCTTTAAATTTGCTTCTCTCCTTTTCCTGTCCTCAGGGAAGTTAGCCTAAGATCTAGGCTCTGACCTGAGGGATAGCAGGGAATATTTACAGATGGTAGCTCAATAGTACAAACTCCAGTTCCAGGATTTTACCCTTCAGGTTCAAGATGGTTTAAACAAATTTTGTACTAGGTTCTCATGGCCCTGGGAGATTTAATGAGGCTGGACTCCAGCACTGCTTCTCCAGGGGACTGGAATTTCTCCCAATATTCAGACTTGATGTTTAAACATTCAGTTAATTCCCTTGCTGGCTCACTAAGAATTTCATTCTATTTCTCCCTTGCACTTTGGGGAATGGAGCAATGGGAATTTTAGACTTTGAAGAAGGTCTCAAGAGGAGAGCTAAACTCTGTTTCATACTCTATGCCATGATCACCATTCTGCTAATTTTCTAACAATCCTACACTTTCTAGGAGAGGAAACTGCAGAAATCTAACACAAGTCTCAATGTTAATACACACACACACACACACACACACACATACACACACACACACACACATATATGAAAGGGGATTGCCAGAATGGGGAAAGGGCCTAAAAAGTTGGTTTTTGGTTAGTTTGTTTTCAGTATTTTGTTTTCCCTGACTATATATAGTTGCATCTAAAAAAACAAATTTTAACATTCAGTTCCAGACTAAGTTCCAGATGTTTTCCCTACTTCTTTGTCCATCCCACCATTGATAATGCAAGCAATTAAATATTGGTCATACATGTGTATTCATGCAAAACATTTACATAATAATCATGATGTGAAATAAAACATAAAAAAAATTAAAAATAAAAAAGTATACTTCAATCTGCATTAAGACACTATTATTTCCTTCTCTGAGTGTTTTTCATCATAAGTCTTTCAGAGTTGTCTTGGAGCACTGTGAGAATAGATATGACATTCACAGCTGATCATATTAAAATATTTCTATTACTTTGTTGTTTGACCATTCCACAATTGAACATCCCCTTAATTTTTAGTTCTTTGCTTCTAGAAAGAAGTTGCTAAAAGTATTTTTATATAGTGAGATTCCTTTCCTTTTTATATAGAGAGATCCTATTCTGGGATCCAGTTCTACTAGTGGTATTGCTAGGTTAAATGGTGTGCATGGTTTTATATTTTTTGGGACATTTTTCCAAATTGCTCTATATAGTGATTGAATCAGTTCACAACTCCACCAACAATGCATTAATGTTCATTTTCCCTACATTCCTTCAAATATTTGTTATTTTTCTTTTCTGTCCTATTAGTCAATCTAATAGGTGTGAAGTAGTATCTCACAACTGTTTTAATTTGCATTCTTTGAATCAATAGTGAGCGAGATAGTTTTTTCATATAACTACAAATAATTATGATATATAGATTTCATGTCAAAACTTATCTTTTGATCATTGATTAACTGGAGAATGCCTCTTTTTGTATAAATTTGATTCAATTCTCAAGCCTTTATCAGAGAATATTGCTTCATTTCCCTCCACAATTACTCTTGCTAACTGTATTTTTCTCCATTTATTATATTTTCTCTTTCCTTTCATCCTGTCTCTACTCAAAAGTGTTTTGCTTCTGACTATCCCCTCCCACAATAGGCCCTTCCTTCTATCACCCAAATCCCTCTTATGTCCTTCTCCTCTTACTATCTTGTAGAGTGAGATAGATTTCTATACCCAATTAGGTGTACATGTTATTCCCTCTTTGAGCCAATTCAGATGATAGTAATATTCACTTACTTCCCCTTAGATTCCCCCCAAGGGTCCTCTTTACTATAACAATTGTTTTTGTTTTTTTTCTTGCACCTTTCATGTGTGACTGTGACAATTTATCCCATTCTTTCTCTCCTTTCTTCTTTCTCTTAGGACATTTCTCATGTACTGCTTAATTTAATTGTTTAGACATCATCCTTTCCTATTTTACTAATACCTATGCCAACTAGATAGATAGATAGATATTCCTTCTAACTGCACTAATAATGAGAAGTCTTATGAATTACAAATATCATCTTCTCATATAGGAATATAAGCAGTTTAGCTTCCCTTTCCTGTTTACCTTTTCATGCTTCTCTGGAGTCTTGTATTTTTCTATTTTTCTATTCAGTTTTGGTCTTTTCATCAAGAATGCTTGAAAATTCTTTATTTTATTGAATATCCATTTTTTTCCTTAAAAGGATTCTACTCTGTTTTGCAGGGTATGTTTTCTTGTTTGTAATCTTCTCATTGACTCTCTTTTGCATCAATCAGTTCTTGTGCTAATTTTTTCTCTATCTCTCCAACATGATTTTCAAATGATGTCTGAGCTTTTCCATGGCCTGAAACCAATTCGTATTTTTCTTGGAGGCTTTGGCTATTGGAAGTTTGACTTTGCTATTGTTTAATATGTGTTTTGATTTTCCTTGTCACCCTAGTAACTTTTTATGATCAAAATCTTTTTTTTTGTTTGCTAATTTTCTCAGCCTATTACTTGACTTTTTAATATTTCATTAAAGAAGGGCTCTGCATCTAGGATGGTGGGTGCACTGTCCCAATCTTCAAGGATTTTGTGCAGCTGTTTTCAAAGATATTTCTAGAGACCTGTAAGTTTTCATTGCCTCCAAGATGGTATAATCTAAGGACAGGTATTTACTATTTCCCTAGTCTGTGTTCTGGTCTGTAATTGACCACAGCAATTTTTTCTGCTCTGAAAATATGAGGAGGTCTCTGCACCAATAGTTGCAAGCTCTAGTATGCTAATGCTCCTTCTTACCCTGGCACTGCCACTCAGGACTGCCAACCGGTTTGAGTTCCAAATATGGGCAAAAAAACAAAGGACTGCCTCAATGCTAGCAAAGAAATCCCTGTAATCTGCATGTGACCACTTGTCCCCTCCCCTTATCATCTGTGGGCTGAGAGCTCCAGAAGCATCCATTGTTGCTGCAGACCACCCATTCCAGACCCAGAACAAGCATTCTTTGTTTGCTGTGGTGGAGAGCTATGCTGGTGTAGCACTGTGCTTCACTCTCACCCAGGTGCAACAGATCTTTTTTTCCTAGGCTGGAAAATTGTTTCATTCCATTTTTTTTGTGAGTTGTTGCATTCTAAAATTATTTAGAATCATTATTAAAAAGGTATTTGAGGGAGACCTCAGGCAAGTCTCTGCCTTTACTTTACAATCTTGGCTCAGCCACCCTAAAGAATTGTTGAAGGATATTTAACCTCAATAAGAAAAGACTTAAAAGAGGTAGAGAGGAAAAACACAGAGGTTTATGTCTCCCTATGGCCACTTACTTGGCTGTGTGACTCTGGCTAGTCCCTTAATACCTTTTGTACCCCTGGCAACTTTCTAAAATTAAAAGTTACAGTAATGATCTCAATATGCACTATGTTATTAATTTTCTTTCCTCAAATAATCTGGTTTTTGTATATGTGAACTCATTTTGTCACCTGTGGGAGAATATAATCTACTGAAGCAGAAATGGTTTTGTTTATATTCTCAGCACTATCTTCAGTAGTAAGTTAACTCTGCTATCCATAAAATGCCCTTCATCTATATTCTTTATCCAATTGAATTATTATATGATTATTAAGGAAAATAGAGGTCAAATTCTGGCTCGACTTCTTCCCAGCAAATCTTATGTCTTATACACCAAAAGACTATTCCAGTCATTCTACAACCTCCATGCATCCATCAACAATCCTCTTCCACTTCTCTCCCAATAGGTACCATATTTGGTACCACATTCTTGCTGTTCATTCCACCTGGTATGTTCCTATTATTTTTTTTCTACCTAGGGGAAGGCTGTCTTTCATAAATTAGCTTAAGGTCTATCTCATCTAGGAAGTTCCCCTTCACATTCTACACAATCCAAAAATATTTCCCTCCTTACTGTTACTCTTACATGACCAAACCTTGTCTTTTCTCCATGCTTTTACACTGATTATACTTATGTTTAGAATATTATTCTTTGTTTTCACTGCCTCTTATAGTATCCAGTTTCCTTCAAGATTCAGCTCTGATTTTGCTTCTTGTAGAAGACCTTTCCAGATTTCTCCCATCTAGTGATTTCTCTTTCTCAACCCATCAACTTTAGGTTCCTTTTTGGCGTACTTCTCAAAGTAACTTGCATGTGCCTTTACAAGCCAACCAGCTAATTATATATGCCTCAGCGTCCTGTATCTGACTATTAGGAGAAATTTTAACCTCTCTGGAAGAACAATGCTCGAGCTAAACCTCAGTGAATAATATCTCCCTTCTTAGAATATAAACTCATAAAGGCAAGGGCTTTTTCATTTTTATCTTCATATCCCTATACCACTTATAAAATCTGTCATGTAGAAGATGCTTTAATAAAAGTTCATTTTTTAATATTTTAAAAATCTAGATTTTTCATAATTACTATTGAGAATATCACTTGTTCTGCCAGACATATGCATGATCTCAAACAAGTCTCATCAACTCCCTTTTTTTTCTTCTGTGAAATCAAGCAGTTGTACTAGATGTCCTTTGAAATGTCTCAAAGAACTAGATCTGTGCTCCTTTGATCCTCTTATCCTGGGAATCAGAGATTATGGCATGTTCCAGCACCTATGATACTGCATCAAATAGACCAAGTTCTAATTTAGGAGGTAACAAGTTGAAGCAACAAAATAAGGGAAAATACTTTCTTGCAATAATGTATCAACCTTAGAGATTATCACCAGGCACTAAAAAGTATGCTATAGTTCAGGAGTCCTATCCAAAAGAAAACTAAGATACAAATTTAAAAGTTAAAAATTCCAGTATATAAACCAGATTTGTTTGGGGTTTTTTAAATCTTATTGATATGTTTTGTTTTTATGTTATGAACAGTTATAGATTGTCCCAACTTCATGAGAGAAATAATTCCCAGAATTGAAGAAAATTAAAATAATAATAAATTAACAATAACAAAACAAACAATAAGTAAATTAATAATATAATGGCATTATTTGAAATTGTTTGCAACATTACACAACTATGGAAATTTTCCTCTATTTTTTAAATAAGCAAAGATCTTTTTTCTCTTGCTCTCACATCTCTCCTAACTGAAAATAAAAACAAATTTGTTATAACAAATATGCTCAGTCAAGAAAAAACAAATTACTTCAATTGCTATAAACAAAGAAAATAGAGATTTCATTCTGCACTTTAAAACTATCACTCTCTGTAATAGATAATTTGTTTCAATTTAATTTCAACAAATATTTATTTGCACCTACTATGTGCCATGCTCTATGCCAAAGAGAAAAAGAAGAGATCAATGAGTTGGAAATATAACTGAAAATGCTAATAAATTGAAAAACACCAAAATTAAATGCCACAAAATTAAAATCTTAAAACTAAAAATTTTAACAAAATTGAAAACAAAATGTAAAATTAATAGATAAAATTTAGTTCTAGGTTAAACATTAAAATATATAAACCATTAAAAATAAAATAAAATTACTGGTATCAAACTAGAAAGGAAAACTCACAAATAATAATCAAGAATATTAGTATAAACTATTTTATCCAACTTTATGTCAACAAAACCAATAAAAAGTGAAAATTATTATTTGCAAAAATATAAAATATTCAAATGAACTAAACAAGAAATAGAAAATATATATCAACCAATTTTAGGGAAAGAAATTGAATAATCCATAAATAACTTACAATTTGAGAGCAGGGAGAAAAATATTTGTATTCAATAAACACAAAAACTGTAGTTACTGGCATGACGCACTATTTCATAAAAACTGCCACAAAAATTGGATGATAGTACCAAAACAATTGTATTTAAATCTAAACCTTATAGTTCATACAAAGATAAGAATCAATTATTTTATGTGCTCTATCAGTAGCATCCAAGCCTACTTTTAAGTCATTTAAACTCAGGAATGAGAAGCAAATGGTTTGAAGTTTTTAGGATTTTGCAGAGGAAAGTAGGATATAAGATTTAGGATTCTGGAAATTAAAATTACATTAAAAACTTTAAAAAATAGACCTGTGATTTTCTATCTACACTGAACTTTCACTGAGGAATTTCCTTTACCTGTGCAGATTGACAAGTTTCTTGAGGAACTGAGAAGCCAAGTAAGTTATCTAGGGTCACACAGAGTTTGTCTTAGAAGTGGGATTTGAAACCAGATTTTCCTGACTCTGAAGTCAGATCTCTATCTACAATGCCATGTTGTCTCTTCTTTTAAAATAAGAAAATTTGAAATAAATATTCAAATTAAGGGATCTATATAATATATACTTATAGCTATTTTATTTTGATGGCTTAAGAGTTGGACAAAATGAGTAATGATAATAATAGTTAATTTCAAATAGCCCTTACTATGTGCCAGACATTGGGCTAAGTACTTCACAATTATCTCACTTGATCCTTACAGAAACCCTGGGAAGTGACGGCAATTATTTCCCCTAACTCAGGCAAAGAGGGTTTAATTGACTTGTTCAGTATCACAAAGTTAGTAAATACCAAAGAACACATTTGAAATCAGATCTTCCTAACTGTATTCATTGCACCATTTAGCTAATTTCCATCTCTACAATTAATGAAATAATTAAATCAACTAAATAAGTCTGGATATCTTTGTGTAGGTCAGATAACCTTTTCTAATGCCCTCCCTCTATTGATTATTTCATATTTACATTGTATATAGCTTGTTTGTACCTAGTTATTTGTATATTATTTCCCCTATTCAACTGTGAGGTCCTTGAGAGAAAAGACTATTTTTGACCTTTCTTTGTATCCTCATCATATAATACAGTGTCTGGCACATAATAGACTTTAAAAAAAAAGTGTATTGACTGATTCTCTAACTGATTGATATGTATATGTGTCTGTATAGCAATTTCTTTATCAGTTTCTTCATTTTAAAATTAAAACTGGAAAACTTTAACATCCCTGATTAAAAAATAATGCCCAATGGACAAATACAGTTTAACTACTGTCTAAAAGCTGTTAAGTATGAAACTTTCTGCCTAGTGTTAGAGATGAATATCCTTCCCTGCTTCAGGAGTGTAGTGGAATTGATGATAGGCGAGAGAGCTTCAATTCTTGTTCAGTCTTTGAGAATCTTTAATTTTTCAAGTCATGTTGGGTGCTATGAATTCTAGCTTTCAGAATGATGACAGAAGATGGAAAATCCACTTCAAGCTGCTGAAGGAAAAGACTCTGGGAAGATATAAGAGGATCTGACAGAGAGAGAGAGAGAGAGAGAGAGAGAGAGAGAGAGAGAGAGAGGAGAGGAGAGGAGAGGAGAGGAGAGGAGAGGAGAGGAGAGGAGAGGAGAGGAGAGGAGAGGAGAGGAGAGGAGAGGGGAGAGAGAGAGAGAGAGAGAGAGAGAGAGAGAAGGATAGAGAAAGAGAGAGAGAGAGACGGAGAGAGAAAGAGAGAGAGAGAGACGGAGAGAGACAGAGAGAGACAGAGACAGAGAGAGAGAGAGAAAGAGAGAGAGAGAGAGAGAGAGAGAGAGAGAGACAGAGACAGAGACAGAGAGAGAAAGAGAGAGAGAGAGACAGAGACAGAGACAGGGAGAGACAGAGACAGAGAGAGAGAGAGAGAGAAAGAAAAAGACAGCAAAAACAGTGACATATGGAAAGAGACAGAGAGAGATACACACAAAGATAGAGATAAACAGAAACAGAGACAGAGGGGAAAAGACCAAGAGAGGCAGATAGAGAGCCAGACACACATACAGAGACAGAGACTATGAGAAACAGAGACAGACACAGAGACATTGACAGAAAAAAAAAAGAGACAGAGAGATTGAGATAGAAACACACAAAGAGAGAGACAGAGAGAGAGAAAAAGAGAGAGAGAGAGAGAAAGAGAGAGAGAGAGAGAGAGAGTGAGTCCCAGACAAGGAAGACAAACAGTGAAAATATATCAATATGAGAGGAGTGTTGTGTCAAGTAAGTCAATGTCATTAGTTTACAAAGTATATAGAGGGGAGGATGATACAAAAAAAAATATTTAAAAATTAAGAAGTGGTCAACTAATGAAAAATTTTTTAAAGTCCAAAAATGTTATATTTTAATCCTGGAAATAGTAAGAAGCCTTTTGGCTTTATTGGATTAAAGGGGAGCTCTTTGGTCAATCCATATTTTAGTAATATAACACTGATAACTCAGTGGAGTAGGAACTGGATAAGGAGATATATAATGTAGGGAAACCAAAAAGCAATCTTTCAGAAGAATTCAAATATTTGGTGATGAGAGTCTGGCCTTAGGTGATGGTAGTAACAGAGAAAAGGCATATGTGTTATGAAGAAAAAATTAAATAATAGAATTTAGCAAGTTATTTTATATGGAGTTGAGGAATGAGAAAGTACTGAGATAGCTTCTGAAAGTTTCTTTTCAGTTTGAAATCCTATCATTTCATTTTCTTTTTAAATTGGAATAATAATATTTCTCACTCACCTGACAAGATGCTATAAGAATAAATAAATGAAATTGTTTTACTCTGAAAATAGAGATCTTGTTAGCTCTGCAGTCTGTATGAAACGATGGGGAATTTATTTTTAACAGAAGATTATAGAAATGAAGATAGTAAAATTATAGTCTTTATTTTAGATAATTCTATTTTTCCAAATATAGGCTGCATATCTCTCTATCCTTCTAAATGTGATATATGTAAAACTTGAGTATGGCTTAAGATGAGTGATTTCTAAAAAATATCAATAGTTTGTTCTTTTTTCTTTGAAGAGAAATTATATTTAGGGATGCATCCTCTCTATCAGGATATATAATTTGACCATTATAGAATCTTTAAATAAAGTTGAAGTAGATAACCTATGTAAAGCAATGTACCCTAAATGAAATTACTAAATACATCCAAGGGATGGTAATGATGTTAATATTGATGATAATAATATCACATTGAATTGATTTTTTATTCAACGCCCTAGAAAAAAATCATAGCTTAAGGACAAAGAGTTCCTTCCTCAAAGGTTCTTATTTTTCAGCAACCATATCTCCAGTTCCCAATTGATCTCAAGTTATATATCAAATGCAGATTGGGCAGTTGATAGTCATGCTTCATAACCCAGAAAATTATTTTTCCATTTATAATGATATATAAGGGTTTAAGCTTGTTCTTATGAAAACATGTTCAATTTCAGAGAAAGTCTATAACCTGTAGAAGGGCATATGTATGTGTGGGGGTGAAATTTGTATGCTTTTTCTTCTTTACTAGGATGGAATTATGTTCCTTTAATATGAAAAAAAAATATTACCGATTACATTTTTTATTTTGTTTTTTAAATAGTTATGCTTGATTGCATTCTATCTAAATAAGTATAATATGGCAAGATGCCATAAAGCTACTTAGGGAGATTTTTATTCACGAACATCCAAGTAAGCTGTCAGAACTAAAGCTTTTATGAGACTTATAACAGAGACATGAAGAGAAGTTGAGGGTGTTTAAGCTTGAGGTCACAGAAAATCATAGGAAAGCCACAGAAAGCCCTCAAGTACATCATGAAGGAAGGCTTTTGAAGAAGAAAGTAAAAGGCAAATGCTATCTTTCTATATAGAAGATAATTCTACTTTCCTCTGTCCTTCCCAAATAATGTGGAGAGTATTATTTTTCTTTTTTCTTCTTTTTTTATTATAACTTTTTATTTACAAGATATATGCATAGGTAATTGTTCAGCATTGACAATTGCAAAACCTTTTGTTCCAATTTTTCCCCTCCTTCCCCCACCCCCTTCCCCAGGTGGCAGGTTGACCAATACATGTAAAATATGTTGAAGTATAAGTTAAGTATAATATATGTATGTCCATACAGTTATTTTGCTGTGCAAAAAGAATTGGACTTTGAAATAGTGTACCATTAGCCTACAAAGGAAATCAAAAATTCAGGCAGACAAAAGTAGAGGGTTTGGGAATTCTATGTAGTGGTTCATACTAATTTCCCAGAGTTCTTTCACTGGGTGTAGCTGGTTCAATTCATTACTGCTCTATTGGAACTGATTTGGTTCATCTCATTGTTGAAGAGGGCCATGTCCATCAGAATTGATCATCATCTAGTATTGTTACTGAAGTAAATAATGATCTCCTGGTCCTGCTCATTTCACTCAGCATCAGTTCATGTAAGTCTCTCCAGGCCTTTCTGAAATCAGCCTGCTGGTCATTTCTTACAGAACAATAATATTCCATAATATTCATATACCACAATTTATTCAGCCATTCTCCAATTGATGGGCATCCACTCAGTTTCCAGTTTCTGGCCACTACAAAGAGGGCTGCCACAAACATTCTTGTACACAAACCTGTACATACAGGTCCCTTTCCCTTCTTCAAGATCTCTTTGGGGAGAATATTATTTTTCAATAAACATTTTGCTATAGTCATTAAAAGATAGAACAAAAGCAGTTATACCATTCAAGAACTAGTTAGAGGAAATGGGTATGTTTAGAGTGGAAAACAGGAGGATTGTAGAAGTGGGATAAAATTGATACCTTCAAGTATTTGAAGATTTAGCATATGGAAGAGTGATAATCATAAAATTTTTATATCTAGAGAAACTTTGATAAAATTAGATATAATATATTTTATGATGACAGTATAAATTGTTGTTTTTTCTAAGGAAAAAAGTTATAATAAAGTTGTATTTAATTTACTATGCCCACATGTTTATCCCTAGTATACTGTAAGCTTTTTGAAAGAAGAATTATTATATTTTTTCATTAATTGAAAGTGCTTGGCACAAAGGCTGATGCTTAATAAAATTGCATTTGAATTAGAAAAAATATTGACAGGAAATTATATTGATACCAAATTTCCTGGTGAAGAAATTTCATCTATGTATTGACTAGAAGTTAGTTGGTTACTTAGTCTTAAGCACTAAAGCACTTCTAAAGCACTTAAGCACTAAAGCAGTTAAGATACTTGGCTCAGGATCACAAAGATAATATGTATCCGAGGAAGCACTTGAACCCAGTTCTTCATCTCTCTAAGGAAAACTCTTCCTCCCACATGCCAAGTTACCTTTCCTCTTAACAATAAGATCTAAACAAAATTAAGATAGTCTACCTTGGGAGGAATTCCCTCAACATTAAAGTTATTTGATTGTTTCAAACAGAATCTGGATGAAAGCTTGTTAGATGCAATTCACTTTCAGGAATCACCAGCCTATCTGCTCTTCAAACCTTTTTTAATCTTTTCTATCTCTAAGATTCTGTGACAGCCTTCTATGACAAGAGTCTCAAGAATTATCGATTTCTTCATTTTTAGCTGGGGCAATAATTCATCTAAGGTAACAAAGGAAGTCAGTAAAAGAATCAAAATTTGAACTCCAAGTCTTGTTGCTCCATATAAGTTATCTTTCTATCCATTATAACAACGTGGTATACACATAGACACAGACATGGACTCAAATAATATGCGTGTGTGCGTATTTGTGTATATGATATTAATTTATATAGGTGTGTATATATATATATATATATATATTTAAGTATATATGTATTTATATATGCTTGTATACATATACACACATATAATGTGCATTTACATATATGCATATACATATGTGTATGTGTTTTTATTTTTAATTTATGGAATAAAACATGCATTTCCATAACATAAGATCAAAAGATGATTGAACATAAAACTGCCAATCTATTATGTACAATTTGTTCTTTATTTTAAATATATAGTAAAGTTATGTAAATTTTTCCTCCCTCACTCTAGTGATGGCTACTATTAGACATAAATGGATACATATTTGTAAAAGTATTCTCTCTTACCTATATATATAATATACATATATAATTAAAACCATTGTCTTCACTTCCTAATAGACTAATATAGCCAAGGATTTTACTTGATAAGGATGCTGCATTCATATTCAAACTTATTTTATAGACATTTCTATTACTCTGACTCTCCCCCATTATCTCTGTCCACAGTATGATACTTGAGCATAGTGACTGATTTCATTTTTATATCTTCATATTTCAAGTAACTAGCATAAGACCTGGCACATGAAAGAGACTTGATTTGTTAATAAATTGAATAAAGATCTCTGGATGTTGCTTCCTCATGATTTCTACGGGTGGAACCCTATCTCATTACAGATCTGCCCATGAGTCCAGAATGACTCCCACACTCCTTCCACTAGGTTCACTGAAATGCAAACCATCATGATTACACCCTGATGAGTTTCCTTATCTTAAAGGCAAAGATATAAGAAGAGTGGCCTGCTGATTTTTGCTGCTGAGGTGGCTATCAGAGGGCATGGTACTACACTTTGGAGACCTGCTTTGGGGTTTTTGTGAGTGAAGATAGACCACTGCTGATCAGTGCCTATTTGCTAGAAGTCTGAATGCCAAATTATACTCCTCAGAGAGCTGTCAATTCAAAGTAATTCTACAGAGGTTGGCACCTCTCTGTGAAATCTGTTCATATCTCCTACAGATCCAAATATGTGCAGTCCAGGGAAATAGGGCACCAGGTTTCTCAGCATGGGAGTAAGGGCTGTGGCTCTGTCTTGAGATAAGGCTGATTTTGCCCTTTTTTGGGCTCCCACAGCACTAGGCTCTTTTATCTGTGTAGAGGAAAGAACTGAAATATAGGTGGGCAGTGTGGTCCAGACACAAACAGGTGACTTTGCTTACTGCAATGGATATGATCCCTCATATTTGTGAAATCATGTACTATTTATAAAAAAAAGTTCTTTTATGTCATTGGGGCCAGAATTAGGAATTGTTTAGACCTGGGGAAATTTTTTCTCTTTCTCTTTCTTTCTCTTCCTTCCTTCCTTCCTTCCATACTTCCTTCCTTCCTTCCTTCCTTCCTTCCTTCCTTCCTTCCTTCCTTTCCATGCTTGGGGTAGATATCTCCCTACCTCACCAAGAAGTCTGAGGTGAGTCAGTTTCTCTCAATCTAGTTTAGCCCTACTTCTGAGACAGTTTTGGATGTGATGCTATGTATATTATAGTTTTTTGGAGCCAGGGATAAGAATTCAATGAAGCTAGATTCCAAAGGAGTAGCTCTTACACTAAAGGATGTAATCCTCCCTGAAAATTCCATACTCATATGTAAACATATGTTTGTCTTGTGTGTACATAGTTGTTTTTAATGTTGTTTTCCCTATTCTAATGTGAGTTCTTCAAAAATAGGGATGCTTTTTACCTTTCTTTGTATCTCTAATGTTTAGTACAATATCTGCCATATTGTCGTCTTTAATAAATCTTTGGTTGATAATGTTATGATCTTGAATTTTGTGCTCCTTTCCTAATCTGTCAGTTATTTCAACTCTGTTGCAGAGAACACAGCTCTGTTGGGCTGACGACATTGTTCAAATGCCAAATATATTCTTGCCAAAAAGATTATTTTGTGGAAAACTCACCCGGGGCAGGTGCTTACAAGGTGGTCAGAAAAAAATGATACAAGGACATTCTCAAGGTCTTTCTTAAGAACTTTAGAATCAATTGTATGACATGAGAAACACTGGCACAGAGCCCCCAGCACAGTGTGCTCTCATCAGACAAAGTGCTATGCTCTATGAGCGAAGCGGAATTGAATTACCTCGGAAGAAATGCTTCATGTGCAAAGTTAGAGTCCACTCCAAATGTTCATAGGGACTATTTGTCTAACCTGTGGCAGAGCATTCCAAGCTCATATTGGTCTGATCAGCCATAATCAGACACTGTAATTTGACCCTAATATAGTGATGTCATTTTGGTCCTCTTTGAGAACAAAGGACAACCAGTAAATCTAGTAAGTGAGAAAGGTACAAGAGACTGAATGGGATATTGGAAAGAATGGCTCATATGTAAATCTGGTCTCCTGCCTTCTTTCCCGTCTATAAGATGCTGTGAGGAAAAAAAAAAAAATTACTGAATCTGTATTTCAGAACCTGAAACACAAATATGCTTCCTATTACCTGAGTAACTGGATTCTAAGTTCATCCTGAGGAAATGAGAGGAACATGCTAAATGATCTCTCAGGTCCCTTCCAACTTTATAAGCTACAACTCATCCATGTGACTGAGGCAAACCCCTTTCCCTCTCTAGCTTGGATTAAATTTCCTTTAAGATTGTTATTATCTCCAAATTCCATGATAACTATCCTCTGATAAGTAAGATGTGTGTGAGAGAGACAGATAGACTGGGGGGGGGGGGGAGGGAGGAAAGGAGGGAGAAGGGATGGTAGGAAAAAGGGAGAGAAGGAAGAAGGGAAGGGGGAGGGAGTGAGAGAGCAAAACAGAAGACACAGAGAGACAGAGAGAGAGAGAGAGAGAGAGAGAGAGAGAGAGAGAGAGAGAGAGAGAGAGAGAGAGAGAACCAGAATAAGCTATTTCTGAACCTCTGAGACACAATGACTTCCTCTCTTGCACTACTGCTGTGCTTCAAGAAAACAGCTAAGTCTTTTAATGTCGTTGATGTTTCTGTCCCTTTTAAGATAACCTTGAACGTGCCTTGCCAGTTATGAAAGGTCAGCAGCAATCTCAATGCAGCATTCTATTCCAGGCCTTCACTCTCTCTCCCACACTGAGCTGGATAAAGGGCTCCAGCACTTCTGCTACTGCACCTTTTTAATTGACTCTCCTGTCTTCACAGAACCAGATGAGAGGGACCCTTCAAAGAGAAATCAGATTTAAAACCCCACGCAGTTTCTGAACAAACTGTCCAAGGCCCCCTGAAATCTCAGTTGTCAGAAACCCCTCTGCTGTGTTCTGGTAAGACGGGGCCTTTGGTGCCCCAGCTACACAGCTCCTGTATTTTCAGCAGAGCTCCCTGTAATGAAGTGACATTTGAAGGTTTAAAGTGAATTATATTCTCTCACAGCAAATGTAGTGCTCACAATTGCATTTTCGCAACTCTTGTTCAAGTGAGAGAACATGGCGTGAGGGGCCAGGTGACTTCAGAGTCTCTGAAGAGAGTTGGAGAAGAGAAACTGTACTATAGTCTTAACAAGGCTTCAGTACAGCTCTAGCTATTAAAAACATTATATTCAAGTTTTCTAGCTCTGATTTCAAGGCATACCTCTTCTAAAACTCTATCTACTCTAAGAAATAAATGACAGATTTAACTGGGTAAGGCCTTGTATGAAATTTACCTCTCTTTAATTTCCTTGGAATCAGAATGAGTATATGGTGTTTTTGTCTTCCCTTATAATGGCAACACTTAACATATGTTTGGCACATAGTAAGCACTTAGTAATACTTAACTATTGTTTGTTGATCTGAATGATCGATTGCTATTGTTTAGCCAGGCCTTTTGAGTGAGAGGTAGTAAAATGTATATAAAAGACTGGTTGAATGAAAATTTATTTTAAAATATTTGTGAAGGATTTAACATGCACTAAGTTTTGTTTTAAGAGTTATAGATGAATATAGAATGTATCTCTAGTATCCTATGAAGATAGGGCTGAAGATAGTCCCTGTGCTCAAGCTCACATTCTAATTCAGAAGATAGCACA
Organism: Antechinus flavipes; assembly: GCF_016432865.1. Lineage (NCBI taxonomy): Eukaryota > Metazoa > Chordata > Mammalia > Dasyuromorphia > Dasyuridae > Antechinus > Antechinus flavipes. Next base: position 129,286,158 of record NC_067399.1, on the reverse strand, counting down.
TCTAAGGTAATGTATCTTTATAACATACTGCTAAGACTCTTACTATGTAGGATATTGAAGCTAGGCACATAGTAAAGCTTATTCTTCAGAGTTATTTCCACTCATAATATCTTATCTGTTTCTGACCATAAAATATTTGAAAGCCCTTAGATTTAAAAAAAAAAAAAATCTGGTTCTTCAGTAGCTGTGGCTTGCTAAATAGTTGGAAGCTGCACTAGCCCCAATTATCAAGTCAGGTCTCTATGGGGATTGATTCACTGGACTATGGTAAACAGGGCTTCTCTAAAAACAAGGTATCCAGAGGACAGTCAGAGAAAGGTAAGGAGAGGCTCAACTGGAGAAGCTGGGTATATTTAGCACTTTAATTCTAAAATTTCTTTTAGTTCCATCATCATAATTAATGATGGCTAGTATTATATAGCATTTTAACGTTTGCAAAGGTCTTTACAAATATTAATTCATTTTATCTTCACAACAACCCTGGAAAGTAGGTGCTATTATTATTCTAATTTCACAGATAAGGTAACTGAGGCAGATAAAGGTTGTGACTAGCTCAGGGCTATATAGTTAAATAAGTGTCTTGGACTAGATTTGAACTGAGATCATCCATTGGTAGGTAACTTAGGCCAAAAGAATTTGTTTCTTAATCTTTTCCTGACCAAATGGATTTACACTCCTTACTCACATATCCCCTGGCTTCAAGTCCACTTTCGCGTACTAATTGTATGACCATGGTATATTATCTGATGTCTCAATGACTTCAGACAACTTTTTTTAGACTATAAAGAGCAAATACATTGAAAATTTACATTGACAGTGAAAGAAAATTTCCATATGGGGAGTCTACTCAATCAAGGAAAGTATTGATCCAAAAGAAAAACAACAAAAGTGGAGTAGTTGTTAGTGACTCAAGTAATCACTAATGCCAGCCAGGAAGAAGGTAAAGAATAGAGAACTGGGAGAAGAAGGAAGAGTGGAATAAATTACAGACTTGGAATTTTTATGGCCTGATTTTGAGTCCCAACTAGTCATTTCACTTCATCAAACCTCAGTTTACTCATTTGGATTAAAAGGACATTAGAAAATATGATCTCTTAGGTCCCTTCTCTGACATGTTGTGTTTCTAAGGATCAATTTTTTATAAACAAAGTTTTAACAAAGTAAGAGCTATTAAGCGTTTTGTAGACTTATATCAAAAACTTGATAGAATCTTTTCTTTTACTGGTGTTCTTGAGAACACCAGGCTAGAGTAGAGCTTCTCAAATTATTTCCATTCACAATCCCTTTTTACCCAAGAAAATTACACATGAACCTGGAAATATAATGATAGGTGTGTATAAGTATTTATATTAAGCATTTTCTAATAATAAATAGTAATTTCATGATCCCTACTTTCAGTTACATGATCCCATACAAATAAATCAATGAATCATTAAAAAACTTTGGGTTTGATTACTTCCAAGCTCCTATCAAGTCTAAAAATTATTTTGTTTCTAAATACTTGTCAACTAAAACAGGCCAGTGACTGACTTTGGACACATAAAGATATGACAAAATTTAATATAAGCAGAACATACAGTGTGTGTATGTGTGTATATTTGTTTTTGTGTGATGATCTGGAGACTTCAAATCATCCTGATCTTTAATAAGGTGAACATAGTTAAGGAATAATAATGACAAAAGTTGCCCCATAGCAAAGGAAATAAGAGTAATGAAGTGAGAAGAAATTGATCAACATTTTTTATATTAGTTACTTAGAAGAATATGTTAATGTTTAGAAAGAACATTTTGGTGAGAAAACCCAATCATTATAGTATAATCACTGAGAGACCTCAGAGGCTGTCTAGTTCATTTCATTTCTGAATAAGAATGCCTTTCGCATATCTGACAAGTCATTTTTCATCCTTTAATTTAAGATATCCAGTAAGAAGAACTCACTGCTTCCCAAGGCAGTTCATTACATTTTGAATCTGTTAAGAATTAGTTTTTTGTTTTTTGTTTTTTTTCTTATGTGGATTCTAATTCTGACTAAATGCAACTACCACTCATGGCAAATCACTTGCCATACAGACTATTATAATAACTTCCATAATTGGTCTCTCAGCCTCATATTTCTCTCCAATTGAATTCATCCTCCTCAGACATACCAAAGTGAAATTCCTAAAGTATCATGGCCATGTCACGCCACAAAACCATCAATGTCAATTATTTCCTATCATAATTAGCATCAAATTTAAACTTCTCTTTTTAGAAAATAGTTGTTTTTTTTCAGAACCTAGTTTTAATTTAATTTTTTAGCCCAAATTGATAGTAATCCCATCAACACATTCTATAATTCTGCAAAAATGATTTTCTCATTAATTTCCCCCATACATAACACTTCATCTCTCATCTCCATCCATTTTCAATCTAGTGCCAATGCATTTCTTTCTCCCTTTTCTTAGAATTTTTGATTTTCTTAAAAGCTCAATTTAAGCACCATTTTTTATATGAGACATTTCTAAGATTTAACATAGTGCCTTTTTCTGTTCAATTAACAAAAGATTTATCTATTTTGCTAAGGCTTTTTATAAAACGGACTCTTAGTTTTATTAATTAGTTCAATAGTTTTCTTAGTTTCAATTTTATTAATTTCTCCTTTGAATTTCAGAATTTATAATTTGGTATTTTTAAATTTAATTTGTTCTATTTCAAGCTTTTTTATTTTCATGCCTAATTCATTGATCTCCTCTTTCACTATTTTATTCATATAGCTATTTAGAGATATAAAATTTCTCCTAAGAATTGCTTTGGATGCATCCCATATGTTTTAGTATGTTGTCTCATTATTGTCTTTCTCTTGAATGAAATTAAGGGTTTTCGCTCTGATTTGTTGTTTGACTCATTTTTTTTAGATTTAGATTCTTTAATTTCCAATTGGTTTTTAGTCCATCTTTCCCTGTGTTTTTATTAAATATAATTTATATTGCATTATGGTCTGAAAAGGAAGCATTTACTCTTTTTGCCTTTCTACATTTGATTGAGAGGTTTTAATACCCTGATACATGGTCAGTTTTTGTGTAGGTGCCACATACTGCTGAGAAAAAGGTGTTTTCCTTTCGGGAATTTTTTCCAGAGACCCGTCATATCTAGGTTTTCCAGGATTCTATTAATATTCCTAGTTTATTTCTTGTTTATTTTGTGCTTAGATTTGTTTGACCCTGAGATGGAAAAGTTGAGGTCCATCACTAGTATAGTTTTTGTTTTTTTTTTTTTTTTAGTGTGTCTCGAAAGTCTTCATATATATATATGTGTGTATATATATATATATATATATATATATATATGTATATATATATATACTATATATATATATATTTTATTTTATAATAACTTTATATTGACAGAATCCATGCCAGGGTAATTTTTTACAACATTATCCCTTGCACTCGCTTCTGTTCTGATTTTTCCTCTCCCTTCCTCCACTCCCTCCCCTAGATGGCAAGCAGTCCTATATATGTTAGATATGTTGCAGTATATCCTAGATACAATATATGATTGCAGAACCGAACAGTTCTCTTGTTGCACAGGGAGAATTGGATTCAGAAGGTAAAAATAACCCGGGAAGAAAACCAAAAATGTAAATAGTTCACATTCATTTCCCAGTGTTCTTTCTTTGGGTGTAGCTGCTTTTGTCCATCATTTATCAATTGAAACTCAGGTCTCTTTGTCAAAGAAATCCACTTCCATCAGAATACATCCTCATATAATATCATTGTAGAAGTGTATAATGATCTCCTGGTTCTGCTCATTTCACTTTGCATCAGTTCATGTAAGTCTCTCCAAGCCTCTCTCTGTATTCATCCTGCTGGTCATTTCTTACAGAGCAATAATATTCCATAACATTCATATACCACAATTTACCCAGCCATTCTCCAATTGATGGGCATCCATTCAATTTCCAGTTTCTAGCCACTACAAACAGGGCTGCCACAAACATTCTGGCACATACAGGTCCCTTTCCCTTCTTTAGTATCTCTTTGGGGTATAAGCCCAGTAGTAGCACTGCTGGATCAAAGAGTATGCACAGTTTGATAACTTTTTGGGCATAATTCCAGATTGCTCTCCAGAATGGTTGGATTCGTTCACAACTCCACCAACAATGCACCAGTGTCCCAGTTTTCCCGCATCCCCTCCAACATTCATCATTATTTTTTCCTGTCATCTTAGCCAATCTGACAGGTGTGTAGTGGTATCTCAGAGTTGTCTTAATTTGCATTTCTCTGATCAATAGTGATTTGGAACACTCTTTCATGTGAGTGGTAATAGTTTCAATTTCATCATCTGAAAATTGTCTGTTCATATCTTTTGACCATTTATCAATTGGAGAATGGCTTGATTTCTTATAAATTTGAGTCAGTTCTCTATATATTTTGGAAATGAGGCCTTTATCAGAACCTTTAACTATAAAAATGTTTTCCCAGTTTGTTGCTTCCCTTCTAATCTTGTTTGCATTAGTTTTGTTTGTACAAAGGCTTTTTAATTTGATATAATCAAAATTTTCTATTTTGTGATCAGTAATGGTCTCTAGTTCATCTTTGGTCACAAATTTCCTTCTCCTCCAGAAGTCTGAGAGATAAACTATCCTATGTTCCTCTAATTTATTTATAATCTCATTCTTTATGCCTAGGTCATGGACCCATTTTGATCTTATCTTGGTATATGGTGTTAAGTGTGGGTTCATGCCTAATTTCTGCCATACTAATTTCCAGTTATCCCAGCAGTTTTTATCAAATAATGAATTCTTATCCTAAAAGTTAGGATCTTTGGGTTTGTCAAACACTAGATTGCTATAGTTGACTATTCTGTCTTGTGGACCTTACCTTTTCCACTGATCAACTAATCTATTTCTTAGCCAATACCAAATGGTTTTGGTGACTGCTGCTTTATAATATAATTTTAGATCAGGTACAGCTAGGCCACCTTCATTTGATTTTTTTTCATTAATTCCCTTGAGATTCTCGACTTTTTATTGTTCCATATGAATTTTGTTGTTATTTTTTCTAGATCATTAAAATATTTTCTTGGAAGTCTGATTGGTATAGCACTAAATAAATAGATTAGTTTAGGGAGTATTGTCATCTTTATTATGTTCGCTCGGCAGAGCACTTAATATTTTTCCAATTATTTAAGTCTGACTTTATTTGTGTGGAAACTTTTTTGTAATTTTGCTCATATAATTTCTGACTTTCCTTTGGTAGATAGATTCCCAAATATTTTATACTATCAACAGTTATTTTGAATGGAATTTCTCTTTGTATCTCTTGCTGTTGGATTTTGTTGGTGATGCATAAAAATGCTGAGGATTTCTGGGGATTTATTTTGTATCCTGCTAATTTGCTAAAATTATGAATTATTTCTAATAGCTTTTTGGTAGAATCTCTGGGGTTCTTTAGGCATACCATCATCTCATCTGCAAAGAGTGATAGTTTGGTTTCCTCATTGCCTACTCTAATTCCTTTAATCTCTTTCTTGTCTCTTATTGCAGAGGCTAGTGTTTCTAATACAATATAGAATAATAATGGTGATAGTGGGCAACCTTGCTTCACTCCAGATCTTACTGGGAAAGGTTCCAGTTTTTCCCCATTGCATATGATGCTTACTGACAATTTTAAATATATGCTCCTGACTATTTTAAGGAAAAGTCCATTTATTCCTATGCTCTCAAGCATCACTAGTATAGTCTTGCTGCCTAGTGTTTCCTGTAATTGCCTTAAAATCTTCTCTAGGAATATAGCTGCTCTACTACTTGGCACATATGCATTTAATATTGTTACTACTTCATTGTTTACAGTACCTTTTATCAAAATATACTTTGCTTCCTTATCTCTTTAATTAGATCTATTTTTACTTTTGCTGTATCTGAAATCAGAATTGTTACCCCTGCTCTTTTTATTTCAGCTGAAGCAAAAATTGGTTTTAGCTTTACTCTATAGGCCTTTCTATGTCAAATGTGTTTCTTGTAAACATTTTTTCATTCTTTTTAATTTGACTGATTTTTGCTGTCTCATAGAGTCATTAGGTTCCATTTGCCTCATTCTAGTTTTTAATGTATAATTTTCTTCACTTAGCATTTGTATTTCTTTTTCCATTTGGTTAATTCTACTTTTGAAGGTATTGTTTTCCTCCGTAGATTTTCTTTTTTTTTTTTTTTTTTTTTTTTGCATCTGATCAATTGTATTTTTTAAGGAATTATTTTCTTCAATTTTTTTCCTTCCTTTTCCAAGCTATTGCCTCTCTCTTGCATATCTCTCATTTCTTTTATCATTTTTTCTTCTACCTCTCTTATTTGCCTTTTGAAGTCTTTCATGAGCACTTTGAAGAAACCTCTTTGGGCTTGAGATCAATTTATATGACTCTTTGAGTTTTCCTCTATGAACATTTTGTCATCTTCTGAATTGTGTTTTGGTCTTCCCTGTTACCACAGTAGTTTTCTATGGCCACGACTCCTTTTCTGTTTCTTGCTCATTTGCTTTACTTTTCTTTTGGAATTTACTCTTTTTAAATTTTTTTACTTTTATGATTTAGCTCTGCTCCTGATATAGGTTATACATGTGTAATCATGTGTAAACATATAGTTTATACATGTGTAAACATATTTCCACCTTAGTCATGCTATAGAAGAAGAAACAAAACAAAAAGGGAAAGCTACCAAAAAACCTCAAAATTAAAAAGTAAAAATAATATGTTTCAATCTACATTCAGAGTTCATTGATATTTCTCTGAGTGTAGATAACATTTTCCATCATGAATCTTTTGAAATCACCTTGAATCATTGTATTGCTAAGAGCTAAGTCACTCATTAAAAATCTGTTTTTCTATTTATAGAATATAAATTCTCTGAAGACAAGACAGTTTGCCTTTTGCCATTGTCTTCTAAATGTCTAGAAGAGTGGCTTATCTACAGTTGGCGGTAAATAAATTCTCACTAATTAGTGTCTATATGGTTTATTTGAATCAATCAAGAGATATTTGATGATATTTTGAAAGGTTCTCTTGATAATGAACACAGAATAGACAAGTATCTGGAGTAAATTTATAGAATAATGGTTAGGTAGAGTGTTGACTTGGCCATATGAGAAATATTTGAATGAATTTAGGTTATTTGATTAAGAAAAGATTTTGAATGAGTGGAAGTTGCAATACCTGTTTTCACTTACTTGAAAGAATGTCATGGGAAAACAATTAACTTTGTTTCACTTGACTCCTAATAAGAGAAGTAGGATCAGTTAATGGAAGCTTTTATGGAGATAGATTTTGGCTCCATATTGGGAAATTTTCCTTCCTCTCAATGGGAGGAAACTATTCAAAGGTAGAATGGATTACCTCCGGGAATTGTGTATTCACTTCAATGGAAGTTTTCAAGAAGAGACTGGATGATGACTAGTCAGTCATGTTGTAGAAAGAATTTCTAGTTAGTAATCAGTTGAACTAAATGGCCTCTGAGGGCCTTTCCATCTGGAAGATTCTCTGACTGTGTTGTTGATATATCACTTTTTTTCTCCATACCTCAGTTTTCCCATCCATAATCAGAATGTATTATGTGATCTCAAAGAAAGACTGAGGAATTTTAATTTTTTTCTGGCCTCTTGGTGGAGCTGATGTGTAAATATGCTATAATCTGTACCACTTCAGCAGTAACTTATGTGCATAGGATAGAAAGGGGTAAGGATAGAGGTTGGGGGAGGGACATTTCATTGCTCTCAGTGGCAAAATATATATAACAAAATATTCTAGTTAAGCTTACCTGACCTTCCTTTTGAATCACAGAATGAACTAACATAAATCAAGGCTGACAAGGTTGAGTTTTTCTCCTCAGAGCTTTGAAAATAATAATATATCATCCCATAACAATATAACATCCATCCTCCCCCATATTCTCACTCATCTTCTTGGCAAAAGATTCCCTATTCAAAAAACAAACCTTCTTTACACTAGTTGAATGTAATTCTCATGCCAGGAAAAAAATATCAGATTCATATTAAGAAGAAGATTGCACTATACAAGTACTTTCCAAAAGGGGACTTAGGGATGAATTATGCCAAAGCTCCCTGCACTCCTTTAATGAAAATTCCAGTTTGTAGCCAGATGTTTTATTGGGGAAGGGAATGCAGAAAAACACACCATTGCTGTACCACTCAAAATGAAAATTCAAACTGAAAATGGAACGAGTCACACAGGCACATAATTGGCTATTGTTTTGTCATGTTTTCTATATAGAAACCTATTTTCCCCCTTTGCTTTTTCCTCTGTTAAAATGAAAGCCAGTCATCTCAATAAGATAACTTCAGAAATCTTACAAGAGAAGTGAGATTTGCCAATGAAAGCAAAATGTCAGCAATGATTAACTTTGAGGGAAGGTCATAGATTTTGAGCCTGACTGCATCCTAGTTGTAATGTAGTCTTTCATGTCGCAGACAAAACTCTGAGCCTTCCTGCCCTCCCCCAAATTAAATTATTTGCCCAAAGTAACATAGGTAATAAATAGAACAACTATGGCTTGAATCCTGTTCTTCTAATTCCAAAGTTAACATTTCTTCCATTATAATATAATGCCATTCACTGTAGGTCAGCTTAGTATCTGCTTTATGCACATACATGTAAGGGGTGTGTATATGTGCATTTGTATATATTTTACAGATGCATATGTATATATGAATATATATGTAGGTATGCCCATATGCATCTGTATCCATGTATATAGTTATATATAGTGTATGTATGTATATATGTCTTTAGTATATACATGTGTATATGTGGTATGTATATGTGTGTATATATATAATGTGTATATATGTATGTGGATGCATATACAAATATATGTGTATACATGTATGTATGCATGCTTGCATATAGTGAACTCCTGCTCAAAATTATTTCTATAACTATCCTCATTGCTGACTGAAATTGCAACATTAAAAGTCGTTTTTTAGACTTTTGAAGGCTTTGGAGCATTTGAATATATTATTCAAATCTTCAAATGGATTTATGATCTCATCAATGTTCAAGTTCCCTTTAACTATGCAAATGAAAAGCCATTCATGTTGTCCATCATTTGTGATTCTTTTCTATATCCTCCCTTAAGGCTATCTATACAACATTCTAAAGACCTTCCTTCATTTCTTTTGACACCATGATGATACTGCTATAGCTAACAGCTCTACATTTTATATTTGTGATCAACCTACCTTTTTTCATTATTATTTTTTCTATTTTATTTGAGATTCCTAGCTTGTTTATTTTTTCTTACTTTGTTATTTGTTACATGTTGGAGACTAACACCTATAATGAATCTTGTTTTTTTTCCCTTCTCAATGATGATCACCTTTAATTCTTCTGAAATTGTAGTATTTATCCTACAATTATCCTTAATGAAATTATATTAAGTTCAATGTTCCTGATTAAGTAATTATGATAGATTACATTCATGTATCCCTTTTTTTAATTTTGTTTCATATCAATTCCTCTAATCATCAAAACAACTAAATGAGGCAAGTAATACAAGTGTAATCCCCAGTACACAGATGAGAAAACTGAAATTCAGGAGGTTATCCTTTTTCCTAACTTATAGGATCATTATTATTAGAATTAATATTTTTGAGACAATCTTCTGATCCTATATCCAATGTCTCTTCTATTATACTAATCTCTTCAGATATTTATTGACTAAACATTTATCATAGAGCAATTATGTTTGTTCCTTTTATTTACAATGAATTTTGTGGTTCTAACCAATATTATTGTTTTTTATTTGTTTGTTTTTGCCATGTTGGTGCTCCACTACTCTTTGAGATAGTTGGAGCAAGGGACATTGATTCCATTTTTCAGATTCAGAAACTGAGACTTAAAAAGATTGAAAAGTTATAAGATTTCTCTTAGGTCACAAACCCACTAAAATTATAGTTATCTCATTCTAGCCATTTATTCTCAAATGAATCACTTTTTCTATGACCTCATTAATGTTTCTTAACCATGTATGTATTATCAGTAAAAGAAAATAAGACCTTATTAGATGGGGAATAGGCAAGGCATAAGACATAGAAGGACAAGTGATATACATGGAATATAGAGAAAGTGGAAATGAACTGGGACCTGAAAAAGATCTGGGCATGTTAGCTCTGGGAAGAAAAAGCAAACACAGGCACTATCTTTAAATACTTGAAAGGCTGTCATATGGAAGAGGGCTTCAACTATGCCACCTGTTTGCTTATCTATAATATGCAAAAGGAAAAGAAATTATAGTAAAACAAATTTTGGCTGAATAAAAGAATCCTCACAAGTAGAGCCAGTCACAAATGGAATGTTCTACAATAGTATATTTTGATCTCCCTATCACTTCAAGCCTTTAAAAGGATTATTTGTTCAGAATGTTTCTTACAAATCCCTGCTTAGTGACCTTTGGATCTCCCTCATCTGTCTGAGAAGATGTTTCTAGGATTTCACTCAGTACGTACTCTTGCCTTGTACTAGCCCTTGATCCTCCACCAACAAAAAAGCTCACCCTCCAATTCCATTTGGCCACAGAGTAGTGCATGCTAGATGGGCAGACGAGGGCAAAAGCCTTATGGACTTGAAGTCTTTTTGATTAGTTATTAAATATTTCAGAAAGCATGAGGAAAAACACTGGATTTGAGGTCAAAGTACCTTCATTAACCTATGATGTGCTTTTCCCCATCTAATCCTGAAAATTCCATGATCCTGATTTGGAAGTTGGGGAAAGGGGAGATGTTCTTGCAGAGTATCAGCAAATACTATAGAGTACACTTTGTGTTGTAGGTGTCTATTATTAATGACAAACAATTGTGAGACTTATATAGTACTTTAAAACAGGCAAAAAACACTTTGCAAACTTTATTTCAATTAAGCTTCACCATAATCCTGTGTGGTACATATTGCCTGTCTTATTTTCATTTTACAGATAAGGAAACTGAGGTACAGAAAAGGTAACCCAATATCACACAATTAACAAATATCTATCAGAGGTAGAATTTGAATCAAGGTCTACTTCATTCTCCGACCATCACTCTGTTTTATATCCTGAGTATAGAGTTATACCTAGAAACTAGAATATAGAGTCTAGCCTTATACATAGAATATAATAGAATATAGAATATATCTAGAATATAGAAAGCTGGCTGATTGATTAATGCCTCTCTGGATAATATGAATTATTATTATTACCATACATTCTGTATAATTGTTCTGGTTCCTAGACCTCGGGAACTCAAGAGCAGAGGTTTTGAACCTGTAAGTCTAGAGACCTTTTTGTCCATTGACTTATGTCAGTATATACTTGTTAGAAGTAATTGCTAAAATTTATATAATACTTATACTATGTGCCACATACTATGTTAAGTGCTGTGCAAATAACATACCATTTGATCCTCACAACAACTGTAGAAGATAGGTTATTATTATGGACATTTTTATAGATGAAAAAACCTGTGGCACACTGTGACTGACTTGTCTAATATTAGAAAGTGCCTTAGTCTCCCTGTTCTTTTCATTTCAGTCTATGCTTTATCCACTGTACCACTTAGCTGCCCTGGGAATGACATTAGAACATTAAAGAGCAGGTATTACAGGAGTTTCTCTATTTAAGTGCTTGGGTAGTTGTGAATGAGGTTCTTAGACATATACCCACTATGTCCATATTTGAAGAAGTAGACAAAAAATCATATTAGGGAACTTAAGTATTGTTCCCTATGTCTGAACTGTATACCGTCCTTACTTCTGCCTCTTGGAATTCAGTTTCCTTTATACCAGATTCAAGCTCCATTATCACATGAAGTTTTCATGGATTTCTCCTCTCTTGACAAAGTGTTCTTTTAATATATATTTTGTAATTATTCTTCTGTGTATGTGTTGTCTTTCCATTAGAATGCAAATTTATTATTTTTTTATTTTCGTGTTAATTTTTCATATGTATTGCTTTATGAATCATGTTGGGAGAAAAAAAAATCAGAACAAAAGGGAAAAATCATAGAAGAGATTAAAAAAAAAACAACAGAAAAAAAGAAGAAAACAGAATGTGTTGACTTACATTCAGTCTCAACTCCTTTTCTGGATGCAGATGGCATTTTCTGTCCAAAGTTTATTAGGATTGCTTTGGATCACTGAATTGCTAAGAAGAATCAAATCTTTCATATTTGACCATTGTCCATTCTTGCTGTTACTGTGTACAATGTATTCCTGGTTCTGCTTGTTACACTCTGTATCAGTTCATGGAAATCTTTCCAGGTCTTTCTATCATCCATTTATTTATCTTTTTTTTTTTATAGAACAATAATATTTCATTACCTTCATATACCACAGTTTATGCAGCCATTCCCCAATTGATGGACATCCACTCCTTTTCCAATTCCAATTCCAATTAAAAAAAAAAAAAGCTGCTACAAACATTTTCTCACATGTGGGTCCTTTTCCCTTCTTTATGATTTCCATGGGATACAAACCCCATAATACCACTGCTAGGTCAAAGAATATGCAGTTTTATAGCTCCCAATTACTCTCCTGAATGATTACATCATTTCACAACTCCACCAACAATGCATTATTGTCCCAGGTTTCCCACATCTCCTCCAACATTTATCATTATCTTTTCCTATCATCTTAGCCAAACTGAGAGGTAGTACCTCAGAGTTGTTTTAATTTACATTTCTTTAATCAATAGTAATTTGGAAAGTACATACAAAGTTTATACAAGTATAAACTGCTTTAATTTCATCATCTGAAAATTGTTTATATTCTTTGATCATTTATCAATTGCAGAATGGCTTATATAATTATAAATTTCACACAGTTATTTATATATTTTAGAAATGAGTCCTGTATCAGAAATACTGGCTGTAAAGATTTTTTTCCCTGGCTTTGTACTTCCCTTTGTTTGTGTTGGTTTTGTTTGTGTAAAAACTTTTTAACTTAATGTAATCAAAGTTATTTTTTTCATAATGTTCTCTTGCTCTTCTTTGGTCACAAATTCCTCCCTTCTCCAAAGATCAGATAGATAAATTATCCCTTTTTCTCCTAACTTGTTTATGGTATTCTTTATGCCCAAATCATGTATCCTTTTTGACCTTATTTTGATATGGAGTGTGAGAAGAATGCAAATTTCTCAAGAACAAAGGCTATTTTACTTTTGCCTTTAAATCCTATCACTTAGGACAGTCCTTATTATATTGTAGGTGCCTGCAGAATGACTAGTGTTGATTGCTTCACAGAAAAAAGACTTTCTATATTAAGAAGACATAATAATTTCCCTTGTATTTATCAACCTAGATGAGGGACTGTCATAGCAAAATTGACAAACATGTAGCCTAAGATACTCCCCAGTTCATCCAAAAGCAAAGTAATGCATAATTGGGAAATGTTTAACAAAAAAATAAAAAAGTGAAATATAGATTGTAAAGGGTGGAACTCTAGAGAAGTATACTTGAAAGAAAGTGTTAACTCAGAGGAATTGATAAGACAACTGTTATCTAGTTTAGCATGGTGATTAATAATTCTCTAGTTCAGTACATGTACTTAGTACTTAGTATAGTTCTACAAGATTGACACCTATTCTACAAGATTGCACTTATGATATATAATTATAAAAGAGTATGTAAGAGCCAACAAGGACAGGACAAGAGACATTCCATCTTTGATCAGGCTCCTGGTGGTTCTCCTTCATTTTCTCCACTGAAACCAAGCCCTGTCTGAAGGCCCTCCAGAAAGCTAGCTGAGCCCCAGGCAAGGAGACATATTGTAAAGGAGATAATAAAGAATTTGGACTTTATTTCTGGCTCTTCTCATGGTGATTACTCTGCTGAAACGAAGGCTGGTCCCAAGACCTCAAGAAAGCTAAACTAGAACCTTTTTTTTATTTGTACACCCAGCATGTATTTCATTGCCTGGCACATATTTGGTGCATAATAAATATTTATTCACTAATTTTAATAGATTTGAATCATCTTCCAAGTCTTCAATCTGTACAGTGAAAAATAATGCACCCTAGAAGCAGTAAGGTCTTACAATTTCATCTCTCTATATGGAGATTTTCTCCTTCAGTTGATCCCTATGGGAAGCAAAGTAATTTAGTGGAAAGATGAAGGAACTGGGAACTGGAGGGTTTGTATTTGTGTCCTCTGTCGTCTACTTGCTTTGTCTATGGCAAAAAGCCATAGAATCCTATGCTTTAAAGTTGGGTATCATCTAACCTAGATGTTTTGAATTACAGATGAAGTGATAGAGAAGTAAAACAACTTCAATTTGAGTCAGGAGCTCCATGGTCATCCAATCCAAGGTTTGGTTTGGTTTTGCTTTCTCCTGTATCATGCTGCGTCTTCACGTCTGTGAACCTTAATTCCCTCATCTATATAATAGGATAAATTCCTTATATTAGCTATCTTGCTATGAGATTATTATGATGTGCCCTTTTAAGCAGTATAGAACGTAGGCCATTATTATTTTGCTGATGAAATCTTGACTCTTTGAGGTATCTGTCCATATGCTAACTGCATGCCTCAAATCCAGAACTTAATGGGGAGGTGCAAAAGCAGTGGGATTTCTGGAGCTTGGTTTTCTCGAGTAATTCTGACTCCATGGGGAGGGACATTTAGGATGGCTAAGTTCTTACCAGACTCTTCAAGGAACTTTTTTTCAATATGTTTAGAGAAGGAAGCAAGGAGAATTCAATTTCTGCCCTGGGGAGCCATTGCTGGAGCAATGCCATGTAGATCAGCCTTGTGTGAGGGGCTTCCCTCCCCTCCCTCAACCTCCAATGCTTCATTTTGTTTTTAACAAAGGGAACAGATGGCTGCACTGAAGGATAAAGTTATGTGCTTTCGAGTCACTATTTAAATTTGCTGCCTATTTGCTTTGCTTGATCTCTTGTTGCAGAGGATCACTGGATCATTATTTATAGTTGGAAGAAACTTCAAAGGTCATCTAATGGAAGTAGTTCTTAACCTAGAGTCCATGAACATTTTTTAAATTACTTTTCTTTTTACATTTCAATATGACGGTTTTCCTTTGTTCTTCTGTGCATTTTGCTTTATGCATTTATGCTTTGTAAGAGAAGGGATAGCTGAGATTCACAAGATTTCCAAAGAGATTCTTGACAAAAATAGATTGAGAAACCTTGATCTAGTCCAATTCCTGCATTCACCAATATAGAAATTGAAATTCAGAGAGGTCAAGAGTCTTGCTTAATGTTACACATGGGGTAATTAATAGATTTGAGATGTGAACTTAGGTTCTGACTTCAGATTATAAAAAGATTATGGGAAGAAAGTCAGTTTGTTACTCATAGGTTTGAAAGCATTTGAGTTCTTAGGCCTTCAATCCCAATCATTGGTGATGGTAATGGCAGTGGTTCCAGGACAAGATTGAATGTACATGCCGACCCTAATCTATAACCCAGAGCTCTGGGTCTCTGTTCTTTCCATTATTATTGGGAGGCAGAGTTACAGGATCTGAATGATAAAACATGGGAGTAGCGTGGACTGGAGGCCTGACACTGTTGCCCTATCACTTACAAGTAGATTGTGATCAGTGAAGTTTGTGAAACTTGTCTACCTCAATTAGTGAAGCTTATTAAATTGATCATAATCAGGAGACACTTGCATTTATTTTATAAATGAAACGCCAAACACCGGATCTCTTTTGCTAGCTAAGGCATATGAAGGGTCCAATCCTTATACAGATTCAATTGTCATTCCCTTGCACCAGAAATTCTGAGATAGGTATGATGAATAGAATAGAAAATGGTTCAAAATGTTTTATTAAGGACCAAGGTGTGTCTGATTTCATTACAGATAGCATTTTTGGGTGATTTAAAGATAGCAGACCTTTGGTGCATTCCAAGTCTTAGGACCTCCAGCAACTGATATAGCTCTCATTGTATAAGATTCCCACAGGGCAAATACATCATGGAGGAACAGGAATATTACCACAGAGACAATTAAATAGTATATTTGATAGAACCCCGAGTCCAAAGTCAGAAGAGCTACATTCAAATTTGACCCCAGACACTTATTAGCTGTGTCACTCTGGTAAGTCACTTCACTTATGTCTATCTTAGTTTCCTCAATTGTAAAGTGGAGATAATAATAGCAACAATTAAAACAATTGCCAGAAAGATCAAATGAGCTAATATTTATAAAATGCTAACATAGTGTCTGGCATATAATGTCTAATAAACACATTTCCTTCCTTCTAACCTTGGATTGCTACCCCAGTTTTCAGATTCCTTAGAACTATATTATTCTGACACAATAAAGGCTTTCTTGGGCTTTCCCCCACTTATCAGACTTCTTACCTGGACTGCTTCTAATTTTATAGTCTGGATAACCTCAAATAGGGAGAAAAGCTAGTGCCCTCACAAGTCTTATTGGCAATAGCTACTACCTTTTCCCCTCACAAGCAAATTACCCTGATTTCCTCTCATGTTAACTTAGTCTTTATAGTGACAGTTCATTGCAATGAACAACTTCCTGGGCATTTAAGAGCTTAATCAATATATTTAGAGTAACAAATATGACTAATGCAATGGAATTGTTCTCTCTTAAGTCTATTGACTGAGACAGCCTAAGGCGTGAAGCACATCTTGTTATTTTTGAAATTAAGGTTTCTGTATTATCATGGCATCCAAGATGGATGAAACTTATTTTGAACTTACTCCAATTTTTATTTTTTAGTGTTCTATATTCTAGTGTCCCAAAGTCCTACTTATATGGCCTAGATTGCTAAGGAGACATTTTATAAATGAACAAACCATACAAAAAGTAGGAAAATGAATGTAGGAAGTGAAGTTTAAGACAATAAAAGTTTTAATAAAAGGGAGCAAACAATATTAAATACTTATTATGGTCCAAGTACTATGTTAAGCACACTACTACTGTTCACTCATTTCATTTGATCCTCATAACTGAGCTTAACATTTTAGTTAAAATTGAGGCTTTTTATCTCCAATTTAATTGAAATTGAGGCAAATAGAAGCTAAGTCACTTCCTCAAGGTTAACCAGCTGGTAAGTGTCTAAAACTGGAATTGACCTCAAGTTTCCCTGGCTTCGATCCCCAGCTTTCTATCTCCTAACCATTTAAATGCCTAAAACAGCTAATTTCTCTAATGCTTTGCAGTTTACAAAATATAGTCCACACAATAATTCAGTGAGGGAGGTAATGAGGAATATTCTGCAATGAGTTGAAGGTAACATAGATAATAATCAGCAGAACCAGGATACAAGGCCTAAGATTCTCAGTTCAACTTCACTGTAATTTCCACTAACTACATCACACTTTTCCTTTGGTAGACATCTCTCCTCATTTACAGCTTTTAATCTCTCTGGGCCTTGTTTTCTGAACTGAGAAGGTTTGGATTAATCCTTAATCAATTTGAAAAGATCATTGGGCCTTTTGGTAATTGGATGAAAGTATATGATGCCACTCAGAAAATATCTTCTGGTTGGTTGAAGAGAATTATTGATGCCCTGTGAAGCTATGGATAAAACAGCAAGCAAGTCTGGAAGCTTGAGAGGTCCAGAAGCACTGGAGTTGAGGGATCATTGAATCTAGCACTGAAGGATTCCTGAGAGAACCTTGGGGATTAAGAAAGGATGAACACTGAAGTCTTAGGGAACTTCAAAAGGTCAGAAATTCTGCAGTTTCAATTATATTGATGTCAGTGTCCACCACAGCTGGTAGCAATGACCCTAGGGTAGCAGTATCTCAGAGGAATGTCTGCATAAGGACCAGAAAATTAGTCTGAGGATAAACACCACACATTAAGGAAAAGCATTGACCCCCCTGTACCCTGGCTGAGTGCTATAGCCTCCAAGGGGCATCTTGAGTCTCCATGAAAGGAGAAAAAGGAATTGCAAAAGCATTCCATTTACTTTCAAAGTTTGAACTTTGTGTGTAGAAGGGGAACATGTGTATGTACATATATACCTATGTTTATATATGCCCATATGTATGTTTATGCAAACATACATGTATAGGTTTATTTATTTATAGGAGAGGTGGTATTTGAAAAAACTACCTTTGTTCCATCTGCTTATTTATATATCTATTTTCATCTTTCTCCATATCTAGCTATTGATCAGCAATTACTAGATAAGGCCCTGGACTTGGAATCAGAAAATCTCATCTTCTTGAGCTCAAATCTGGCCTTATAAACGTATTAGTTGTGTGATCCTGGGCAAGTCACTTAATCCTATTTGTCTCAGTTTTTTTCATCTGTAAAAAGAACTGGAGAAAGAAAATGCCAAACCACCCCAGTATCTTTGCCAAGAAAAGAGATCATGAAAAGACAGACATGACTGAAATGACCCAGCAAAATATATGTGTGTACATATGTACATAAAACAATATTTATGTGCATATATATACATACATAAAGTACATTCACTCATACATCACATATATAACATCTATCTATACCTATGCATGTATGTGTGTATATATGCACATATATACCTCTATAATATATATTCTATATATACATATATATCTATGATTTATTTATTTGGAGGGAGTCATTACCTATAAAAATTACCTTGCTAATTTTGTTCTATCTATAAAATATAATGAAATCTGTATAGCATGTCGGTGTAGTCTCATATCCAACAATATTAGAAATCCCAGCTCTTTAGAGTTACCCCCTAGAACCTGAAATAAAAGAAAAATTAGCCACTATATGGAGACTTGGCAAGTCAGTAGTAGGGAGAATGGAGGAAATAGCCATAAAGCACACTCTATACTACTATGTGCTAGGAACTGGAGATACAAAACCAAAAATAAACCAGACCTTATCCTCTAGGAGCTTTCATTTCTACTCATGATACCATGCTCCCTATTGCAAGAAGGGGGAAAAAAAAAAAAAAAAAAAAAAAACTTGGTTCTCAAAAGCTGTATTAGCAGATGGCAAGTTTGTTTAGGTCTCAGAAAGCTGTCGAGGCTAGCATTCTTGTCTAGCTACTTTTTTCTTGTAATGTGAGGATGTGTCCAGTTATGTGTGGATAATCTCATTCATCTGTGTACTGCGCTCAAGGCAATGAAATTTTTTGCCATGACTATTCTCAATGACAGTGTATTAAAGTCAAGAAGGCTGTGACTAGTATGAGTAGAGGCTAAAGCTACTGTCAGAATGATCAAGTATTGGAAATTTTATGAAAATTAATTTGCAAAATTCTCTTTTTTGTAGCTCTACCTTTGTGTGTTGCATCCTAGGTAGATGCCAATTTGGCTGACCACCAGAGGTAATTCTGCATCTAAAGCACCTTCTCTATAGTAGGCTCTTTTCCTTAAAATGCTCTCTTTTGTGGCAGGGTCATTCTGGCTTTTAGTAAGACCTCTCCATCATATTTGTTGTGAGTCACTTGTCTCTGCATCCTATAGGAAGTTTTAATAAGTAATTCTGCTAGGAAGGGACATTAAGTCTCCATTGATACTGAAATGATAAAAACAGTCGTCTAAAGCTTGTGAACTGCAGGATATGCTTTTCTTTTCCTATAAAATATAGAGTATTAGTGGGAGATTTTCTCTGAAATTCCATTCAAAATAACTGTCGATAGCATAAAATATTTGGGAATCAATCTACAAAAGGAAGGTCAGGAATTATATGAGCAAAATTACAAAAAAACTTTCCACACAAATAAAGTCAGACTTAAATAATTGGAAAAATATTAAGTGCTCTTGGATAGGCCAAGCGAATATAATAAAGATGACAATACTCCCTAAACTAATCTATTTATTTAGTGCTATACTAATCAGACTTCCAAAAAAATATTTTAATGATCTAGAAAAAAATAATAACAAAATTCATAGGGAAGAATAAAAGGTCGAGAATCTCAAGGGAATTAATGAAAAAAAAAAAAATCAAATGAAGGTGGCCTAGCTGTACCTGATCTAAAACTATTATAAAGCAACAGTCAACAAAACCCTTTGATATTGGCCAAAAAATAGATTAGTTGATCAGTGGAATAGGTTGGGTTCCCAAGACAGAATAGTCAACTATAGCAATCTAGTGTTTGACAAACACAAAGATCCTAACTTTTGGGATAAGAATTCATTATTTGATAAAAACTGCTGGGATAACTGGAAATCAGTATGACAGAAATGCCTACATGGACCTACACTTAACACCGTATACCAAGATAAGATCAAAATGGGTCCATGATTTAGGCACAAAGAACAAGATTATAAATAAATTAGAGGAACATAGGATAGTTATCTCTCAGACTTGTGGTGGAAGAAGAAATTTGTGACCAAAGATGAACTAGAGATCATTGTTGTCACAAAATAGAAAATTTTGATTACATCAAATTAAAAAGCCTTTATACAAGCAAAACAAATGCAAACAAGATTAGAAAGGAAGCAACAAACTGAGAAAACATCTTTACACTTAAAGGTTCTGATAAAGACCTCATTTCCAAAATGTATAGAGAATTGACTCTAATTTATAAGAAATCAAGCCATTCTCCAGTTGATAAATGGTCAAATGACATGAACAGACAATTTTCACATGATGAAATTGAAACTATTACCACTCATATGAAAGTGTTCCAAATCACTATTGATCAGAGAAATGCAAATTAAGACAACTCTGAGATACCACTACACACCTGTAATATTGGCTAAGATGACAGGAAAAAATAATGATGAATGTTGGAGGGAATGCAGGAAAACTGGGACACTGATGCATTGTTGGTGGAGTTGTGAACGAATCCAACCATTCTGGAGAGCAATCTGGAATTATGCCCAAAAAAGTTATCAAACTGTGCATGCCCTTTGATCTAGCAGTGCTACTACTGGGCTTATATCCCAAAGAAATACTAAAGAAGGGAAAGGGACCTGTATGTGCCAAAAATGTTGGTGGCAGCCCTGTTTGTAGTGGCTAGAAACTGGAAATTGAATGGATGTCCATCAATTGGAGAATGGTTGGGTAAATTGTGGTATATGAATATTATTGCTCTGTAAGAAATGACCATCAGGATGAATACAGAGAGGCTTGGAGAGACTTACATGAACTGATGCTAAGTGAAATGAGCAGAACCAGGAGATCATTATATACTACAACAACGATACTGTATGAGAATGTATTCTGATGGAAGTGGATTTCTTTGACATAGAGACCTAACTCAGTTTCAATTGATCAATGATGGACAGAAGCAGCTACACCCAAAGAAAGAACACTAGGAAATGAATGTAAACTATTTGCATTTTTGTTTTTCTTCCTGGGTTATTTTTACCTTCTGAATCCAATTCTCCCTGTGCAACAAGAGAACTGTTCGGTTATGCAAACATATATTGTATCTAGGATATACTGCAACATATCTAACATATGTAGGACTGCTTGCCATCTGGGAGAGGGGGTAGGGGGAAGGAGGGGAAAAATCAGAACAGAAGTAAGTGCAAGGGATAATTGTAATGACTAAGTATTTAAAATCAGCCGGAGTCAGGAATTCAGGTTAAGGGAAAAATCTTCAATATTTATTAAAGTGAAGAGGTGAATAAAGATTGCGATAGCAATATGGGCAAGAAAGATTGCTATAGCAATATGGGCAGCTGCGACAGGAAGCCAGCTAATAGAGGCCGATCTGCGCTGAAAGGTCGTCGCAATGGCAAAAGCAAGCAGTCTCTCCTTCCCCTTCCTTTTCCACTCCCCTGCCTCCACCCACCAAAATCGTCATTTCCTATACAACACATCAGGACTTGCACAAAGAGTGGGCGGGGGCCATTCTTTCTCCAAGCTTATATATTAATAGAGTATGGTCCAATTACTATTTAGCCTCATGTGCTTGGGACCTCAGTGCATCAACTCAAGCCTCAGCCCATTACATCTCCCGCTTTCTTTTGTTTTAGAACACAGGTGATCATGCCATCCCTGACTCCTCAGGGAGGTCAGAGCCCCCAAGGGGAGGTGATCACACCCTCCCTGACTTCTCAGGAAAGGAGGTGAAAGCACCGAAAAGGAGGTGATCACGACCCCCCTGACTTCTCAGGAAGGGAGGTGAAAGCACTAAAAAGGAGATAATCACGCCCTCCCTGACATCTCAGGAAGGGAGATGAAAAGCACCAAAGGGAAGTGGGGGTTGCTAGCAGGTTTCTGGGCTCAAGGGTCTTATTATGCACAAACCCATCAGCATGGGAAGTATTACACAAGCACATAGCAACAACGCAGAGGCTATTAGTGATGACTCTCCCCACAGTCAGTGCAGGCTTGATGTGGTGTAACAAACATGAATTATACACCCAAGTAACGGTATAACAAACAATATAAATCAACATTATGATGTAAAAGATTGCCAGAAGTCCTAGAAGGAGAGTATGTAAACAGCAGTCACACATACACCTCTTCAGCAGCCAAGAGATAGTCCAAAACCAATCTATTGTCCATTGCTTCACATATCAGGGAATCCAATGATCCCCCCAAGTTTTTGAAGTCCAGCAAAAGTCTTTTTATGTCTTAGGGAATCCAATGATTCCAGCAGATTTTGAAGTCCTGTAACAGTCTTATCATTTCTCAGAAAATCCAATGATTCCTGAGGGATTTAAAGTCCTACAACAATCTAATGTCTCAGAGAATCCAATGATTTCTGAGGGTTTTGAAGTCCAATGATTTTCTATGTCCATGAGTCAAATGCCATAACTGCCACACTCTTTCAATGGTGAGCACAATCAGCAACAGAACCACCCGATGTTTCTTGGGTCTTCTCCTTCGTTTCAAGGGTCTGCTCCATCTCTCTGCGATGGACAAGGCGAATATGGCTCATTGGCACCCATCTGATTCCTTCTCCACCTGTAGAGATACAAGCAAACCCTCTCCCCCAAGCAGTTAGCCTATCTGGTCCCTTCCATTCACCACTTTCTGGGTCTCTCCACATCACCTGGCGATTATCTAAAGATAGTGGAGCTGCTCGCACTGGACATTGCCCTTCTGGTGGGTTATAAAACCTGTCTGCCGGAGCCAGTGCATCTTTGTCAAAAATCAAGAAGTTAATAGTATAAAGTGCTAGATTTAGTAGTTCTCTAGGGTTACCTGTGGCTCCCCCTTTCTTTTGTTTTTGGAGGAGCGTCTTAATGTCTCTGTTTCTCCTCTCTACTATTGCCTGTCCTTGAGGATTAAAGGGTATGCCAGTGGTGTGTAAAATCTTATACTGTGCACAAAAGTGTGCAAAATGTTTGGAGGTGTATGCAGGACCATTGTCTGTTTTTATTGCTTGTGGCACACCCATAATGGCAAATGCTTGCATGAGGAATTCAGTGACCACTCGGGCTGTCTCTTTTGCTGCTGGTATGGCAAAAGTGAATCCTGAAAAGGTGTCTACCACAACATGGATAAAAGACAGACGACCGAAAGATTTATAATGGGTCACATCCATTTGCCAGATTTCATTGGGTCTCAAACCACGAGGGTTCTTCCCTGGAGGCAGTGTAGGAGCGTGGAAAGGAAGGCAAGCTGTACAGCTTTTTACTATGCTCCTAGCTTCCTCTTTTGTTATCCCAAATTGTAAACGCAAAGCTCGAGCAGCCTGATGGTATTTAGAATGGGATTCCTGGGCCTCCTGAAATAAAGGTGTACTGGCTAACATAGTTAAAAGGCTATCTGCCTTTGAATTCCCATCAAAAATAGGGCCTGGGAGTCCACTATGTGAGTGGACATGCAAGATATAAATCTTACCTGGATGTTTTCTCACTTGCTCCTGAAGTTCCTTAAAGAGCTGATATATATTAGAAGCTGCAAATTTTATTTGGGCTGTGGCAATTCTTTGTACCACACCTACTGAATAGGCTGAATCAGATATTATATTTATGTCTCCTGGGTAATAAGTGAGAGCTAACATGATTGCATATAATTCGTTCTGCTGAGTGGACTGAAAAGGAGTTCTGACTACTCTCTTTATAGTTAAGTCATGAGAGTATACAGCACAAATATTGTGTTTGGATGCATCTGTAAAGATAGTTGGTCCTTTAAGAGGAACTTTAGAAACTTTTTCTTCAAGAATCCATCGCCAATTATGTAAAAGTCTGGTTATCTTTAATGGAGACCCATGTGTAAAATTTGGAGCCATGGCTAATAAAATTTGCCACTCTAGGATGGTCTCACAACACACATTAATTTGTGTATTGGTGTAAAAGGTGTATATCTTATCAGGTCTTGCCCCAGATAATTGTACTGCTCGCTTAATGGCCTTTAACAAAATTCTAGCCACAAGCACTGGGTAAGGAGTAAGGCTTTGTTCTGGTTGTGCCGGGAGTTCACCCACTCTATCACACTGTCTCCTTGATGAAGGACTGCTGTGGGTGCCTCTTGTGTGGCAAAAACTGATATTTCCAAGGGTTTTTGAGTGACTCTTTCAACCACATTGGATAAAGCCAGTTCAACTTCTCTCAAAGCCTCTTGAGCTTCTTTTGTAAGCTGGCGTGGTGAATTTAAAGCACTGTCTCCCCTTAAAATATCATATAATGGTTGTAACTGATAGGTAGTCAAGCCTAACACTGGTCGCATCCATTGGATATCTCCTATCAATTTCTGAAAATCATTTAAGGTGTTTAGCTTCTCTGTTCTTAAGGACAGTTTTTGTACTGTAAGCACCTTAGGGTATACTTCATATCCTAAATATTGAAAAGGAGCATGTCTTTGAATTTTCTCTTCAGCTATGTATAATTTGTAGTATCTTAGTGTTTCTATGGTCTTTTGTAGACATGCTTCTAGCATTTGTTCCTCAGGTGCACATCCCAATATATCATCCATATAATGTAATAGCATAACTTTTGGAAATGCTTTTCTTATTGGAGCAAGAGCAGCAGCAACATACATTTGACACATAGTGGGGCTGTTTTTCATTCCCTGTGGCAAAACTGTCCATTCATATCTTTTATAAGGCTCAGCTAAGTTAACGCTGGGCACTGAAAAGGCAAATCTTTTCATATCCTCCTTATCCAGAGGGATAGAATAGAAACAATCCTTAATATCGATGACCCAAAGAGGCCACTCTCTAGGCAATTGAGTAGGAGATGGAAGTCCAGGCTGAAGAGTTCCCATAGTTTCCATCTGTTCATTCACTTTTCTTAAATCAGTGAGCATCCTCCATTTTCCTGATTTCTTTTTTACAATGAACACTGGGGAATTCCAAGGACTTAGAGAAGGTTGTAAATGCCCTTGTTCAAGCTGCTCCTGTACTATATCTAATAAGGCCTGAATTTTATCGCTACCTAAGGGCCACTGTTCTATCCACACTGGTGTATCAGTTTTCCATTGGATAGGAACAGGTGAAAGTGTTGGCAGGCCTTCAACAGCAGCCCTGCTTAAAAAACCGAAGTACTCATTTTTAACCCTAATTGTTGTAAAACGTCTCTTCCCCACAGATTGATGGGGAGTTTTTCAACTATAAAAGGAGTAAAAACTCCTGTTTTGCCTTCAAAAGTCCATCTCATAGGGGCAGCACTAACTTCAGCTGCTATTGATCCTCCTACTCCAGACATATAGGTGTCTGCTTTAATCTTTGGCCAGTGACTGGGCCAATTGGCACCTCTAATAACTGTACGATCTGCACCTGTGTCTACCAATCCTTCCAATGGTAGGCCATTTATATAGATCGTGAGCATAGGTCGGTCAGCTGTTACAGCTGCTGTCCAGTATATTCCTGGATTTTGTGGTCTGGAGTCAGAATCTGGGTGACTATCACCAGGTTGCTTATTAGGATTCTGTATGAGTAAACCTGATGCTACTACTTCTCCTGGGTGATAAGTCACACATTGTCTACCTGTATTAGTGACTGGGATATTATCTACACATTCCCCAGTTTCCCACATCAGTGTGTGGATGGACACTGTTTTGTATGTACAAAAAGGAGGTGAAATGGTCAAGCCTACTGTGCCTGGAGGTAGGGGATCCATAGGCTGGAGAGGAACAGATTTCACCTCTCCAGGGGGTATCTCAGTTGTCCCAGCTGCATACAGCTCTATTCTCCCCAATTGTAATTCCCTTCTGCCATCAGGTTGCTTCCTGGCTGGTTGACTGTGTAATCCCCTTCTCCCATCATATGGATTTCTGGCTGATTGGTCATGTCTGGGTACTGGACTTCTAGGCACTCTCTGGGTGCACCATTGGCTGCCATCATGCCCCAAGTGTTTTTTGCCTTGGGCCCTGGGGCTGGGCCCCTCATCCCGTTTCCCTGAATCTGTCTACATTCTGAGGCCCAATGGAAGCCTCTGTTGCATTTTGGACATGGGGTATTGGGTCTTGTTCTCCCACCTTGTTTTCCCATTCTATCTCTATACCAACATTGAGCTTTCAGATGCCCTACTTTTCCACACTGAAAGCATCTACGAGTCTCTCTGGAAGTCCCTTGCCAAGAGGGACTCTGTCTTCCCATGTTTGGATTTTGGGAAGTCTGCACCATAGCCTGGGTATAAAAGGCATCTGTGCCCACTGTGGCACAGCATCTTATGATCTCCTCTAAAGGAGCATCCTTGCGCAGTCCTAGTATAATTCTTCTGCAAACCTCATTAGCATTTTCCTTAGCAAGTTGCCTTATCAAAATGTCTGTTATTGGATTTTCTCCATTTGTTCTTGTGATAGCGGTGTGCAAACGTCCCACAAAGTCAGCAAAGGGTTCATTTGGCCCTTGTGTTATTTTTGTGAAGGCCCCACCCTTGTCGTCTTTATTGTGGAGAGAAGCCCACGCTTTGATAGCATTAGCAGCAATTTGCTCATATGCTGCTATAGAATAATTAATTTGTACTGCAACATCTGCATAAGGACCTACACCTGTTAGTAGGTCATAGGTGATTGCAGCATGAACTCCACTTTGACTATTTTGTTGGGCTTGTATCCTACAGAGCTCACTATATTCAGAAAGCCACAAGTAGTTTTGTCCAGGTTCTAGGCATATCTTTGCTATAGATTTCCAGTCATTAGGGGTCAAGATTTCAAAAGCCAAATTTTGTAATAGCATCTTAACATAAGCTGATGTAGCCCCATAAAGAGTGCAAGCTTTTTTCAGGTCTTTGAGGATTTCTATATCAAAAGGAGAGTATCTTCTACTTTCTTGACCTGAAGAATTAAACTGTTGAATAACTGGAAAAATGTGGTGTTGGAATTCCAATACATTTCTCCCTTCTTCTTTGGCCTTAATTAGTCCCTTTTGCAATCTACTCAAAGGAGCAGCTGGATGCTGGGGGGGAGGTGCTGGATGCTGGGGGGGAGGTGCTGGATGCTGGGGGGGAGGTGCTGGTGCTGTCACTGCTCCCCCCACTACCCCTCCTCCCTCCATCCCGGAGGGTGGAGTTGATGGAGGAGAGTCAATTACCTGCTCCTCAGGTGGGGCTGAAGCTGCCTCAGATTCACCCCGCCCTTGAGCCTCACTTAAGTCTCCATGCCCTGTGGGGATATGGCCATTAATCTGTTCTTTGTCTTCCTCCTTTATCTCAGGCTTCCCCATTTGGCTATTCCTAGAGTTTTTTCCTTTTCTCCTAGAACTTATACAGTGTTTTAAGGCCAACTGTATCGTATTGTATAAATAGAATGCCTCAAAGGAAACTGAATGAGGACCGTTTTCAATGTTATATGCAGAGAGCTGTTGACCAACCAATGCCCAGTTATCTAGAGAGATTTGCTCTTCCTCTAAGAACCAAGAGGAGGTGTGTTTTAATATGCCCAGAAGTTTAGCTGCCTGTTCCCAAGTTACAAGTAGCCCTTGATCTTCTATCAGGTCACACAGGCTTTCTATAGCACCACTCCTGGGTGGGGCTGGGGTTGGGGAGGTTGGGGTGGGGGATGGAGAATCTTTACCTAGGATCTGTCCCATTTCAGCCAAAAAGTTACTGCTTTAGTCTTTAAGAAAATAAGTTTCCTGTTTGTCTTATACTCACCTAGGTTCCTGGTCATTGGAGACTTCTTCAGTGAAAGTAGGGTCCTTGGTCCCCATGCTTGGGCGCCAAATGTAATGACCGCGTATTTAAAATCAGCCGGAGTCAGGAATTCAGGTTAAGGGAAAAATCTTCAATATTTATTAAAGTGAAGAGGTGAATAAAGATTGCGATAGCAATATGGGCAAGAAAGATTGCTATAGCAATATGGGCAGCTGCGACAGAAAGCCAGCTAACAGAGAGCGATCTCAGCTGAGCAAACCATTGCAATAGCAATGCCAAAAGTCTCTCCTTCCCCTTCCTTTTCCACTCCCCTGCCTCCACCCACCAAAATCGTCATTTCCTATACAACACATCAGGACTTGCACAAAGAGTGGGCTGGGGCCATTCTTTCTCCAAGCTTATATATTAATAGAGTATGGTCCAATTACTATTTAGCCTCATGTGCTTGGGACCTCAGTGCATCAACTCAAGCCTCAGCCCATTACAGGTTGGGGTGGGGGATGGAGAATCTTTACCTAGGATCTGTCCCATTTCAGCCAAAAAGTTACTGCTTTAGTCTTTAAGAAAATAAGTTTCCTGTTTGTCTTATACTCACCTAGGTTCCTGGTCATTGGAGACTTCTTCAGTGAAAGTAGGGTCCTTGGTCCCCATGCTTGGGCGCCAAATGTAATGACCGCATATTTAAAATCAGCCAGAGTCAGGAATTCAGGTTAAGGGAAAAATCTTCAATATTTATTAAAGTGAAGAGGTGAATAAAGATTGCGATAGCAATATGGGCAAGAAAGATTGCTATAGCAATATGGGCAAGAAAGATTGCTATAGCAATATGGGCAAGAAAGATTGCTATAGCAATATGGGCAAGAAAGATTGCTATAGCAATATGGGCAAGAAAGATTGCTATAGCAATATGGGCAAGAAAGATTGCTATAGCAATATGGGCAAGAAAGATTGCTATAGCAATATGGGCAAGAAAGATTGCTATAGCAATATGGGCAAGAAAGATTGCTATAGCAATATGGGCAAGAAAGATTGCTATAGCAATATGGGCAAGAAAGATTGCTATAGCAATATGGGCAAGAAAGATTGCTATAGCAATATGGGCAAGAAAGATTGCTATAGCAATATGGGCAAGAAAGATTGCTATAGCAATATGGGCAAGAAAGATTGCTATAGCAATATGGGCAAGAAAGATTGCTATAGCAATATGGGCAAGAAAGATTGCTATAGCAATATGGGCAAGAAAGATTGCTATAGCAATATGGGCAAGAAAGATTGCTATAGCAATATGGGCAAGAAAGATTGCTATAGCAATATGGGCAAGAAAGATTGCTATAGCAATATGGGCAAGAAAGATTGCTATAGCAATATGGGCAAGAAAGATTGCTATAGCAATATGGGCAAGAAAGATTGCTATAGCAATATGGGCAAGAAAGATTGCTATAGCAATATGGGCAAGAAAGATTGCTATAGCAATATGGGCAAGAAAGATTGCTATAGCAATATGGGCAAGAAAGATTGCTATAGCAATATGGGCAAGAAAGATTGCTATAGCAATATGGGCAAGAAAGATTGCTATAGCAATATGGGCAAGAAAGATTGCTATAGCAATATGGGCAAGAAAGATTGCTATAGCAATATGGGCAAGAAAGATTGCTATAGCAATATGGGCAAGAAAGATTGCTATAGCAATATGGGCAAGAAAGATTGCTATAGCAATATGGGCAAGAAAGATTGCTATAGCAATATGGGCAAGAAAGATTGCTATAGCAATATGGGCAAGAAAGATTGCTATAGCAATATGGGCAAGAAAGATTGCTATAGCAATATGGGCAAGAAAGATTGCTATAGCAATATGGGCAAGAAAGATTGCTATAGCAATATGGGCAAGAAAGATTGCTATAGCAATATGGGCAAGAAAGATTGCTATAGCAATATGGGCAAGAAAGATTGCTATAGCAATATGGGCAAGAAAGATTGCTATAGCAATATGGGCAAGAAAGATTGCTATAGCAATATGGGCAAGAAAGATTGCTATAGCAATATGGGCAAGAAAGATTGCTATAGCAATATGGGCAAGAAAGATTGCTATAGCAATATGGGCAAGAAAGATTGCTATAGCAATATGGGCAAGAAAGATTGCTATAGCAATATGGGCAAGAAAGATTGCTATAGCAATATGGGCAAGAAAGATTGCTATAGCAATATGGGCAAGAAAGATTGCTATAGCAATATGGGCAAGAAAGATTGCTATAGCAATATGGGCAAGAAAGATTGCTATAGCAATATGGGCAAGAAAGATTGCTATAGCAATATGGGCAAGAAAGATTGCTATAGCAATATGGGCAAGAAAGATTGCTATAGCAATATGGGCCTCATCCAGGAGAATCGCTGAATAAAAGATTCTTCTTTCATTCTAAAAAGCACTGGTTGTAACATTATTCCTGGAAAAATTACAACTGGGGAAGCAATGGGCAGTGGCAGTTCATCCTGAGCTGACTCCCCGACCCTGTTAAGTTCCATGGAGCCCTTTGATATCACAAGTATGAAGGACAGTCAGAAAAAATCCATATATCTTAGAGATAGAAGGTTATGGAACACCAAAAAGATTTTGCTACCAGATTGAAGACTAGAAAGGGAGGGGGCAGAGTAGATGATAAAGAATTTTCAAGACCAAACAGAGGATTTTGCATTAGGTACTGGAGATAACTGGGAATTACTGGACTTTCTTGAGAGGGAGAGTGTGGAGTGACACAGTCAGACCCTGTACTTTAGGGGGGAAACTTTGTTGACTGAATAGCAAATAGATTCAAATGG